>NW_026000142.1:9744907-9820129 GCF_001458135.2 Marmota marmota marmota
TATTCCTTCTTCTCTGTTGAATAATCAAATACAAATAAATTTTCATTTTTATTGGTTTGAAGGCATAAATAATAGTGATGGTTAAAGAAACATCATGTTTATTCCTAATCAAGGACAGAGACATATTTAGACTCAATATAATCCCAAATGCCAAATGTGATGCTTAGGTAGTACATGAAAGTAAAATATCAGAAAAGGACTATGAAAATAATATACATCTTATAAACATGTATTTTAATAATTTTGCACACAGATTAATTTAAAAGCAAGAGTTCTTTTTATGTGACCTATGAAATCAATTAACTTATATTTTTTTCAATTTACTTGTCTGAATCTCATAATCTATACTTTCACATTAAATGTTCCATTGATTATTTTAAGCAATTATTCAGAATCTTTCATTACTTCTTTCTCTCCATTTGTTCTACTTACCTTGTAAAAATTGTTTCTTTTATTTAAAATCCTCACAAGAATGTTGAACCATGATGATTGTGTCCTGCCTTTCCCTCATATTTATGCAGATTATGCTCCTAGCAACATTTATATAGTAAAATTTTACAATATTACTGATGTACTGCATTTAGCCGATACGTTGTTCTGTCCCTTGATGTCAATATTATAAACATTTCCACCATATTTTTACTCATTTTAAAAGTAAAATTCACTAAAGTTGTATAAACTGTTTGTAAGAGATTTCATATTTTAATAGGTAAACTTATGGTTTAAGAAGAGACTGCATCAGTATTCACTCCAAAGACAGAAAGAGTCACACAGAAAAGATTGTGTCAACATGATAAGCATCTGGATGAAAACTAAACAAATTATGCAAATAGACAGATGTTTTCCATATATATGATCTATGGATAGGTTTTCCAGGTTTCATCCAGATGTTCGGAATCATGGAGACATAGCCACGACCTGTTGGTGACCCCTTTCTTTCCCTATCAGGTCGACAGAGATTAAATGACTTGTTTAAAAGCACTTCATATTGGATTTTAAAAAATGTTGAAGACCTCACTCAGCCCTGACTTCAGTGTTTTTTAAGTAAAACAACCTGAAACTGAACGGCTACTTCACTAGCCTAGCCTATCAGTTTGAATGCTTTTAATTAAAAATTAACTGATTTATTTTAACTGTTAGTTGGTTGCTTATCAATTCAAATCTTGCAGTTGGATTTTCTTGTATGCTTGTTCTCAGTCACAGTTCTGACTTCTCATTTGTCTATTCTCCTTTGTCTGTTTCTTTCTTTTTAATAAAATTTTACTAATTTATAAAATAAACTTCATATTAATTAAGCAAGTTACTCATTAAATCATGATTATAGAAGGAAGGATTTAAGGAATCAAATTGTTTTCAAACACTTAAACTCATGTAGAAGCACTCATTCTCATAAATAATGTGCTAATTACAAATTATTCTTTTCTGTTAATTAAGGCAGGTCAGCGGGACTTCTACTTGGCAACACTTGGCTTAAGTGTTCAAGTTGCTATATGTGCTTGAAATTAATGAAACTGAATTACCTTTAAAATGTCAGGCTTTTTAATTTTCCCTGTGATTCTTGCACTCGTTCCTTTCCGTTATTTGGGTGCAATAATGTTTTATTGAACATGCATTTAGGTATCAATTTTGACAAATTATTAGAGAAACATTTGGAGAGTAAATAGTGAGTACAGTTAGAATAACTGCTCTTGAAAAAAATCAACACAAAACTTTCTATGCTGTCTAATTTGCTTCAGAATGAAGCCATCATGCCCTTACCTGTTGCAGTTCTTTTGGGTGTCTCTATTTCCATCAGTTTTACTATATCATGGATGCCAAATATATATCATCTGATGTGCAGCTATGATTAATATTTTGTGTTCAGAAGGATTCTGAGGTTACATTTGTTCAGTGAATTAAAATGCTCTTTTTAAAAGTAATATCTGTAACAAATGAAGGGGAGACCCAGGCAAAACACTGGTGGACTTCTGTTGGCCTTCACTCTAGCTATCCATTCTTCTTGCTTTTTCATGAGCATGCTGTTTCTGGAATATATCTTTATTAATGCTGTTTGTCATTTATAATTCTTTGAAACCATCAATCTTATTTTCTTTGCTACTTCCACTTCCAACATAGAAACCAAAAGCTGATACCAGCCAGAGCAATACCTACCACAGTATGTAATACTTAATCAATACTCAATAAGTATTTGCTTAGTGAATGAATAAATATATTAGGAAGAAAACAAAATGGTTTTGCTTATTTATCCCAAAGAGATATGAATCATGAGATTGTGAACTTTACCACACAATCAAGTTGCCTTTCCATTGTTGGGTGACCTTTGGAAAGTTTTTACTATTTTCAAAGAAGTTTTCTGTCTTGTTGACTTTGTTTTTATGTTAATGTAGTTCTTGTGACTTTTAAATTCACAGTTTTTAATTAAATTGGAGTCTTAAAGAATAATGATATTCTAGTATTAATTTTGAAGGCATATTTCCATTTAAACTGATAATAGCAGAGAAATAAAAACCTTGTATTAGTAATACCCAAATGTTAATTCTTAAAAACTTAATCATGTGTTACCTAATTTTAATAAACACTTCTATGTCATCATTTTTGTTGTTGTTGTTGTTGTTGTTTTGTTTTTGTTTTTTGGTACTAGGGATTGAACCCATGGGTACTTAACCACTGAGCTACATCCCCAGCCCATTTTGTATATTTTATTTATAGACAGGCTCTCACTTAGTTGATTAGGGCCTCCTTGAGCTGCTAGGAATAGCCTTGAATTCACCAGCTTCCTGCCTCAGCCTCCCAGTCACTGGGATTACCAGCATGCACCATGGCGCCTGCCTATATCACTTTTGTAATAGTGATTTGAGTTTGATTTTTATTTGCATGTAGCAATAATGATCAAATATATTTTTCTTTATTTTTATATTTTCATGAAGATAGATTTCTTGAGGACATTTAAATGTCAGTTTAATGATTACATAAATGTTTCGTGTTTATTGCAACATGATTAAAATGTACATAATATTGTCTCAGAGATTCTGTGAATTCAGAGTTCTTGAGGCTCCAGGACTGGGCTGATTATACTGACAAGGTGCTTAGTGATTTGTACTCACTGAGGGCTCTTCAACAAATGAAAACTCAGTGCATGAAAAAGAAGTTTGAGGAAATACACAATCAATAATCTCTATTCATTATGTCTTCTCTGTGTGTGTGTTTGTGTGTGTGTGTGTGCTTGTTGTGAGAGTATATTACTATAGAATATATTACTGTTTTAATAGTAAGCACTTAAATGGTCAAAAGAGCTATTACTCAGTGATGGAGAGGTAGCATGTTTTATACTGCTGTGCTTAAAAATTTTAATGACTACCTGAAAATAACATCAATGTTTAAAACCCACACAAAAATATCTGTTAGTTTCCTGGAAGCAACAGATCCTTGTGAAATGAAATTGTCACTCCCCTGAAGAAACAACAACAACACAAGTTTTACATTAATAACTAAGGTTCCTCATATCTCATTGGACAAAATGAAAAATCTGTCAAAACTTCTTCCTGATCCTTCCCTTGTCAGGAGTCCAAAATTGTCATTTCTCCTTAAAATTACCTTAGCAAGCAGAAGTAGAGCAATTCTAAATGATACCTTAGTGATGGCTACCTACTTATTCATAATTGTAATGTGTTTTCTGGGATGTAGTTTCACCATTGTGTCCGTAAGAAGAATAATACTTAATTGACCAAACTTTAAAATAGAACTAGATTTTAGAACTGTAAATATATTCCCCATCTCAAGGATAATAGATGTTAAAAAATAAGACATATGCAAATTAGTAAATTGTTTTTTTCCACTTAAGACTGAGGAAGTTATTGTTTGCTGGCACTGAGTCAATAAATAAATGATGTCACAACTAAGTTTTTGGTAATACTCCTGGCCTTTTCCTCATAGTCATAGGATAGTGAAGAACCTGTTCCAGTGCATGCAAGAAGAAGAGGACAGTGGAAGGGCAAAAGCGTGCCTGTGTATGGAGAGCAAAGGCAACTGCAGATGTTGCAAATTCTGCGCCCATTAGGACATGTCTCCTAGTTGCCCTGATTTTGTAGAGACAGAGAAACAAGTTTTCAACACATTGCCTTCTCTGATAGAAGCATATTTCTGTTAGTAAGGAAGAGTGAGGCAATATATTTTGTGAACACAAGTAGAATACTCTGCCACAGAGTTGGATATAACAACATTTGACCTAAATACAAATGATAACATTCAGGGCTCATTCAGCAAGGTATTGAGTACTTGTTATATGCCAGAAACTGTACTGAGATGTTAGATGCAAAACTGTGTACACAGGACATATTCCATACCCTTAAGATCACACGTGATTTTTTTAAGTACATATTTTATTATGTATTTGAAGGGTTATTTTAAATGTGATAGATTATGGTGGGGTGTGGAATAACAAGGGATAACATCTTCTGTTGAGAAAGGTCAAGAGACTGCAGCAAAAGTGATATTCCAGCTTCGTCCTAAAGGGTGATTGGGGGTTTGACAACATTCAAAAGGAAGGGAAGAGCACAAAGGAAAGGAAAGAAAGGAGGGACCATCCAATCTAAAATTTTAGAGTTATTCATTGATTTAGCAAATATTTGTTTGCACCTTACTGACAGGTGCATGGAGCAAAGAATTCGGGAAATGTGGATGAGATTGAGTCTGAGTGGGAGCACCCAGTGAATGAAAGGAGAGAGAGAGGAGATTGAAAGAGGAAAACAGAAGGAGAGAAGATGCTCATAAACACTTTGAGACTAGGTACATGAGAAAACATGCAAAAAAGAAGTGGTAGCCAGTGTACTGACTGGTGAGAAAAATGAAAGGTGGATGAAAACTGGGAAAAGATAGACACATGAATGATGACCAGAGGAAGGAAAGTTCACCATTTGTTTTTGTCCTAACTACATTCATGTCTTATAAGATGGAAAATTCATGTTACTGTATCCTATTTTAAAGTTTCCCTTTTAAAGTGAGTATACAGTTTGAGACCTGCTGAATTAGGTGAATCAAACTCTTCAGGTCACTGTAATTAAGCTGTCTGACCTCTGTACATATGCAGGGCTTTCATTTCCAGGCATTAATGTGTTACTCTGTACAGTTAAATTCCTAAAGGCCAGTGTCTATTTTATCGAATTAATCTCTGTATGGCTACACCAATTATTCAGTGTTTAAGGCTTGTGGAGAAAATCAGAAGAAATGAATTGCAGGATGATGGCAAATGAAAATAGAATGATAAGAAGATAGAGAGATATAATTTGAATTTAATGTTTGACTCTATGAAAGGGCTTGTTTTGCTATTCCTAAATTACAAGGTTGGTTTTATAAAATTTTAAACTTTTCCCAAAGTTTAAGACTTTCTGTAGACAAATGCGTGAACTTTTGAACCAAATGGATATGAAGACACCATAAAGGGCACTTTAAAAAAATACATACTGACATTTCTCTGTGTCTCTTGATACAAACTGGTTGTGCGCTGGTGTAATGAAAAAAGATTTAAGAATCAAAGAAAGAATCCTGCAACAGAAAGCTTTTGCATCAATGAGTATGTAGGGGAAAAAGGAATAAATTCAGAAAGGAACCAAAGACTAGCCAAATCTTCAGAGGAGAATTTATCAGAAAACTTGCCTTAGGACATGTATTGGAATGCAGTCGAGAAGTTAAACTTCAGGGGTTGGTGACTAGACAGTTGTGCTACAAAATAAAATTTTGTTCATACATTAAATTCATAATTCATTAGTAACTTAAAAAAGAATATCCCACTGTGGCATTTCCAATGAACTTTTGATTACATTATTTTCTTTTGAAAGCCAGAATACCCTTTTCTATAAATTTGAGGTTATGTTTAATTGTTAAAATTTCTTTGTGCATAATCATTTACTTTTCATATGTTTTATTGTTTGTAATTATTCCTGCAATTAACTTTCAGTAATATGGCATAAAATATTAGTTTTTCTCCCTACCAAATAATCCTTTATAAGCAATAAGAAAGTAAATGTTAAACTGATAGAAAAAAATTACACTTTAAATGCTCAGTTATATTAAATAGCTTTATTATTAATTTATCAACTGGAAAGTATTATAATATTATAGCTTTAGGGTTTAGTTTTGTTTGAGTATAATTTGGGTATTTTTTTTTCTTTTTCAGTATAATCTTTGATTGACTTTATACTTTGTAAAAATCATGTTCTGGTTCCTGTTTATAAGCTTTTCTGTTTCTTGTTGCAACACCTTCTTAAAGTGAGCAGAGAGGTGCAGACCTTGATATGACAGAGTATGTTTGTGAATGCTGTCATTAACCCAGATGTACCATCAGATGGTCCCCAACTTACTAATAGGCTTTGTTGCACACAGCCATCTCTAAACTAATTGTTCAGAAATAGGCATTTGTGTTTCCATAGAAACAACATTATATATGATCCCACACCAACTCTCAAAAGCTTGTTTTTAACCATCATGTAACTTAAATAATAATAGTCTCTGGATCTCTCCTATCTGAATCCAGATGTCCAAGGCTCTGGGCCTGGCATGGTGAGTGAGATGAAGTGACTCCAGGTTGACAGTTCTCTTGGAATCACAGAGGGAAGTTTCCCACAGCATGAATAGGGAAGCAGGCAAAAGCTTCCATACAGCTCTCTAGAAGAGATGGCATGGATAAGGAATATTGTCTTGAAGAAGGGAATCATCTTTGGGAAAATAAAGAATGGGATAATCTGAATTATTCAAGTCTTAATTTTATTTGTAGGTATATATGCCTTTGAAACTAGTGGAATAATGAGAAAAATTAAAAACAAAAACAAAAACAAAAAAACACCCTCTGGATTCTTGGAGTCAGATTAATACTGTTAAAGTACTCTGACCGTTGTAAGTTAGTTAGCCTCTCTAGGTCTACTTCCATAGAATAATACTGAAGGATTTTTATTATTAATTTGTATTGGTGAATTATAATAACACTTAATATTAGAATTTAATTCATATATGCACGTCATTTAATTTGATCTGTTTCATTCCTCAAACCTTCTCTTTCCCTTCTCTCCTTCTTCCCCTAATCCTCTTGACTACTCTAGTAGTGCCTCTTCTATTTTATTTTGCTTTTTTTTTTAAACCTCTAGCTTTCACTATGAGAGAAAACATACAAATTCTTGACTTTTTGATTTTGACTTATCTCACTTAGCCTGATGTTCTCTAATTCCATTCATCTTCTGATAAATGACATAATTTCACTTTTCTTTATTACTGGGAAAAATTTCACTGTGTATGTACACCACATTTTCTTTATCCATTCGTTTATTGACTGACAGCCAGGCAGATTTCAAAACTTCACTCCTGTGACTGGTGCTGCTATAGACATGGGTATTCATGTCTCACTACAGAATGCTCACTTTGCTTTTGGATAAATTCCATGGAGTGTTACAGCTGGGTCATATGATAGTCCTGTTCTTAGTCATTTTAGAAACTTTTGTATAGAAGGGTTTAAAGAACTATTCTTCAGGCTTTTTTTTTTAAGCTTGCAAATGTTTGATTTTGTCATTGTAGTTTCACTTGTGAATAAAATATAGTAGAAACTGAACCAACAAATGGTTAGGGGATACCTTTTTACTTCCCATAAATTGAGTAATGCATTGTGATACAAGTATTACTAATAATAACAGTAATAGTAACAATGTACTGTTACAGTTACAATTAAATTACCGGTATGATTAATAATGTCATCAGCATTTTACCTGGTAGAGCAATAGTTCTTGGACATGGTTAATAGTCAAAATTACTTGGGGAACTTTTAAAATGTCGACATTCCTAGACCCTCCTACAAACCTAATTGAATCAGAATATTTGGGAGTAGAGCCCCCCCAAATCATTCTTTCTAAAATAGACTTCTCCGTGATTCTGATGACCATTTGCATAGGAAACCATTATAGAAGATGTCCATCCTTAGTGAAGTGAAATAAGAATTTAGCATGAATTATAGTTTTCCTAATTAAAATTTTATATAGAAGAGCTCTTGATTGTATTCACTCAGGTGTTCTCTAGAAGAGCAGCAGTTATTCCTCCTGTCTAACTACTACTAATTACATTGTACCTATTGGTCAAGTTCTCCTCATCCATCCTCCCCTGATTCTCCTCATTCTCTGATAACCAGTCTTTTACCTTTATATTTCATGTGTAAGTAAAACCATGAAGTGTTTATCTTTCAGTGCTAGATTCATTTCGCTTAACACAATGTTTCCTCTGGGTCCACCCATACTATAGTGAACAACAGGATTTTATACTTTTTAGGACTGAGTAGTAATCCATTATGCACATGTATAACATTTGAATCTATTTATCCACTGATGGACATTTAGGTTGGCTCCAAGTCCTGGCCATTTAGAATAGTGCTATAATAAACATTGGAGAGTAGGTGTCTCCTTAACATCTTGATTTTCTTTCCTTTGGATATTTATACCCAGTAGTGGATTTCTGGATTATATAGTTCCATTTTTAACTTTTAGAGGAACATCCATACCATTTTCTTTAATGAGTATATGAATACGTTCCCATTAACAGTGTAAGAGAGTTCCTCTTTTTTCCACACTCTCACCACTATTTGTTTTATTTTATCCTAAATTGGTTGGGTTAGTGTCTCACTGTGGTTTAGATTTGCATTTTCCTGATTGCTACTGCTATTGAACATTTTTTCATATATCTGTTGGCCATTTCTACACGTTATATGTTTCAAAATAGTTGAAGAAAGAAGTTTTGAATGTACTCATGATGAAGAAAGGATAAAAATTTAAAGTGACAGATATAGTAATTACTCTAAGGTGATCATTATCCAATATATACACAAATCAAAGCATTATGTTTAGCTCAATCTGTACACATACTATGTGTCAATCAAAAATAATTACAAAATTTTATAAATTTTGAAAATAAGAGCCCTTAAGATTGGTTTATTTTTCAGTATTGTCCACATTTCCCCCCTGAAGTTCTATTTAAATATCAATCTGCAGAGTGAACTATTATTCTCAAAGGTAAATTTCAACTAAGAGTTTTAATTTTTTAGAATCTGATGTAGTAGACTTTTCTTTTTAAATGTCCATTTGGGACCATTTATTATTAAATTACCCATTCTTAAATATCACATACAAAGGGCATATAGTAAATGGCCAACTTTTGCTTAGTTTAATCCAAAATAGAATTCTATATAGATAGGGTTTATTACTATTGTATGAAATTATTTGTGGCATTGTACTCATGCCTGAGTATAGATTTTATCATTTAAATTTTTAATTGACAAGTAATAATTCATGTGTTTTTAAGTTGTATAAAATGATGTTTGGACATATGTATATATTGCGGAATGGCTAAATAAAGTTATTATTTGCATTATTTCACCTAATGTTGAGAGCCACAATCAAGTCAAGATGATGCCTGGCATTTTGCCAGAAGTAGTAGTTGAGAAGTAATGCCAGCGAGCCATTAAGATGATGATAATTAAGTTAAGCTGTGTATAATTATTACGATAATGACTGATTGATGTAATTGGATGATGCTAAATTGAAATAAGCTGTGTATTCAGTTGTGTATATAAACCTCTGCTTTCTGGCAATAAGGCAGCTCCTGCTACCTCAGGTGCCTGCTACTTTTGAGTTCTCGCAGAGTTCCCGTTGGTTCTCTCGCAGAGTTTCCATGGAGTTCTGGAGAGTTCCTGTTGGGTTCTGGCAATAAAGTAGTTCCTGTTTTGAACCTACAAGTGGCTCATGACCTCCTGGTTATTTTGTGCCCAGCCAGACTGTGGCAACCTACTTTTCAGTGTTTTGAGATAATACACTTTCAATCTTTTCTCTTAGCAATTTTGGGCATGATGCTGGTTATCAGGACCTGGTACATGCTAAGAATGTGCTCTACTGCTGAGCTTAACCCCAGCCCCACCAACTTTCAATTATGCAATATATTGTTATTATCTATGGTTACCAAAATGTAAAATATATCTCTTGACTTGTTTCTCATGTCTAACCTAACTGAAGTTCTGTGTCGTTTGATCAACATCTCCAACCTCATTCTGGTGACTGCTACTCAACATCTATGAATTTGACTTTATTATATAAATAATTATATGGGAAATCATGTTGTATTTGTCTTTCTATGCCTTGCTTATTTCACCTAACATAATATCCACCAGTTCTATCCTGATGGTGGCAAATGACAGAATTCCCTTCTTTTTTTAGTGATGAATAGTATTTGTTGCATATGTGTACCATATTTTCTTTATGTATTCATCTGTTGATGGATATGGATATTCCATAGTGTGGCTATTGTGAATAATATTATCGTGAACCTGGATGTGCAGTAGTCTCTTCAACAAATTAACTTCATTCACTTTTGATATGTAGCCAGTAGTGGAACTGATGTGTCATGTGGTAGTTCTCTTTTTAACTTTTTGAGGAATTTCCATATTATTTTCCATAATGAATCTAATATGCATTTCCACCAACTGCATAATCCTCACAAACTCTTGTTATTTTTCATCTTATAAGAGACATTCTAATGGGTATCGGTTGATGTCTTATTGTGCAGTTAATTTACATATCTCTAAAAATTCATGATGTTGAGCATTTTTTCCTATACTTGTTGACCAGCATCTGTGTCTTCCTTCATAATGCCTACTCAGGTCCTTTGCCAACTTTTAGAATGAACTGCTTGTTTTCTTATTGTTCAATTGTTAGAGATCCTTATCTATTTTGAATATTTGTCTTTTATCAGACATGTGGTTTAAAAACATATTCTTCCATTTATAGGTTGTCTCTTCATTTTGTTGATTTTTTCTTGTGAACTTTTTAGTTTGATGCAATTGAATTAGTGTATTTTTGGCTTCATTTTCCTATGCTTTTAGGGCTAATCCAAAAAAAAAAAATCAAGAAGCTTTTCACTTATTGTTTCTTTCGATTTTGTAGTTTCAGGTCTATTTTTTAAGTCTTTGGTTTATTTTGAGTTGATTTTGCAATGTGTGTTGTGAGATGAGAATCTAATTTTATTCTTCTGCATATCCAGAAGATGGCCAACTGATACGCAGTTTTTCTATCACAGTTAATTAAAGATACTGTCCTTGATTCCTTATATGTTCTTGGCAACTTTATTGGAAATCAATTACCTGTAAAGACATGGAATTAATTCTGGGCTTTCTATTCAGTTTTGTTTACCTATGTATCTATTTTTATGGGGGTTTTGATTATTGTAGCTTTATAAAGTTGTAAATCAAGTAGTGATGGCTTATTTTGCTCAATATTATTTTGACTATTTGGAGTTTTTTGAGATTCCATAGAAATTTCAAGACCATTGTTTCTATTTTGGTGAAAAATGTCTTTGGGATTCTAATTTTAATTGCATTGAATATGTAAATTTCTTTGGGTTGTATGGATACTTTAACATTATTAATTGTTCCAACTCATGAACATGGTATATCTTTCCATTTATTTGTGTCTTCTTCAGTTTAATTTATGAATGTTTTATCATTCTTCATTCACAAAGCTTTTAGTTCCTTGCTTAAATTCATGCTGTAGTATTTTGTTATATTTATAGATACTATAAACATATTTTGTATTTTTAATTTGATTTTCTAAGCATCTCAGGTAACCCATGAAAATAACCTCTATCTTATTTATAAATGTATGCATTTTTTCTCTTCTCTTGCACTGCAGTGCATATAGAATTGCAAAATAAATTTAAGTAATATGTTTTGAGATATACCAATTTATTTTTTCAGCAAAATGTTAATGCTTCACATAATATCTGTGAGTATTAATAATATTCAAAGAAATTTATGAAATGAAAAAGTGTCTTTAATTTTCCTTGTATATGATATGATTCTTTTTTGTTCTCAAATGGGAATTGATTAACTTAGATGAAAAAATGTTTGATAGTGAAATATTATACAGTTACCACAGTATAATAAAAGTACTTTTTCTAGCCTTGCCTATACCAATACCAGCATTTTTGACACAAGGATCTATGAAATGTTAAGAAATTTAAAATTTTGGCTGATTTAATCAACTTCATTATTTACTTGATAAACTTCTTCAAGTAAGTAACCATAGAAACTAAAGAAATTTTTTTAAAAGTCTCACTGCTCATTGTCACGATTTTCATCACTGTCATCTCCTACTTTCTCCCCTGCTTCTTACCTATTCCTCCTTTCTTCTTTGGTGTCTACCTCTAACTCATCTTTGCATCACCTTTGATTTCAGAGTGGTGACTGTCCTGTGAATAGATGTGCTGAGGAGTCCTCTATATTCTCCCCTACATTTTGTGTTTTGTTGCTTGTTTCCAAGATACACCAAACATGGCATACTGGGACCTTTAAAACAGTTCTTAGTAATAAAAACGCAGGGAGGTGGTACTTCCATTGAGGCAGAAATTGCTAAGGTTTAATTTGCTGTTGGCAAGATGAAATGTTCACAAGATCTTTTTTTCCCCAATAGCTATTTCCATGGCTATGGAGTCACTGGAAAGTCCTGAGTGTGTATTTTGGATTTGTCCTCAAAATTCAGAATGCCTCATTTGTGTATACCACTGTCCCAGCTGTTGCAGACTTTGTAATGAATTAGTATTGGACTCAGAAATTGAGTTTCTGCCAGAGGATTCTGGCAGTAAGCATTCTCCTATAACAACAGAGGAGTGATAGTGGTAGAAACGCCAAGGGACTTCACAGTAGCATGTCTCGGGATTCAGGATAATGGCTTAACTTCAACATGAAGATGATCGGAGCGAGCACAGCTTATTGTTCCACTCTGGTGAATGGCCTGGTAGGTGCCAGCTATGTAAATGAGGATAATCACAAGAGAGTGCCAAAATGTGTCCACCGAGACAAAGTGCGCACTTCTTAAATAGATCATTCTGCATTCTTAAGAAGGCTTTGTGGGGGCAACAGATTCCCCCTTCTATGAGAGGTTTAATATCTTTTGAGACATTGGGAGAAAAGGGCCATTTTGACCTCAGGCCATTTGGGATTTCTCCAAGATTGCAAAGCATCTTCCCAGTGTGACCCTCAGAAATAAAGTTTTAATATCTAGCTTTAAACATCTATCTTTCAATAAGCATTCTTTCAAGTGCTTCCTTTCCAGTAACAAGCCAATATTAACTTAAAGAAGAGAAACATTAAATTGGAGAGCATTTGCCTTAAAAATGTGTGGTTAAATAGCTTGCTTTCAATAACTATTCCTTTGGGCAGAAACTTTACATATTAAAAAATGAAAGCCACTTTTTGAAGGAAATTTTAGCATATTCTCTGTCACAGGGAAAAATAACTAGGTTCTTATCAATCCTATAAGTTATTTGCTTTTTAATAGTCCTTTCTCACTTTACATATAAACTACTTTTGGAATGAGAGGACATTAATTTTTTCATTCAAAGTATTGTCATCCGTGCTAATCACATATAATTCACCCCATGTGGAATTTTGATATTTTTTAATGAAGAGTACTTTTTCACACTATTTTTGTCTACCATGTTGTGAATGATTCTTTTTAGAGGCAGAATAGGACCAATATACTTTATCTATATCATATAGTATGCAATATAATGAGTAAACAAAAATACTTAAATACTAAACTATCAGGTAACTGTTTACTTGTGAGCCATTAAATTGCAAACTGAGAGGACAGAAAGATTGTCTGGCATGTAAACAGTTTCATCTCTAGTCCCTAACAGAGTAAGAATGTAGTAAATATTAGTTTAATGAAGGAGTGAAATATCTATTATAACAGTCTGTTCAATTCATTAATTCTAAACAAGGCTACTAAAATGAATAAAAATATGTATTTAGATGTTGACTACATCTAAATTTAGATGTTGAATACATTTAAATTGATACTTTAAAATATCAATTTCTAATGAGAAGCCAACTGTTGCCACTTAAGTTTAGAAAAAGACCAAACAGGAGTGATAAGGTGTAGTATGGATTGTAAAACCGTCATTCTCATACTCTGTGGTGGGATTGCAGATGCATACAAATATTCTGAAGGAGTATTATGACAATATGAATCAAAATTTATTATCTGCATATGTGTGTATATAAATTTGTGTAGATAATATCAAGGTTGCATTATTAAAAAAGTTCATTGTGGCATTACTTAAAATGCAAAAATTGGAAAAGACTTAGTATTAATAATTTTTAAAAAATTAAATGAATATGTTTTCTAAGAATTAGAAATAATGCTGTATTTTGGTGAATCTGAAATTTGTTTTTATTTTTAATTCAAAACAACTGCATTTTCTTTGCCCAAATAAATTTTTTTCTACATATATTACTTCTATAGGTATATGTATATTAGTAAATTAAAAATATTTTAATAGGATTCCGATTTTATAGGTGACTGAATCTTGAAAAAGCATGAAAATACTTGCATTTTATGTAAACAGATTCTTAAACTGAACAACAAAAAACATTCACAGGTGTAGATTCTTTTTCTTAAAATAATTGAGAGTTCTAATATAAAAATTTCCAGCAGTTAATAGTAATTTTTTGTGTTTAAAAAACAAAACTATGACAGAGATAAAGAATCAAAAATGGGAGTTCATAACCCACTTGAATCTAATGTATGAAATATGATATGTCAAGAGTTTTGTAATGTTTTGAACAACCAATAAAAAAAAAGAATATCACTGCTGAAAAGTCTTGAGTATATAATATTTAAGGAAAAGAAATCTTACCTGTGCTAATTTCAGTGTTACTGTATCCCTAGTCAGTCTTTCTGAGCCATCAGTTTAAGGTCTGTAGAGAACTTCCGATGCAGAAGGCACTTTGATCACTCCTGGAGGGAATGCTGGTCTCAAGACTTAACATAGTGTACAAGTTATATCTCAAATGTCTGGAGCCGGCTAAGCTATTCCTGTGTTTTGCCAGTTTAGAAATGTTTAAAGAAGCATTTTTTTTAGTTAAATAACTTTTGAGTGACAAGGTGCAGGCTACCATGCAGTGCATTCTTGGGGACATAAAGATTATTTAGAAACACTGAATATATTCAAATAATAAATAAAATTATCAGGTGAGTTGGAGTGTTGAGTAGAACTATTATTTGTGCTAAAGAGGATGTGGAGTCTTGCCCTCTGGCTTTTGATTTCATGTACATCTTCAACAAGTGAGTCACTGAGCAAAATTTGTTGGATGCACTTGTGAAGCAGGCACTCATGTTTTCTCCCAGCTTTCTCATGTCTCCTTGTCATTTTAGAATTAAGCTTGAGAATGAAGACACAGCAGTGAAGAAACATTAAACCTTAGGGACTCAAACCAAGTCCTATCACATCATTTAATGCAAGCAAGGAGCTGTCTTAAAAGTTTCTCATTCTCAAATTGTTACCTACCAGTGGGCACTGTTTTCTAGGTGAATGCTTGTAGTTTTTATTTATATGCATACTTTCTATAAGAGATGTATCACAGCAAATCAAATTAAAATCAGAAATATATTTCATCCTCTTAGAAAGAGTTAACTTTTAAAAAGCTCAGGGCACTAGAGAAGATGCTTAGGAGAAGTGTCCACATGACTCCATAAAACATACAATGATGTAGTTATTGATGTATTCAGGTGATGATTATTATCACTATTATTTCATTGAAAAAAAATATGACAGTGTAATGTAAATGATTTCAGCTAATCACATTATATGCCAAAGGCAATGTAACCTAAATTCAGTAGTAGCTGGAACAAAAAATGGAAATACCCTGGGTTTCTTCCTAAAGTTAGGTTGCCCAAGATCTCTAAAATCTAATTTTGGGGATTATCCTCAGGGAGCATACATCCTGGGAACAAATCTTTACTCCTCACACTTCAGATAGAGCCCTAATATCCAGAGTATACAAAGAACTCAAAAAATTAGACAATAAGATAACAAATAACCCAATCAACAAATGGGTCAAGGACCTGAACAGACACTTCTCAGAGGAGGACATACAATCAATCAACAAGTACATGAAAAAATGCTCACCATCTCTAGCAGTCAGAGAAATGCAAATCAAAACCACCCTAAGATACCATCTCACTCCAGTAAGATTGGCAGCCATTATGAAGTCAAACAACAACAAGTGCTGGCGAGGATGTGGGGAAAAGGGTACACTTGTACATTGCTGGTGGGACTGCAAATTGGTGCAGCCAATTTGGAAAGCAGTATGGAGATTTCTTGGAAAGCTGGGAATGGAGCCACCATTTGACCCAGCTATTCCCCTTCTCGGTCTATTCCCTAAAGACCTAAAAAGAGCATGCTACAGGGACACTGCTACATCGATGTTCATAGCAGCACAATTCACAATAGCAAGACTGTGGAACCAACCTAGATGCCCTTCAATAGACGAATGGATAAAAAAAATGTGGCATTTATACACAATGGAGTATTACTCTGCATTAAAAAATGACAAAATCATAGAATTTGCAGGGAAATGGATGGCATTAGAGCAGATTATGCTAAGTGAAGCTAGCCAATCCCTAAAAAACAAATGCCAAATGTCTTCTTTGATATAAGGAGAGTAACTAAGAACAGAGTAGGGTCGAAGAGCATGAGAAGAAGATTAACATTAAACAGGGATGAGAGGTGGGAGGGAAAGGGAGAGAGAAGGGAAATTGCATGGAAATGGAAGGAGACCCTCAGGGTTATACAAAAGTACATACAAGAGGAAGTGAGGGGAAAGGGAAAAATAATACAAGGGGGACAAATGAATGTCAGTAGAGGGGGCAGAGAGAGAAGAGGGGAGGGGAGGGGAGGGGAGGGGGGATAGTAGAGGATAGGAAAGGCAGCAGAACACAACAGACACTAGTATGGCAATATGTAAATCAATGGATGTGTAACTGATGTGATTCTGCAATCTGTATATGGGGTAAAAATGGGAGTTCATAACCCACTTGAATCAAAGTGTGAAATATGATATATCAAGAACTATGTAATGTTTTGAACAACCAACAATAAAAATTTTAAAAAAAAGCGGTAAAAAAAATGTTACATAGGATCAGTTCTTCGTACACAAATATGTACTCATAGTTTACATTGAAAATAATGAAGCCCAAAAATATAAAATTCTATGATTTTAATTTAAATGTATTTCTTCTTTCATTCACTCTATAAATATTTTTGAATAATTGCAATACTTCCCTCAGCAATTCGTCAACGAATTTTATGTTTTATCATTTCAGCTATCCTATGAGACCAATTAGTAAGTTGTAAACTTTGGGAAGAAGAAATTTATTCACAGGTCATCCATGATAGGAATGAGGTCACACAGAAACTTGGAATGGTTCTGGGATTATAACTTGGGATTTCTGAGGCCTCTTTGACAACTGAGTCATTTTGCTTCTAAGAATAGTCCAATTTTAGCTTTGGGGCTTTCTCTTGGAGGTTCTGAACCTCCCATACCTGTACCTGCATTTCTCAAACAGTTTTGCTCTGCCACCTCTGTCCTGTTAACTTCTGAATTACCCATGCAGAAGCTTTCTGCCTCAAGGCCGTTTTCCTTAGATCTGCAAGAGCATTTCCTTCCCCTGATGTCAAGCAGGGTCACAATCTTTGCCTCAAGGGTCCTGACCACTGATCCTCCTCTTTGCTGAGGGGAAAGTGAATAGAGAACCAAAGTTTCACAAAGTTTCATATCTATGTCTCCAATTGCAAGAAACCAGAATGTGAACTCTAAAAGAAACGTTCCCTCTGGTTTCCTTGGTCTGGCTCTTTGAAAAGTGTGAACAATTCCTCTTTGGGATAGTCCACCTTGCCTTTTTGCTATCCATGTATAGCCCCATGAGCATCGCTTCACACTGAAAAGTAACCAAGCCCCCAGGTCATTCCTCTAGCTAATCTGTGAATGTAGGTAAATTGACTTTATTACTATTGAGGCCCCAAACCAATTCCACTGATGAGATGACCAGTACTTTTTACCTTTAAGTGAAAAAGTTGGAATAAAAATCCTGGTATGATGGCAACAACATATTCTGAAATACTCAATTCTAACTAAGGTTGTGGGATTTAGCAAATAAAAATCAAATTCAAATCTAGTTGGGCATCCTTTATTTTACTGGCAACTCAATTTCCAACTCCATCAAAAAATAGTACATTTTACTTACTACTTATTAGAAGGTTTTTGTTGTTGTTGTTTGGTTGGTTGTGATTGATATTTATTAATTTTTTCCTTAATATTGGCTACTTCTCTGTAGCAAACATCCTCAATCAAGTGCTAACTAACTTCAGAGAGTTTATCATTTAAGGGGAGTAAAATTCCCTTAGAAGTTTATATATCTTATTTTCTTCGTAGAACAATTAAAAAGAATTATAATTTGAATAGCATCCCACAATTCTTTATGTGATTCTTGTTGATATAAATGGTAATGTTATTAAGGACTCAGAATGTATTTTGTTCTCTATACTCCAACCACTTTTCGCTTGAGTCTCTGTGTTAAAGTCTCTTCCTTGATGTGGTCTTCCTGACTAACCCTTGTGGAAAAAAACATGGCTTTAAATCAGCCAGGTATCTGTTCAGATTCCTGTTCCACTTCAGATCCCACATGAACAGTTGGATGCATGGCCTACCTGCTTTGTGCCTTGGTGCACACACCTGTGCAAAAGTGGGGTGTCTTGAGGATGAAGTGAGAGAGTATGTGCAAGGATTTAGACTTATGACTAGCATATCATGAGCAATTAATAAACATGCATTCTCCTTTTCTTTCTTTTTGTCTTTCTTGAACCCCATATTTGCCCTTTTCACTTCCCATATTATATGTATATAATGCATATATATATTCATGTAGATGTTGTGGGCTGAGGAAAGAAGGGGTGTGTCTATGAGTACATTCCTATCTATACTCTTCCCCTTAAATCCTCAAATTCTCAGAGCAAATTCAAATTCAACTTTCCAAAAAATCACAGAACATGAAGCTTAATGAGATATTTTTTCTCATCATTGGGCATTTTCTTACTTGAACAGATTGCAGATAACTAAAAATTGAAATACACTTTAGAAATTACAGTATGCCAGGCCCCTTAGTTAAAATGCACATACCTGTTTAGCAAAGTCACTATCAACCTAAGAACCAAGAGTCAGTCTCAAATGACCAGTGTCATGTACTTGGAAGAACTGACATCCACTAGAGGAATCCTATCACTTCAAAAGTCTTCACTGGGAATAATACAACTTTACATTTTAGCTTTTAAAATACTTTCAAATACACTATGCTCTCTGATTTCACAAATCACCCATAGGCAGAATTAAGTATTATTGACTGCATTTAATAGGTGAGAAAATGAAGCTTCAGTGTGATTAAGTAGTCTCCATTTGTCAACTAAGAAGCAGTAAAAGAAGTCTTCTGAGACCTAGTTGACACTGTCACATCATACTTTCTCTCTCAGGTGCAAAGGAAGCTTTAAAAGAGTCGGCTATGCCAAAAGTACCAGCATCATGGAAAGATTTTTTTTTTTTTTTTGCTGTTGTTTAAAAACTAGAGATCACCAGTCCTCAAAATGCACAAAACCAGTCCACAGAGTATGTGACTCATTCTCAATCCTTGATATAATTAGAGGTTCCAGGCACCTTGGCCAGGCTAAAAATTACAAAAACTGATTAAGGAGTGTGACTCAGGGGTCCTGCATTGAGAGAGCAGGCAGGTCCTTGTGAAGTCCTGGAGGCAGTGTTCCCGAAGCTACCCATCTAAGTTGTGCTGCCTGGGTGTGCAGAGGCCTGTTCCTTACTCTAACAATATTGTAAATGCCACTTTTTATTCTATCAGCTGTATTTCTTAGAATGATGAATTTAAAAGCTCCCCTCCTTTTCTGTCTTCTAAAATCCGGATCCCTCTCATCCTCAATACACAACTACAAGTCCTTATTTTCTGAATTAATTGAGACCACCTGGTGTGGCCTCTTTCCCTTTCCCTTGTCTGCCTGTCAGAGTTGCCTGTACTCCCATGTTTTCAGCCTCTCTTAGAAGATGATGTGTTCCTTCTCCTGACAAATTTATCACCTGCCCCTTAACATAGTACTGTCCCATCCTTTCTGGGAACTTTCTCAATTCTCCTATGTATTAAGGCATTTATTCCTCCCTAATTATTAATCTCATCAAATGACAAATGGCAAACAACTTATATCAAAATAATTATTTGCATTTATGGCCATGATTCCTGCCCCCAACCCCATGGATTCCCTAGTAACTCTTCTAATCTAACTTCCACTACAATAATCTGTGGGAATTTGCTTTTGATGGGTGACATAGAAAGTATCAGATTGAGAGGAACAACTATCACCACATTCTGAATCCAGAACATGTTCACTACCTTAAAGAGAAACTCTTTACTTATTCGTGGTCACTATACATTCTCCCATCCCTCGGGGCCCTGGCCACCATTCATTTGCTTTTGTCTCTGGATTTGCTTATTCTGGACATTCCACACAAATGGAATCACCTAATATGTGATATTTTCTTACTGACTTCTTTCTCTTGGAATAAAGTTTCATTGATATTGTATCAGTACCACATTCGTTTTAATTGCTGAACATCTTTCCATTTTCTGGATATATCGTACTTTGTTTATCCGTTCATGAGTTGAATGATATTTGGTTGTTTACCTCTCTTGGCCATTCTGAATAATGTTGCTATGTACATTTATATACAACTGTTTATAGGAACATATGTTTTCAGTGCTCTTTGTTATATAGCTAGGGGTGGAATTAGTATATTTTATGTAATTCTCTATTTTAACACTTCCAGGCCAGGAAGTCATTTTAATTAAACTTATCTTTTTACCTAATATATAAAAATAAACATCACACATATTTATTGGGTACCATGTGATGTTTCAGTGTGTGTGTACATTGTATAATGTTTAAATCAGGTTAAACGTATCTACTCAGACACATATCATTTCTTTACCTTGGAAACTTTAAAAATCCTTTCTTCTAGCTTTTTGAAATGTAAAGTACATCACTTTTATCTGTAGTTACCCTACTGTGCAATAGCACACCATAACTTCTTACTAATTGTAACTTTGTAACCATTGATCAATCTCGCCCCATGCCTCCTTACCCACTACACTCCCCAGACCTTGTAACCACCATTCTTCTCAAGTTCTTTATGAGATCAACTTATTTAAATTCCATATATGAATGAGATCATGCAGTACTTAAGTTTATTTCACATAGTATAATGATCTCTAGGTCCATCATGGTGTCACAAATGACAGAATTTCATCTTTTTTATGGCTAACTACTACTATTCCAGTGTATATACGTACCACATTTTATTAATTCATTCATCAGTTGATGGACATTTAGGTTGCTCCCATATGTTAGCTCTTGTGAATAGTGTTGCAAAAAATATGGCAATGCAGGTGTTTCTTCAACACACTGATTTCATTTTTCTTTTTCTTTTTTTTTTTTTTTGTCTATCTATACAACAATAAGATTGCTGGCTTATATGGTAGTTCCATTTTTAATTTAGTGATTTTGATTTGTATTTCCTGAATACTTAGGGATATTGAGCTCTTTTTTTATTCTTCTTGTATCAGCCAATTGGATATTTACTTTTAAGAAATGTCTATTGAGATCTACTGGTCATTTTAAAAATAAAGCTATTTAGTGATTTAGTTTGTTGTTGTTGTTTGTTCTTTGTTTATTGCTATTGAGTTCTTTGAATTTCTTACATAATCTAGATAATAACTCCTTGTCATATACATACAATTTGCCAACTCTCATTCTATAGGTTGTCTCTTTTTTTTGTGTTGATTGTTTCCTTTGCTGTTCAGAAGCCTTTTAGTTTGATGTAATCCTATTTTTCTATTTTTGTTTTGTTTTGTGTGGTTTTGGGTCATATCCAGAAACTCCTTGCCCATTCCAATGTCCTCAAGCATTTCCCCTGTGTTTTCTTCCAGTAGTTTCACAGTTTCAGTTACATTTAAGTCTTTAATCCATTTAGAGTCTTATTTCCTGCAACTGATGAGAGATGGGGGTCTAGTCTCATTCTTCTGCACATGAATACCCAATTTCCCCACACCATTTATTGAAAACACTGTCCTTTCTCCATCTCCTGTTCACAGAACCTTTGTCAAAAATCAGCTGGTTGTAGAAGTGAGTTTCCTTCAATATCCTCTATTGTATCCTCTGTTTCCTTGGTCTGTGTGCTTGACTTTTAATACTAAGCTGTCCTAACAGTTCACTGTTTTCATTTTCATTATCTCGTCATTCACCCCCCGCCCCCAAAAAAAAGTATTCCCCAAGTTTTAGACCTTGAGTCTTCCTCTCTTTTGCTTCTCTTTATCATCAATTTAAAAAACTTTTTGCCTTAACTACCCATTCATCTCCTACATCTATGTGTCTGTTATCAACGTGACTACTGTCAACGTAGAGCTCTGGGTTATTTACTCCAGTTCAGGAATCTTCTGGTTATGATGGCAGGAGGTACACAGCATGATCTTCTCTCCAAGGCTGTTTTGTGGTCAGATTTCCCCCTTTCCAGCAGCAGCATGCTTTTCTCTCCCTTACCTTCAACTTTACACTTTGGAGTCATCTTTGTTTCTTCCTATCCATTCTAAGTCCTGCTGGTTTTATTTTGATGGTACCTCTTGTGATTCCTGTTTTCAGCTAGCATTGTTTATGATCTTTTGACATTCAACCAAATATTCCTTATTAAATGTAAACTCCCCGGAGGTAGAAACCATCTCATATCACACCTTGTCTCCTCAAGTACGCAGTGTTTAGTTCTTCCCTTGATTTATGAGCATACTTACAAAAATGTTTAATGACAAGTAATTTTTATGTATTTTATCCTTCCAAACATTTTACCAACACTATCTCTTCTGCAATCTTTTAAATCGAGAAGGAAATCCAAAACAAAGGATTCAAATAATAGTTTATATTCAGATATTAGGCTATAATTTAGTAGCATGTATTTTCAGTTTTTATCTAATATGCCAGTAAAAATTATAGCAAGATAGCAATAATGAGTCTTCAATCCATATCCAAACAAAAGATGATATTGGTCTCATAATGAAAAAAAAAATCGCTAAAGTATGTGAGAATCAAAATATAAATTCAGAGTATGTGGGGGGAAATAATAAAATATTTCATAGCAAAAAGATAAATATTGAAGAGGATGCACAAAAATCATTGTAGAGCTGTAGCTGTAGCTCAGTAGTAGAGTGCTTGTCTAGCACATGTGAGGCACTGAGTTTGACCGTCAGCACCACATTAAAAATAAATAAATAAATAAAGGCATTGTGCTCATTCACAACTAGAGATAATATTTTTTTTTTAAACAAAAAATCCTTGTAGTTTTTGGAACATGTGCCATGAAAAAAGAGTGCTTGTGAAATCATTTTAATAAAATTGGTTCCAATTCATCTTTACATTTCATACTTGGGGATTTTATAGTTGGGTAGAATTCCATAAAATATGAAGGATAATTTTAATGAGTCAGATTGTAGGCAATATTATTTTTCTCCTAGATAGTCTATTAACACATCATTATCAGTAACAACAGAAGAGTGGAGAAGATGGATACGTAAATACGTGGATAACTCATTTAATTTGTGGCAGACTGGGAAATGCTGGCTCTGAAGAGAATATGTTCATGCCATTAAACCAAGTGCATGATTAGAGATTGGAGAAAACAAAACCTGTCTCAGCATCAGTTGCTGTTAACAGGCTTATTCCATAGTAGGGTTTTGGAGGTCTTCCAGTGGTTTCCAGCTGCACTGGGTATTCAGAGTATTGAATTTAGACATGAATCTTTAGAACTTCATTGCTTCTGAGGCGGACTTGAAGATCTATCACAGATTCAACACCTCAGTTGTCTCTTCTTTGGATCTACAGCATGAATACTAAGCCCAAAAAGCCCAACATCAGATTGGTAAATAGGAAGCTTAGTAAGTAATTACTCTTATTATAATCTACAATAAATGATTTTACCTTTTAAATTTGGCCTCCATAGTGATGTACAATACAAATACAATATATCCACACATTTATTCTCTAACTTTATATAAAATATACTGTAAAAAAACAATTATTTAAAAATATATTTTCTAATAATTATCTTTTTTTTCAACAAACTTAGTCTAATTATGTATCAGGCATGGTAAAATGAAGGGTCAATAGCTACAGATGCATAATTTCACTCTGATAGATTGCTGTTTGAAAATAGGTTATGACAATTAGATGATTAATTTTCTTCTATTAAATAGCATTATGAGACTTCAGATTACATTTATCAGTATATTCTCCTTAGCAGGAACATAATAGGAAAAAAAGGCCGAACAGAATAGGAATTCATATCCTTTGTGGAAGGATCTGAATATACGTCTTTATCAACTACAGTTGGGAAAATAATTAGAAAATTAAATTCTGTTTGGAAACTTATTTTAAATTCAGTGTTCAAAGTAGCATTTTAAAGATATAACATGTTAAAGGTTAACATATATGAGTATGAGGAGCAAAATTCTGGATGTCCTGCTGGCAATTTTTTTTTTTTCTGGTTATCTGCAAAGTATACACCCTTGTCAGTATAACTAGGGAGTGCCTGTGTAAACATTCTTGTTTCGCCTGTTCCACATAATCGTTTCTTGTATCATATTTCTTCTGACCTCGCTATCTGAAACCAATTACAGGAGATCCATTTGGGCTGCATCTATTTTCATAAGAAGCCTAGGCAGCAGTGTTTTTCTCAGAGATGAATATCAACATCAAATATGCTTCTGAGTGCTTTGTTATTTATGTTTCAGAGAGATTTTGTAGCCTTCAGCTCTCAAGAATGTGTCACGCTGTGCTGTTTATACATTGAAGATATTAATGGGCGTAGATGTCATTTTTCATTTTAATGTCTCAAATGCAACAGGCTGATAGGTTAAGCATTCCTATTTTTATGGGGAGAGATATGAGTGATGTCTGTTTCTTCCCAAAATATACATCTATTTACTCAGAAAAAAAGTTATTTATAAACCTAAGCATACACAACACTTTCGGTTTTACTGGTTATTTCTAAACTAGTCTCAAATAATTTTAATTCAGTGTTTCTCTGGAGGGAAAGTATTTTTCTGACAGGTTAACAAAGTTTTTTTCACCCTAAATTAATTCTCATGATGACCTACACCATAGAATTGCTTTTTGTGTAGTTCATCACAAACTTAAAGTTAATACTACTGGAGAAGAGTGAAGTGCTTTAACTTTGCTTTTCTTTCAAAAGTTTAGCTTAGTCAGAATTACACAGTAACTGTAGGAATGACATTTTCAATAAATATTTTAGGCAAAATGCACTCAGTTCTGGAAAATATGTGCATTCTCACACCTCCTTGGCCAACAAAATATGTACCTTAAATCTATTTATAAATGTTTTTATCCTTTTTTCAAAACATTTAATCTGATCCAATTTTTGAAAATACCCTATGTTAATTTTCTTTAGGTTGACTAAAATTAGATCATGTCATTAAGTGAAGTGCACCCTTAATTCAAAACAAATGTGGTTTTGGAAACTAGATATGGTTTGGCTGCCTTAGAAACCTCTTTCTTGTTTATTTGAATCAGATTCAGTCATTATTAAAGGAAATTTTGTAAACAGTTCTTGCCTTTTGTTCTAAATTAATTTGAGGAGGGAGGATTACCATATAATACCTAATTGACTTGTAGAACTTTATGAGTGGCCCTGGAATTTATCTTTTCTGTTTATCAATAGAAGTGGTAAGTGATTTTCACATTAATATTTTATGTAAGTTGACACCTAGTACCTTATATTGATGAAAATGTTTTATCTCCTAATCTTTTATCATTTGAGTAGCTGCAATAATAAATTGCAAAATGAGCTAAACATCTATGAGCAATTGTTTATTGAAATTCAGCCCCAAAGAATACTGGAAATAAAAATGTCATATGATGCATGCAGTCAGAATGCAGTCTGCCAGAGATTCCTGCTTATGAGTTTTAAATCATTCCTGATTTCTTGGAATTGTTTTTTGTTCTCCTACCTCTTAATGTTTGCTATAGCAATCTCTGCTGCTAACAAAAGAATGTTGAAATAGGCAAGTAGTTATTTTTCATAAGTGTTTGTATTGGAAGATGACCCTCAACTGTTTTAAAGATAACTGTAAATGCATGTGAAAACCAAAGTACTTTGAAAGTGGCAGCATTTTGTACCAAGCTGTCATGTGGTGTCCCATCATTATTTTTACTCCTTTATCAACAATACAGGTATATGCTTCTGGCTAGTGATATTTTCATGAGCAATAGCTTTCCTATATCTAATTTTCTAGTGTTTTTTTTTCTTATCCACTGAGCATTCATATATTCCATTGGGTTTCTTGTTTGAATTGCGATGAATTAAGGAATATAATGGATGGGGTCCTAGGCTTGGAAGACAAAAAGACACAAAGATCTATTACTGCATTGTGATTTAATTAAGTTATCATAGTACTGGTCCTTCATTTACCTATCTACAAAGTGAAAAAGTGAGGTTATACAGTTTTTAAGGTTTTATCCAACTCTAGAATACTGCACTTCTCTTAGTAATAATTGATCAGATGATAAAGATTATACAAGAGTACAGAGCTCTATCAGGTATTGGTGGAATGCATAATGATTTTGAAATTAAGCATGATGGGGACATTTAGCCATAAAAAGAACATATATTCTATGACAGTTTTTTATGCATTTATATATACAGGATATAGAAAGATTGTGTTGTTTTCCTTTTAAGTTCAAGAACTGGATATGTTCATTTTAGGAATAAAGAATAATTCATTACACTGTCAAATAGTCTCCCTTACTAGAATTTTACCCATTGCTATCTAGGGATTCTTTTGACAGGATAATGACAATATGGCCCACTGGAATGCACTGGGGCCAGAAAGCCAGGAGACCTTGAACAAAGCACTCAGAAATTGTTTTGTGACCTTGAGTAAAGCAACTGATTACTTTAAGCCTCACTTTTCCCATTTGTTAAAAGGTGGGGATCAGATTAGATGATTTCTGATAATTGCTCTTAGTCCTAGTAATTCATGGTTGTAAGATTCCAAATTGTTCATTAGAATCCTTTAAAAAAAAAGAATACTTTGAGATAATAAATGACTACAGAACTTAATACAAACTAAAGCTGTATATTGATGAACTATCATCTCTAAAGAAGAAAATAAGTATATGAAAAAAGAAGCCAAATTTTGTGTGGATTTTGTCATCAACAGGAAAAATAATCGACTGAATTTTTTTTTAATCTTGAAAGTTTTATATAGACACACCCTAGGTCACACTATAGTAATTTCCATAAAAATTTAATTAATTTAGTTAATTTCAACTCATATTTAATTTTTCAAGCTGAATTAAAAGAAGAAATCTTTATTATTTAGACTACTGAGTGAGATTTTTCAGTGAGTCTTGTAATAAAGTAATTATGGAATTGATATTTACTTGTTTTTCCTTCAAACCAAACTCTCTTAATGAATTTCCTGAGTTCACTGGCATGTGCCATCCTTGGAAATATTTAGTTTGACTTGTGATTACTTGCAAAGTTTAAGAAACAAAAGGAAAATCGTCGTGAGTGAGTGTGTCTCCAAATGTAAAAAGTGCTCTTGACAAATGGTGCCAGATCCTGCTATGGGAAGACAAATCAATGTTGTTAGGAGATGGTGCTCCTGCATTCGGTTTGTTTACTTTGGTTTCTATGTCTGCCTGCCTTCTCAGAAAACTTGCTTGGAGCCAGACTGTAGCAGCCCTCTCTCTGTCTTTTCATAATTGATCAGGGGATGACTGCCTTCCCTGAGGGTTAAGACGTGGCAACTTTTTCTGTTTGCTCAGCATCTCAATGCAGTAGTTCAAACATTGTTCACACCAGCTGGCAGTGTAATGCCATATGCACATCTTGTCAAAGCAACTGTTGTCATGGATACTGGAAACTCTCTTAAAAACCAGATCATTGATTCCAATCAAAATTATACTTTTTATCAGCTGAGAATCTCAATTATTATGGAAGAATATTAATTTAATGACGTTTTTCTCATTATGAAAAATGTATCTTGCATTCTAAAACAGTAAATAACAAAGTAAGGTAATGATTTATTTTAGTTTTATGTGTTGAAAATTGTCATCCCTAGTGTTCATTGAACTCGGTTGTTAAGAATGAAAATGAATTTTTAAATACAGGCTCTAAAAAAAGTTGTTGTTGTTTTTTTAATGGTAGTATATATTGCTACCTTTAAAATAATTTAAGCTGAATATTGTTTTGTGGCCCTAGTTTTTGTTAGATAAGTTCATATAGTACATTCACCAAACTGCCCCTCCTCATGTAAATGAAATGCTTACATTAGTTTCTTATGTTAAGTTTTATTTTCCTGAGTGGGTAAGAAAACATAAAAATAAATGAAAACATCTTCTATTTTGATTGGTATTCTGTCACACATAGAAACAAACCTGATTGGTTGAGTGGTAATTTCTTTGTTCTCTGATTTTGCTAAGAATGCAAATGAAAACCACTCAATTTTATTTGGCATTAAAACTGCACTTTATTTTGTCAGAGGAGAGGTTTCCCCTTGAATTGTAAGTATAAAAAAAGTGTTTTTAATCTTTAGTGAAAAATCCTTATTAATTCACTTTCAAGATAATCTGATGTTGATTTGTCAAATTTAATTACAGCTTCCGGTAACACTTGAAGTCTACTGCTTTTGCTTCAAAATTGTAATATGAAAATGCAAATTGAATGATAATTTAAAAGGGAGTGGGCATTTTAGTTCAACACTCAAAGACAAGTTCCTTGTAGAAATGGGGTTATTGATCCAGTTGATCATTTTTCCTTTATGCACTTTAAACAAATTAATTTCCTACAGGATTACATGCAACTTTATGATTTTGAATAAAGTTGCATACATGTGTTTTGTGAATTTTTTGCATATTTGGAGAGAAAAAGAATAATGACTATAAAGGGAGGTGAGGGTTTTCATACAAAATAACTGATAATCAATTTAACTTTAAATAAAAAATATTTAGATATCATCCCCTTCTTACTTCTAGGCTCTGCAAGCAGCAAGACAACTTCTCTTACAACAGCAAACAAGTGGATTGAAATCTCCTAAAAGCAGTGATAAACAGAGACCACTGCAGGTTAGTAAAGCACTCCTGTCCTTAGGGTCTTATTTTAAAAGATGTTCATAATAATAACAGATGTGTAGATACAATTGTATATATACAGGAGATTATTACATTTGCTTTGGTGGGTCATTTTAATTCCAAAAGAGAATTTATTCATTTTTCTTAGACGAGAAAAACAATTTTTTCTATTAGCATAAGTTTCAAAAGTTTCCAAGAAGTTAACTTGGAAAATTAAAAAAAAATAACAAAAATTATGTAGGATCTATATTTGGAATACATAAGCATAGAGAATTTGTATAAAATTCCCTTGGGAGATTTTAATGGGGTTTATTCACATGTAGGTAAAAATGTGAAAATTCTTTCTAAAAAAAAGTAAAGTCACATTAAAGTGATGTGGAAGGAAACAAAGCAGTCTTAGACAACCCTTCTGCAGTTGTATCCAAGTGACAAATGCAGAAAACCTCCACCATTGCCAAAAAAACTGTTTGAGTTCGCCAGGGAGTTATTGCTGTTGCTACAGTTATAAAAACACATTCTGGAGTTTGTTGTCCTTACTCACTTATATTTGTCCTGTGAAACTGGTAGTATGTGTATGTCTTTTAAAGTAACTTTTGCTACATAATATAACCATTGTTTTACATAGTATTCTTAACCAAAATGTATGGGACATTTTCTTGGGGAAAAACCATTTTTAAGATGTACATAAAAAACGTTTGGAAGGTTGGAAGGTGGATTCTGGAGTTGGATGAAATGCCTTTCAAAGTATTCAGCAGCCTTGTTGAAAGAGAAGCAATGCTTTTTCCTGAATCATGTGTTACATACATTCTAATAAGGCACGTTTAGGGTTTAGTATTTTTCTCCTATTGCTCTATTTTAACAAAACAATCTTTTTTAAATTTTTTTTAAATGGCCTAGCTGTCTGTTTTCATTTTCAGATGTACTCACAGATGTTAGCAACTAAGTCTTCCATGATATCCTTCTGAAGCTCAGTTGGTATGACAAAGAATTATAGGCTACTGATCCACACAATCCAGAATTACTTATTACCCCAAAACTGGATTACATTATGGTCTCTAAACAAATCTGAGAGAACATATTTTCTTGGGAACAAAGTCATTTGTGGGAGTGAGTGGGCAGAGGAGAGACTTGGGGGTAGAGGATGTTTAACAGAGTCTAAAGCATAATGCCTGCCATAATTGTAAATGAAAGTTTTATTGAATCAGTCTGAATCTAAATTCTTCTTAAATTTTTTCCTGTTTTAAAAAAAAATTCCACATTCTCTTAACTAATCAGTAACTCTGTGACACACTTTACTCACTTCATATCACTCCTAAAGCTGTAGCACTGAGTATAGTATTTCTATAGTTACCTGATCCCATGAGTCTCTCCATGCATGTACCTAACAGAGAAAATTTTGCATAGTAGAAGTCACACTAGATACCAAATGAAGCATTGATCCTCACAATAGTTTCACAGTGTGCATTTTGCTTTCTTGTTGATGTAGAAAATAAAATTTAGATGCTGGCAACATAAGCCAAAAATAGGAAAGAAGTTCCTGTTTTGAATGTATGAAAAACAGTATTTATTGTTCTATTTGTCATGTTTCTTGACAAAGTAGAGGAATTCTCAGTTGTTCCTTCCTCTCCAAAGTTAAGTCCAGTAGAAGTTTCTTTATTGCTGGTTGCCAGAGTATCTCTGGAAAGAATGGCTGAGCTTTAGGTTTTTGACTTGTTGTTGTTGTGGTTGTTCTAATACTATAATCAAGATTTGATACTTTGATAATATAAATGTACATAATTTTTCTTAAAACATACACCTATAATGTGGAAATATTAGAGACTCTAAAATAAGAAATTGTCCATGTAACAATTGTTGTATAAATTTTTAAGCAAAAGTCCTCAAATTTTTATTTTGTTGTAAAATAATAAAAGTACTGTAAATTACCTATTAATAATTGCAGTTGTTCATCATACTGTATTTTCCTGGTATCACTTATAGTTTAGTGTTTCCTGATGCATATTAATCTAAATATATCTCCATTGTATATTCTGTAAAACTGTAGCATTTTTGTATTATTTGTGATTTTAATGAGATCTCTTGCTAAAACCTATGGGGATGAGAAATTGACTTTATGAATGAGAATTTAGAAATAATGAAGACTTATGTGCTCACCAAAATATATACTACAATTAATATGAGAACTTACATTTTTTGTATTTCATAGTATTTGATAAGCTCAGCAACTGTAGGCAGTCTGAGATTGTATTAAAAATCTAATAAAAATCTAACAACATTTCATACTAGCTTACACATCTGTTATCAAATGGGGATATTAGGTTAATACTTATCCTTGCATCCGCAAATACTATTTAGCATGAGTTGCACTATTTGCTACTTGTGTTAAAAAAAGAAGTCATAATATGAAATTAACATTTTAAAAAATTTTTATAAGATTCTCTCACAGTGTAGGGGGTTTTTCTACTTAACTATATATTTCTACTTAACTGCATGTAAAAAATAAGCAGTAAGTCTAATGCATGTATCTTCATTGAGAGAGTTTAATTGAAAATAGAAAATGCCTAAGTGTTCAACCAAATTTTTAGAGATTATGTTTTAAGTTTCCAAAGGGTAATTGAAAGTAGTTCAGAATTTACACTTGCAAGAAAAGAAATTTGGTGTTAATAGATAATGCTGGTTCTTACCTTATCAGAAATAATATCTTTAGAAGACCAATAGAGAAACTTTCTATTTCCTATTTTAAATATAGTTCTGCTAAAGAACTACTTTATAAAGTTTAAGATATGACACTGATTTCATACCACTGTTTTGATGGCTCAAATCACAAGAACAATATTTGGTTGCTTGTTAACATTCACCTAAATTTCTTTCAAGTGTTAAAAACTGGTGTCCAGATTTGAAGTGTGACATGAAATAGAGTCTATTTCTAGCAGACCAGTGTATGTATGTATATGTATGTGTGTGTGTGTGTGTGTGTGTGTGTATATATATATATATATATATATATATATATATATGCTATTTTTAAATATCAGTTTTTTCAGCTTCTGATGCTACAGATGGTATATGTATTAGCATGTCTAATGCAAAATGAAAAGAAAAAAATCATACCACCTGACAGTCATGAGTACCAGTGGCAGTAGTGATTTCACTTCCATGAATAGGTATCTGAATATGTGTGTTTGAAATATTTTTACATATTCTATTAGTTTTGTGAAACACCAGTTGAATAGATCCAATCAGGTATATTGATTAATCAGATATTGAAGAAGAATAATATATAAAGATCATGATGCAAATGGGAGTTGAGGTTAACCTAAACTTTACCAGATATTTCATCATCATTCTTAAGGTTTCCAAAAAATTTAGTCAAGTAATAGCAGCAGAAGGTGGCCTCTTCTTTTAATCTATCTTTTTTATTTCTATGCAGTATTTCCTAGATTTGATGTGCCCCTAGTGATCCATAAAATAAGAAAAGTTAGCCAATGATAATATTTAATGTTTTCAATTTCATAAAGTAATTTCCAGGTGAGAAAGACTAAATCAGCACACATACATACACACACACATACACACACACACATCACACATGCACACTTCTAAAATCTGTAAATTTAAAATTTTTTTATAAAATACATTATCAATTTTCTAGCCTTTGACAAATCTACTTCATTTAGTTTAGATATGAAAATTGGTCGCATTATTGTTCTTGTTACATTTACAGCCATGAGACAGACTTGTGGTTCTTCAACAGCTGTGCAGAGCAGAGACGTAAATTTAAGGTAAATGCCATTGCTTTGCTATCTTAGATGAATATTAGTATATAGCACTGTAATCACCTCCTTCATTGTAGGTTAATATCTAATATAAATTTTTCTTTTCCAATAGGTAACAAAAATTATAAATTTTTTATAATTCTGTCTTACGTTAAAGAATGGAATAGTCAAAAGCAAAAGCAAATTAAACTTGAGAATCTTATTAAGATTTTGCCATAAAATAGTTATCTAAGTTTGAGGAAATCATTTAACATCTTTAAAACAAAGACATTGGGTTAATTGATGGAATAGATTTAAAATTTCATGGTTTAAGATTTATTTTGTTTTTGTTTTGAAGGAAGTGACAGGCATCTTAGTTTGGGGGGATTATATATATCTTGATGAATATTATCTTATAAATTAATGATTATGGGTTTTTAAAATTTGTTTTCAGTTACAACAGACTTGCTTATTAACAGGCCACAGCCAAAATGAATGCTTTGGAATCAAAGAATTACATTCCATATGTATGGAAATGATTGTTCAAATATACTTTTGAACAAATAAGAAAGATTTGTTTAAATGCTTTGAAATAATATTATAAATTGCATTGTGAAGAAATGCAAACTATATAAAAATTATTTTACTCCTTTATGTATTTTGATAATATACATTTAAATATGCTGTGATATAATGCAATTTAACATCATTTCTACCTTCTTCTATTCCTTCTTTCTAAAATGTTAAAATAAACATCAGCAGACAAAACCAGAGATTCTCTAGTAAAGTAATCAGTGATTCTAAGATTTCACATTCTATATTTGAATTCAAGAATAAGGTATAAAAATTAAAATTTTAAAATTAATAAAATCTTCTGGGTGAAAATACTAACTTTTGTCAGATACATAACCAGATATTGCTAAATGCATTTTAGGAAATGATGAATTTCCTATGTGCTTTGGTAAAGAACAAAATTGAATATTTTTTTACATCAATTTGTAGTATATAAGCATTATTAGCTAAACCACTCTTTGTTCCACCTACTTAAAGCAACATTATTAAAAGACCTGAGATATAGTTTGGAGTAGACCAATATATTGTGATTTAGAAAGGTTAAAATTTTAAAGATATTCTTTGTTGTTCATATTTTTGCATATAAAAAAATAAGCAGTAAGTTTAATGCAGTGTATCTTCATCTTAAAATTGAGAGAATTTAATTGAAAATAGAAAATGCCATGTGTGGTCCTGATTTCCCAATTCTATTAGAGGGTATTTCTTATAAGATAGCATTAAATAGTCAGATTTCCATTAATGTTAGAGAAGAAAAGCCCTCAATAATGATGTTTCCATTCATGGCCTCTCTGTTCAAGGCTGACACCGCATCGAAGAGGGTCTGGGGCATCCAGCCCATCTGCAAAACATGCTTGTGTGGAAAACTTCGTAATCTTTTAATATAGATTTCCTGCTAATGTAATGCTGCTTTAAGTATTTGTAACAAAATGTGTCTGAGCTTCTAATTCTTATACACTTCTCCTGGATATTAAAGGTTTTTAATAAGAAAGTGATAGGACCTCAGCACTATTTTGTGAGGATGTAGTGAGCAATGGTACATTTAGACAATATTTCCTTGGAGGGGAGTTGTGAGGAGTCAGGAATAGGGATAATCCTTAAAAAACTCTTTATGTAGACATGATGTTGACTTGAGCATTTGGCATGTTGAGCTTATGGTTATGGCAAGATGTGTAAGTAGAATTGTTCAGCTTTTAGAAAATTAAAAGGAGAGCTTGACAGATAAGTCAGAACTAAAGACAAATATTTGTGGAATAATCCACAAGTGATAGCTGAATCCATGAGAGTAGAGGAGATTTCTGACAAAGATAATTTGCAAAGAGGAGCTTAGTAACATCTGTATTTTTTAGAGCAAGAGGAAAAAGAAGCAGAAAGAAAAGATTAGAAAAATCAAATTATAACTTGATTTATTAAGGGAGGTCAAAGAAAGAATAGTTTTCCAAAGACAAAGCTTGTCAACCATGTCAAGCAATATCCATGAAGATGAGAACTTTCATCCAGAAACACTGTTTAGCTAAATTGCAACATTGATGGTTTTAATTCCCCTAGTTCTTTATCATTTGCTAGTAACTCTTAGGATCAGCAGTACTAACATGGTCAGTAATGAATGGGAAAAAAAAATCATACTTTAATATGAATGTTAAATAGCAAATAGAGAATTAATAAATGTACTTTTGCTTCTCAGATTGCTGTATAAGAAAATGTATATTGCATACAAATTACTGAATTCCCATAAATTAAAAATAGAAGAAAATGGCTTTGTCAGAGGTCAAATTTTCTTTTCTTAGCTATCCAAGTACTTGCTTCTCTCTGTAATCCATTAGGACTTTAAGTATATATTCCCTTGACTTCTCTACCTTTACTAAAGTGAGAGCAATAAAGAAATAGAACATTAATATTGTTATGGGAGCTCTCTATAGGATTTAAGACTTAGGCTGTGAATTTCATCTTAAGATGTTTAGAGGTATATAAGATAAATTGTATGACAAAGTGAAGAACAGTTTCAGTACATGATTAAAGACAAAAAGTAAAATTATTTTGAATTTCTCTTCCATTTAAGACTCTTTGTGTTTCCTCTATGGACTCTATTTATATCTTTCTACCAGTGTGAAATCTGCATTTCGACTTGACTTTCTTCAATTTTCTCTGCTCCCTTCACCTTCTTTACTATATTCTTTCCTCCTTTACTATTCATTTCTCTTTTCTCATCATTTAATCTTATCCATTTTATTTTATCTCTGTTCTCTTGGTCTTACATAGAGAAAGAAGAAACTTTAAATACCTATAAAGGTTTTAATTGTCTTGAACCTAGAAGATATTCTAGCATGACATTTTGCTACAAAATAATAAAACTGTGCTACTTTCTTAAAATCCAGTATCAAATAATTCTTTTTGTTTTTGTCTTTCCCCAAGAATAGTTTTCCTTTAAATTATTTTCAGATGTAGTTTTAGTATGAAAGCAATGCTATGCTAGACAGTCTCAGCAGCTTAAAGGAACCTAGAGCCCAGAAGCATTTCATTTAGTGTTAGTAATCTACTGCTTTTGCTATCTATAAAACTTTTTAAAAATCATCATCAGGAAAGTTCCTTTGGTCATATTTTCTAGAAAACCCATTGAAATGAATATTTAAACTATAACTAACTAGGATGACTATTAAATTACCAGAGTTCTAAGCAATCTTTGGTTGTGTTGTTTATGATTATATTAGTGATGCTGAAATTGGAAGCACAACATCTGAAAAGATAAATCATCAAATGTGTAATGATGTATTCTTCATAAAAATTTAAGACACCATATCTTAATATGAAAGTCATATAAGTTCATTATAAGAATCTATCTTGATTTTAAGTTAAATTATAGTTGGACACTAAGTTACTTTTCTCAAAGGCACTTAATGAATGCTAATTGCCACAGTCTGGCTGGGCACAAATGCCGCAGTCTGGCTGGGCACACAGCACACAATCACGAGCCACCACACAGCTTGTAGATTCAAACAGCAACTCTTTATTCCCGAACTCACACCAGCTGTCTACAATCACGTTCTGGGGAAATCCACATTCTCTGCCCAAATCCACCTCCACTGGGCTTCTATCTCCCAAAGAATACTGTCTGAATCCCGTGAGAACTCAAGGGGAACTCAGGCAGCAGGATACGCCCTATTCCCAGCAGGAATAATCTTAAACCTTAAACCTGGAACCTAAACCGGAAACACCCTAAACCCGATTATCTTAAACCGGGAACACCCTAATCCGCCTTGGTCCTTGAGCAAGGTCACCTACATTCAATGTCACTGCAATATAGGATACGCTGGCAAGGAAATTGTCATACCTACTTGGCTAATGGCTCCCAGCACTAATAAATTTCTATTGTACAGTGGATTTTTTTTAGATGAAAATTATGTCCTTTGATTAGATGAGGAAGAAACCACTCATGAGAACTAATTAGAGTAGACCTTTGACATTCACAAGGTTTGTATCCTGAGATCTTTATAAACCCTCAAAATCAAGAAACTCCTATTTCAAAAACATGGACAGATTTGTGCAGACTTTTTTCCAAATGTTGTCCTCATTCTGAATCAGGCTAATCATTGCTTTGTGCAAAGTGTAAACAAGTTCTCAACTTTACAACTTTAAATAAAGTTTGCCTATGTTTTGTTTTTATTCATTTAGGTACCAGGGATTGACCCAGGCACTTTTAACCACTGAATCACATCCCAGCTCTTTTTTTAAAAAAAAATATTTTTTTTAGTTGTTGATGGACCTTTATTTTACTTATTTATATGCGGTGCTGAGAATCGAACCCAGTGCCTCATGCATGCTAGGCAAGCAGGATACCACTGAGCCACAACCCCAGCCCCATATCCCCAGCTCTTTTTATGTTTTATTTTGAGACAGGGTTGCACTAAGTTGCTCAGAGCCTTGCTAAGTTGCCGAGGATGGCTTTGAAATTGAGATCCTCCTGCCTCATCCTCCCGATCTTCTGGTATTACAGGCATACATCACCATGCTGGGTACACCTGAATTAAATAATAATAATAATAATAATAATAATTTATTCATATCACAGGTTTTCCTACATCAGTGAGCATAGGTAGAGAACAGGAAAGCCATATTAGTGATAGAAAATCCAGGAGAATGGAAGAAGTAGGTAATATATGTGAGAAGTCAGCAGTCTACAGACTGGAGCAACCTCTCTGTGTAGCTAAGTGTTTCATGGCTTAAAGAATTACAAGGTTTGATGTAAGGTTCCATTCTATTAGATCATACAGTCTAGCATCTATAGGGAAAATCCAAGCCAAACAATCAAGTTTCCCTAACATCCTTATTGATATCTTAATAAAGAAATGGGAGCCTCCATATCATGAAATTTCCGACCTTCTTAATTATAAATCTCCATCTGCATCTGTAAGTTTACCTGGAAGGTCTTTTCAGAGTAAATTTGCTGGCATACTTTTTAAGGGCATAGGGTGTCTTGGTATGAAGAGACTTCAAGAAGTTCAGGAAATGACTAGTGGCCACATGCCTTTTTTTAGAAGTCTATCAGTATACAAGTAGAACCAGTAGTACCTAGGGGTTAAGCATTTTGATCACACAAGTACACCAACAATTTCCCTTGCAGAGTCTATAAATTCTTACACTTACAATGCTAACACTTGCATTGCTGTAAAAGCTGCCACCTTTATAACTTCCACTTTTAGTGCTACTGCACATTTGCAAGTGACAAACCAAGGAAAACACTGAACATTATGATATGCTCATGGGAGGAAAATCTGTTGTCTCTACAAAAGACTGTGGTAAATTCTTAGAAACTCTTTGTGGAAACAGAAACAATACAAAAGGCAAAAATATTCTCTACCTTCTACCTTCCTCCCGTAGACCACACATGTAATAGACATTTAAAACACATTAGTGATGAAAATGTAATAAAATTTTAGTGTCTTAGAAGCTTGGTTTTCTTTTAAAGGTATTTGTTCTTAATTCTGGGAGATTGTTTCTCTTAATTAACTCTGACTACTCCCCTTCAGTTGTAGAGAATATGTAGGGCAGTGGATTTCAAATCTAAGAAATAAGCGTAGATCTTTGAAGATCTCTTGAAAATAGAGATCTTGTGTCCACTGTGGACTACTGAGTTAAAATTTAGGCAGGTGGGATCTTTGAAAATGGAAATATTTAAAATTCTCTGGATAATTCTAATACCACTGGTCTACAGTATCATATGTATGAACCCAGAACTGCTCTTTTCTGGAACAGGAGAGAACCTCCCTGTAATAAAAAACACTGAACCTCATTGTCTTATTATTATACTGTATCATTTTCTCTCTCTGGTATTTAGTTTTCAATCTCATACAACAAAAATGCTTTCCTATTGAAACCTTAGATGTCTTCCAGATTCAGCAGTCTTGGAATCTCAGCCCAGAGTTTGTTTTCTATATTTCCTTTTGTAAAGCAGTTTTTTGGGGGAAGGGGGTACTGGGAATTGAACCCAGGAACACTTAACACTTAACTAACTTAAATAGCCACATCTGTAGCCCTTTTTAATATTTTTATTTAGGGACAAGATCTCACTAAGTTGTTTAGGGCTTCACTAAATTGCTGAATCTGACTTTGAACTTGTGATTATCCTTCCTCAGCTTCTAAGGCTCTGGGATTACAGGCTTGTCCATCATGCTTGGCTAAAGCAGATTTTTGAGATGTATCTCTCTGAGAATTTTTTCAAGTTACTTTCCAACAATATTGTCAGAATTTTATTTTCACTTTCATGACTTATGTGAAATTACCAGTAATGAACTTGCTCCCTTATTATTTTTTTAAATAAAATCTGTACCCTTCAGTATATATCTACTTAAAACATTGGCTCCCTTTGATAAGGAATCCAAACAAAAATTTAAAAACTCACTCTCTTCAAAGTTAGCTGTTTGCTGCAGTGGCCTTCACAATCTGATCTTGCCCACCACCTGCTTACATATCACGTGACCATGGCATCACTGTGATCCTCTAGCATTGGTTCACAGTATCATGCAACTGATGTTCCCTTATCATTTCTCACTCTGCCCTTCTTCACCTTTCCATCCAGAAAACTTCTGTGCAGCTTTTAAATTTCTGTGGTCAACTGCTCTGTGAAGTTGCTCTGATACCCTCCCAACCCCACCAACACACATATTCTTTGAAATTAATTGAGATATATATATATATAAACTTTTATGTCTTTAAATATGCTTCTGTTTTGGTATGTGCCATGCTGAATCACAATTGGTACAATCTACTTGAAGGCAAGGAGTGTATCTTACTCAGCATCACATTTCCAAGTATTTGGCACATTGTGGGGTTTGCATAAATACATGCAGTCCATAGACCCTATCAATCCCTCTTTTCTCCTAGGCTCCATTTGTGTTTCTTGAAGGTGCCTGATGAGGCAACTTAACCCAGATCATCGTCCAGTGTTTCCATCAGCTTTTCCTGTTCCCATTTTACAGTCTCCAGCCATTAAAACCTTCTATTCTGATAGCATCAGATTCCTCTGCCCTAAAATATGAAAATCCCCTACTCCTCAACTTCTCAACACAGCACAAAAGACTTTTCATGAACTGCCACTATGCACCATACACACCTGACACGATGTGGCCATGATTTAATTATTACTATTTTCCAGACATGCTTCCATTCATTGATTCACTCCTGAATATTTGTGGGATGTTTGTTATGTGCTAGGCCCTTTGCAAGGCACCATGAACTTTATGAACTTTGATATCCACTTGCCTCTTTTTTTTTCCATTTTTGCCTTCAGTTTAGAAGGCCATTCCCACCCCACTTACTAAGCTACCCAAGTCCTACATACTTCAAGGTCCCTACTCCCTATAGTCCTCTGATTCATCCTTTACAAGCACATATTTCCAGAACATATGTCATACTTGTATTATTCTAAATGTACCAGTTACAAAGCTATCTTTGTAGACTAGACCATTTATTGTAGATATTTGACTACTTCTCTAGCTCATTCACAGATTCTTAATCCTTGGTGCTCAGAGGTTACATTTCATTCATGTTTATAACCTTACCTCCTAACACAGTGATTTAACACATGGTATATGCTAAATAAACTCTTGCTAAAATTGAATGGAATTCTGCAAACTGAATTGTTCCCTTTATATAAGAATAATTCCAGGTTGTCACTTCAATTCAATGCAATGAAACAAGTGTAAAAATATATTACCAACTTACCTGTTCCTGTAGAGACTTATAAACAGACAGGAATTATTAGTCGACATGATTCAGGTCGTGGTATCTACATTGCAAATATACCCACCCTCACATTTATAATATATTTTATCTTTGTTTCAGTTAGGCAATCTGTTTTTTTTTTTAATTTTTATTTTGTTTACTTATTTTTATATGGTACTAAAGATTGAACCCAGTGCCTCATATTTGTGAAGCAAGTACTATGCCACTGAGCCACAACCCAAGCCCTAGTCAATCTGTTGTTAACCTAACATTACTAATGATTTCTTTCCCTGCCTAGAGAGCATGTTTTTTTAATCTATAATAGTATAAATGATTTTGAATAGTAAAAATTGATTTTTTTATTATTTTATTGAAATAGTTTCTTCTCTAATTCTGCTTTCTGGATTATGAATTTTGTGCACACATGAAAATTTTATTCACAATAAGCCCTATAACTCCTATTTAGTCTATGTCTTTTGAACAAGATATACTGCTCTGTGCCCAGCCTCACTAATGTACCAAGGATATTCTTAATAGGAAACTAAGTAAGAAGTCTGCTTAATAAAATGATATTAGAACCTATAGGATTACAAGTGACATGTGAGGTTTTCTAAAATATCAAGAAGCTACGTATACTTTCCACATGATTTATTGGTATATACTTTTTATGATTTAATTATATAAACTGCTTTAACCATGTGAATTTTGTATATTTCTACTAACATATTATCTGAATTTTCTATGGCATTTATCAGCAGTTTCCTTTAGGAACATAGATTTATTTTTCTCATGAAACAAGAACTCCACAGCCAAGGCAGTCCAAAGATGATGGGTACAACCACTCAAGGATGTCACAGAGGAGCATGATTCCTTTTAGCTTCCTACTCTACTCCTATATGGCATACGTCTTTATGGTCATAAGATGAATGCCCCTCCTCCAGACATCATGTCGTGTTCTGTACAGAAAAAAAAAAATGGGGAAGTTCAAAGAGGCAAAATACAAATAAGCAGTTACTGTCTGATTCTGCCCCCTTTATTAACAAGCTTTTCCAGAAGCCTCACATGGGCTTGTTTCCAACTCCCTGGCCTAATTTTATTGCATGAATGCCCATCATTTGAACAGGATCTGTGAAGCTGGTAATGTTTGTTCAGGCTCTTTGTCATACTGAAGAAAGTTGGAGTTCTTTTTTTAGAGAAAGGGAGGATGAGTTTTCAGATAGGCAAGTAGCAATATCTACCCCTGACCATATACTAAATATCTTAATACCAATTCAAGGGGCCCTAGAGCTAGGTAAAAAGGGATTTTATGACTTGAGATCCTTTAAAGGAAAGAAATGTTGCCTTTTTCCTAGGAATATTTGAAAATAACCATATCTCCCCATATTAATGTGACTAAAATTCAGTGGGTTTTTAGGGGTTTGTTTGTTTGTTTGTTTGTTTTGGTACCGGGGATTGAACTCAGGGGCATGTGACCACTAAACCACATCCCGAGCCCTATTTTTTGGGATTTTATTTAGAGACAGGGTCTCACTGAGTTGTTTTGCCCCTCGTTTTTGCTGAGGCTGGCTTTAAACTTTCAGTCCTCCTGCCTCAACCTCCCAAGCCGCTGGGATTACAGGCATGTGCCACCATGCCAGTTTTATAGGGATTTATTCTAAGTTTTAATGTCTTTTAGTTATAATTAAAATGTTACTAAATATTCAGTGTATACTCAGTACTGGATAAAGCACAATACAATAGAACTTATGTAAAGACAATCCCTGTCTCCTGGAAATTACTGTTGAAGATCGGCAGTACAGGTAGTCTACCTGATGGATATGGGTAGGCAGTGGAACAAACATTGGATACTTTAAATAAGTGAAAAATTGGCAATTCTTGCAAGTAGTCAGCAAGTATGTTTTGAAGGATGGTGGGAAAACAAGTCATAGAAGCTGAGGTTTAAACAAATAAGGATCAGAAACATTTTTTTTTAAATTTTTGCTATTATGTATTAGGTTCTGATGTCACTGGAAAACTTAAGGAAGTTCTAGCATTCCTCCCAACTGCAGTGAAGATCTGTATTATAATCAGCTACACTAGAAAGAGATAATTAGGAAAAGGCCAAGGAACCTTTACTTCCTCCCTCCCAGATCTCACTGCATAAGACAAGTTCCTGCTGAATTCTAGGATCCAGATACTTTGCAACCTGTGATCTATCATTTGATTCCCACATACACCTCCAAATTGGTTGTTACTATTACTTCTTCCCTATATAGCATTTGAGAGTGAGAAAGTGTCAGGAAATTTCCAAAGAATCTAAGTTTAAATTCCAGTTGTTCTAGGTCTTTTTCCTGTCACCCTATCTAGTGGTATATTTGAAATAAATGAAGTAAATCCTTAGGAATTATCCTTTCCAGGGAAGTCAGATCAGGAAGGGCAGAAATGTATTCTACGAAGGGTACCTTTCTGGTTGAAGGATGCCTCATCCTGGGTGAGGAAAAAATGGGAGATCCATATGCCATGAGAGACCCTGCCCAACCAAACCAGGATTAATCCTGTGGGTGTCACAGATTTTTGTTTGAGGTACTCTAAATACATAATAATATTGAACAATCTCACCTCCAATAATAGTGATTGCACACTTTCCAGTAATTATCCAGAATGAAATAAAAATGAACTTAGTTTACCTACTTTTTAAACTTGTGGTCCATGGCATTAGTGCAATCAGATTTTGTCCTGGAAATAAAATAGTTTAATGAACTATTCTTTAGAGAATAACATAAATTTAGGGAAAAAATGTGGGCTAAATTACCACATTATTTTATTCTCTAGTAAAAATGTTAATTTTTAAGAATTTGCCTATTTTTATCAGTCCTCACTATATGTGTTTTTCTTTTCTGTTTTGATATTCATATGCAGCAAGGCATTTTGCATCTCATTAGGCCAGGAAATTCCAGGTAGGTCTATGGTGGGCTGGTGCAAGGTAAAAGGGAGGAATGAGAAATACACCTGAAAGCTTATTTTTCTTCTGAAAAGGGTGTCCCTTGTTCTCTTCTATCCTCTCCTTCTGCCTTCCCCACTTCTTTGTTTGCTAATAGCAGAAGCCAAGCACAACCCCAAATCTGCCCACTGTTTACTCTGGCCTTCAGTCCTCATTCTATAGCCTCTTTTCAAAATACTACAACGTTAAAATCAATCTGTGCAATATAGAAATACACATATACTTTGTTCATAAGATGGGTACTTTCTGATCCATGAATCCTGTGCCTTTGAGGATATCAACTTGTTGGAAGCGATGTGCACTACATTTTATGTTTTTGATGAAACACTGTAGATGGGTTAGGGCTAAAATGCATCCTGCCATCACTAAAGGGACAAAATAGCATTAATTCACTATGTCATGCCAGTATAAATTGCTTTAAAAGAAACATCTGTTCTAGACGAATTGATAGTGAAGAACATTTCTTAAGAACGAAATTAGAAATAATTACTTAAGCAGATGATGTGATTTTGTTAGTTGGCATTCCCATTGAATAACTTCCAACACTGACAGGCTGAACCAGAGGTGGCTAGTGTATTTTCTCTCCCTGCACCTTCTTGCTTGCCATTCTAGTCAAATATATATTTATTTAATAAAATAATAACCCTGAAGTAATATAGAAATAAATTGAAAAGCCTACTCCGTACAATTTCATGTGAAACAAATTATTATCAAGCTCCAGTAATAAAACCACAAACTAAAAACAAAACATCAGTATGATTTACAAAACTGGTTTACAGTATTTCCATGTATTTAGAATTCACATCCTCAATCAATCCATCAAAGAAACATGACGGCATGCCCTCAGTGTGTTAGACACTTTGCTAGGCAGACACAGGTACCATGGGGAATTCAAAGATGTTCCTATCCTTAGGGAGTTAACAATCTGGCTAGATAAAAATTCAGGATAATCACTATTCTTCTAAGCCATTTTAAACAAAACTCATAGTTTAAGGTTAAAAAAAAAACTACTTGACAGTTATGGCTTTTTAAAGTGTTCTATGGAATAAATTGGGTTTCTCTTTTCTGTGTTGAGTGAATCAGTCATCACTTACAGGCTGAGCAGAATAAGGTTTTCTTCATTTTTGTTCCTCCTGAGGCTTTATTTGTGGTCCTTTAAAATTTGTTTAGGTCTGAGTTCCAGAATTTAAGAGGGATATTGAAGTCTGGAAACAAGTCTGAGGATAACAAATTTGATGATAGAGATGATTAAAGGGAAAAATGGGAGTCTGTCACAGAAGGTGTTTACCCATGTCAAAAAGGAGACAAAAAAAGTGTAAAAGGTTTTTTAATGATTTTTTTACATTAAAAAAAAAATCACCATACCAAGTTAAGTATGCTTTTATTTCTATTCATTACTGAAACTAAGGCAAGAATATCAGGTGCTCTGTTTTAATGAAAAATTCAGAACATTCATGCCAGTGGAGATTTTTTAAGAGCATATTTTGTGAAAAATAACTAGTATTCTAAGTTCTATTTTTAATTTGCATATTGCCTTATTTTTATTGATTAGCAAAGTAATGTGTTCCTGCAAAAACAATTCAGGCCATACAGAAAAGTATGAAGAGTTGAAATTCTCCTGAATTCCACTGTCACAATGATCCTGTTAACACACATCCTGTATTGATACATCCTATATTTATGTTTTTACTCATGTGGCAACATCATGCTAGTATCAACATTGATACAATTTTGTATTTTATAACTCATTTTAAACATGAGTCGTTTACCGTAGTTTAGAGTTAGACCATAAAAGATCCTAAACAAGTCTTAAGTGACTTGGTGGGGGTTTCCTTAGTGCTATGATAAGGAGGTCCTTCCTCAATATACAGGACAGTTGTTGGGGTTAAGTCTGACTCCAGTTCTTAATGACTGTTGAACCTTCTGGAGGGCAGTGGCGTTTGTAGCTGCATTTTTTTTTTCCTGTCAACAAAGATTTGACTAAGTGTCTAGCACTAAAAAATATTATCCTAGTTACTTGTAGTAAAAACAAAATGCCTTCTCCGTTACTTGTATTTACAAAAAAAAACAAAAAAAAAAACCTAAATCTTCTTTATATGTTACATGCTAAAAGTTATAACTTAGACAATGAGTTATCTTTTTTCTTTAGTAGTAAAAACAAAAATAAACCAGATTATCTTAAAATTTGGAAATTTTATGGCTTGTTTACTCAGGTTAAAATACTCTTGAGACTCTAACAATAAAATTTGTTGTTTTTAGGCTATTATATAATGTACATATTCATTATATATGAATATAGTTTTCATCCAATTATGTGCCACATGCCCCATGACATGCCAGCTTATCTGTTTAGAGTATTTTTCTGTATGCTTGATTATAAATGAAAGGTTTTTAACAAAGAAAAATAAACTAAGGAGTATTTAGAAATATAATTATACGGAGGTCAGAACTATGAAAATTGCTTTTCTCACAATCACTATAACTTAGCTTTATTACCTAAATTATATAGTAATAAAATTATTTTTATACTCCTGAATCATTCATCTTGATTCTTGGAAAGAAACCACAATGTATTTATCTAAATAGAAAATCATTCTTTTATTTCTTACAATAATTTTTGAAATGTTTTCCTAGCACATTTGAAACTACGAGTTGAAATATTTAACAATGAAATAAAAACAATAACAAAAAATCCTCAAAAATATTCTTTTAGGAAAAAGCATGATGTAATTTATTTGCTGTAAGTGACATTATTGTTTCAAATCAACATCTCTGTCATCTATGAGAAAGAATATAGAGATGAGTCAGAATACATTCCTTTGCCTTAACACTCTTACAGATTGTGAGAACCTGGGCAAGTTAACTCTCCTCAGTTTTCTTTTATATATTGAGAGTTGCAAAATATGTAGTTGAAATTAGAAATGCAAGTTCCAGTTGACTTGTTCAGTATTTTAGTCTTCTAATATCATGTGACCTGTTATAAAAACAAAATTCTGAATAAAAGACTGAACTAAGAATTAAACCATTTAATATTTGCATTGTCACAGGTCTGTAGAACATAAACAAGCAGTGGTTTTGTTTGTGGCTTCAATTCATTACTGTGCATGTCCTCATTCATTTTACAGGAAATAAATAACATCTCTACAAAGCTCTAACTTCATTTCCTATTCATAATAGAAGATTAAAGGGAGAAAGTCTTGTTGACAGATTACATGGGTATCTTATATCCCACCATTCAGAATCTAGCTGAATGATTTAAGTAGGTGAACTAGAAGAATATATAAAAATAATCAACTGAACTGCTTTTTTTTTATGGTTCTGAGAATGTGTTTGAAGACACAAAAACAAGCTGGATTCTTTAAAAGATTAAAGTAAGCTTCCTCTTATTAAGTTTTGAAATACATTGGTTAAAATATACATGGAATCCAGTTTTGGATAGGAAAACATCCAAGAGATGTCACAGTTATCCAAGCTACAAACACATTTCCAGATTTGCAGAAATTGACGCTATTCTTCGTTAATGCATTTTTTTGTAGATTCTTTGGTTACATTCCTTATGGTAAATTTCCAGATACATTTATATTATTCTTTAAATTCTGTTTCTTTATAAATAAAATTCATGTTGTTTATAAAGAATATTTGGATAATAATTAGTACTATTAAAATCAATAACAGAATGCTAAAATATGATAATATTGTTTAGTATTATGCTTATTCCTAATGAATATCACCCAAATAAACATTAGATATGGTTTCTACAAACATTTTACTATTCTTGGTTAAAATCTGGAAACATTTAAAAAATAAAATATCTTCAGAACATTAGATGTGTGCATTACTGTTTGGAACATACCCATTCAGATTAGTGTGATGTGATTTGTCCTGCAGCTGCTTCAAATTAAGAACAGGTGTAGAAGACAGATTATGCAAATACTCATATTAATGTAATTGTCAAATTGGTGTGTTTACCATTGTGCTTTTAAAGAGTAGACTGTATTCCTATTTTAAATGTAAATTAGCTTCATTCTTGAGAGCAGCTATTGGGTAATATAACTTGGTACTGGCTTAGAAATGAATAATTTCTAATAGAGTGTAACACAGTTCTAAAATTCAACAATTTCTTTCTCAGTAAACTCTTTCACATACAAAAAGTGGCAATTCTGTTTTATTTTTAGCAACTATGTAGCCATTGTGGATTTGTATATATTTGAGTTGATTCTGACATACTTTTTGTTTCATTTTTTGTGGCATCTAATGATAACTATGATAGTTCTTGATCTCCTTCCTTCTTTTCTAATCCTGAATTCTTAGTTTCCCATCTTTGTTGATGTAATCTTTTAAGAAATAAATTATTGGAGAAATTAAATTATATTTATTTTAATAATTTTGTCTCACAAAATCTAGTTGTTTTAATATTTAAAATGCTTGCTTGCTGATTTTTATATTTTAAGCTGTGATTCATTACTGTTAGTTCATCCATATATCCTGAAGCATTTATGATTTTGTTCTTCTTTGCTAGCATATATTCAGCTTTCTCATTTCACAGAATAAGAAACTGAGGCTTACAGAGGTTAAATTGTATAATGTTAGTTCATGTAGCTGGCAGTAGGAGCTGAGCTGGGAATTCAAATCAGTCTAATTCCAAATCCTAGACCTTTTATCCATTTATCATTGATAATATACAATATCCTAACTGCTAGTCAAAAATATCTCAAAATTTTCATTTTTAGATTATGAGATCTAAATTAGGAGAATGACAAGGTAATAAAGGTCAGTACTACCTTTCCTTGAGTATCTTCACTGTATGGAATCCAGGTGTAATGATCTATGGTTAAGACAGAGCCATGATTCTTGAGGAAATGGATAGGAGCCATATGGACACCCCCATTAGGTGGTTGGGGGTGATCTCCATCATCAATACCATTATAAGATTCCAATGTAATGACACTAACTCCCTTTATTCCCTTGTTTTTTAATACTCTACAATCCCCACCTGTTGGGCAACAGTGAGGAGAAGCAATGGAACTTAGTAATGAAGTTAGATGTTTACCTTGCAATGTGTTCAATAATCGTTTGATGTGAAAGATAAAGCAAGGGGCTTTGATGAACCTGCCCTGGAGTTTTCTTGGCATCATGAGAGCTTTCATGTCACAGGCTAAGATTTTTTTTTCTGTTGGAAAGAGCTATTTTTTTAAATCATTGATTCTCTTCTGCCATAATTTCTCTCTGCCTCTCAAAAAAAGTGAAGAGGTTGACAGAGACCAAATCATAATTAGAGATGCCAACAAGTTAAGCTTCTGTATGTACAACTTTCAGTCTCTATTTCTCATTAAAGAGTCTGTCATTTACCATTATTGGCAAGAAAAGGAGCTGCCACTGAGACCAACAGCAGATGAAAAATAGCTGATCCAAAGGCTGCTGCTGCTTCCCCTGCAGGGATCAGAAGAGGGGCTGCCACATCCTCCAATCCCCCTCCTGCATTCCTAGGGGTGACCATGATCTGAATTGCTCCCCCCTAGCGAGTAAAGTATACAGTATAAGAGATGCTGGTACTTTGTGAATTCAAAAAAATTAATAGCATGATACCTTTTTTGTCTTGATATATAATAGATATAGCAGTAGATCTTCAAGCTTCATTCATTGAATCAAGTCCTTATCTGATAATACATTCCCATAGAAAAGATCACCAAAAGGCAATGATTGTAAAGGCCTGGCCCAGTCCACAGTCTCCAAGGACAGCCGGGGTGAGTGCCTCTGTGAAATCTCCATGCCTATGTAAGCAAAGCAAGGAGTGCTTCATTCTCTTCCTTCCACTCACTGGTATTTCTGATTTGGTTGGCAACAAATGCACTTCAGAAATACTTTGAATTTTGTTCTAGTTTGGTGCCTAATATATCTCTATGAGATTACCAGCTTGGCTTAGAATTCCACTAAGAAGTATCTTCATATGTTCTTTTTTGCTTTTTAAAGGAAAAACCTCCAAAATAAGTTGAATTTTACACAATACATCCAATATATTACTATGCTGTTTTATTCTGCACATTAAAGTATTTTCACTTGTATTGTTTTGTGGTGATTTTATTTTTTCAACTCCTCATTTTAATAGATAAACAAAGTTTTGCATTTAAGTAAAAAGTAGTTTTTGCTTTAAAAAATATACAATGCCTACCTTAAATCTTTGGACTCACACACTGTATTCATAAATTCTCAAGCAAAGAGTCAAGGTGAAAAATCCCAGGTTGATGTGGCTCACAGTATCTTGATTTAAAATATACAGAATACATACTTACTCAAAGATTGGAAGCACTTATAATATGTTATGCCAGCCATCCTGAAAGCCATTTCAATAGATTCTGTACCCTGGCATTTGTTTTAGAAATAATTGCATGCAAATGTGGTTTAACATCTGTACTATGTCTCTTAATCCTAACCAGGCATTTTCCATTAGATGCAGTCTGAAAATCACATTAAGAAAAATATATCAGCTGTGAAATTATATTCTGAATGCCCCAAATTGCAAAGGAAGGGACAATATCCAGTAAAATTTACTTCAGTGTCCTCTTTTCTGAACCCCAAATTTTAAATATTTGTTTCACTTCCCTTTCTTGGTAACTTATAAACTGAGCTGAGATAATCTGTTTTCCAAATGTTCTTATTTAGTTTACAAAACTTTCTTGAAAATGAGTATATATTCTTATGTTATTATCTTACCATGTGCTTGGTAGCACAAAATTTAAAATTTTATTTTTGTCCCTCTAATAGACATACAATTCAAGTTAAATTTTAGTATTCTCTGTTCTCAAAAGCAGAATTCTCCAAGAATTTTGATACTGAACTGACTTCATACCTTAATATATTTAATAATTTAAATTATTCCTTGGAATACTTAGGAGATTTGGGGAAGAATATTAAGGAATAAAACTTACGTAAGTCCATGATAAAGCAACTGAACAGAAGAAAGGGGGAAGTGTGAAGGAAAACACAGTTGTTTCTTGCCTCCTTGAAGATTTCTAAGGATATCTGTGTCACCCTGCCCTGGGCACAGCTGCATCTTCAGGATGACACTAACAGGACGTGAAATACCTCAGAAGTGTTTTTGTGTATTCAGCCCTTCAATTATCCTTAAAGAGAAAAGGCAGGTGGTGCACGTATTTAATAATGAGAAAGTAGAAGTGCAGAAAGGCCACTTTGCTGTACATGGAGTTCTTGAAGGCCTGACTTTTCTCTTCCTGTCTCCATCCCTGCCACCCTCCACTGGAACTATTTTTCTGACCTTGCAGGACTGAGTAAGGGTCTCTGACTGCTTCAGGGAAACATACCTCCAAGCTTCCACATAGACCTCTAATTCTGTCCTGACATTCCCCACTCTACCCACCCCACCCCCATTTGTGTACTGCTTTTTTGTCCACTTCTTCTCACATGGCGTCAGAACAGCCTTTTTTGTTTCTCATCTGCTATACAAGTACTCCATCTCTATTCTAATACCTGAACATACATCTGTCAATTGTGTTTACGTTATACCCATCACTAGCAGTTTGTCCTCCCAGTTTATCCATACATTCTTAGGGTTAGTGACTCCTCCTTGACTTTGAATCTCAGTTCTTCACCAAAAGAAAGGTGATGTGTAGTACCCACAGAAACAAGGTGGCAATGGATACACATGTCTATTTTATCTATTCAATAATTATTGTATATTTAAAATTTTTGTCTCCTACTCTCCAGATGTTTATAACAAGAATTTCAGCTCCCTGTTTTTTTAATTTATTTTAATTAGTTACAGTACAATGATCTTGACATATCATACATTTGAATCAAATGGGGTATAATTTCTTTTTTCTGAGTGTACAGGTTGCAGGATCGCATTGGTCATACAGTCACGTATATACATACAGCAATACTAGTGTCTATTTTATTTATTATATTTTTATTTTATTTATTTATTTATTTATTTATTTATTTATTTATTTATTTATTTATTTATTTGGAAGAGCTGAAAATATTCTCTTAAACAAAGCAAACACACATACAACAAATAAGCAAAAACACAATAGTATACCAGGGCTGTGCAAGAATATCTCATGCCAGAATTGTCTGTGGATGGCTCCCTTCACTCCCCTCCAGAATATAATCACTGCATCACTTGTGGCAGCACTAAGGGCATCCTTTGTTTTTGCTGACTTTAGAAACAAGAAAGATACTTGATTACCATCCCTGGAGATTCCTGTTGTCTCTGTAGTTGGTGAACAGGTGTAGGTCTTTCCTCCCCCCAGATAAGCAGCCAGGTCAGCTGCCCCCTCCTTGAGTTCAGCCTTACCTGTGGAGGCAGCCTGGCTCTCTGGGTGAGAGGTGTCCGTGTCCTTTCTATTCTTGGCTCCTCTGCTGAGATTTCTAACAAGGGTGCCAATTAGTGCCAGTTATGATGGCAGCTTTCTGAAGTGAATAAGAAGGGATTGACTAAAAACAGGGTGAAAGATCTGACTCTGACACTGTTACATTCTGAAATCTTTGTTAATTCCTCAACAATTTTAAGAACCTTTTTAAAAATCTCATTTTAAAAATATTTTAAGTATGTCAATTTGTTTGATTAATATGCAAATACTTTAAAATCTGAAGTCCTCAAGATACCTCTTGGGATCAAGGCTATCCCTAAACTTTTTATTGTTGTTTATCTAGCCTTTTTTTTTTCTTAAAAAAGAAAACCATCTCTGTGTTTGTATACGATTGTGTATTTGTGTGTGCACATGTCTTTATGTGGTACTTGGGATTGAACCCAAAGCTGTCTACCATGCAGATATATCCACTGAATTCTTTATTTTTTTAAATTTGAGACAGGATCTTGCTAAATTGCCTCAAACTTACAATCCTCCTGCTTCAGTCTTGGTAGTAGTTTAGATTACAGGTGTGTGCCATAGTGCCTAACAAAGTGATTTTCTTCTAAAAGAAATTTACAATCTATTGAATAAGGAAAAGTGATTGAGTATATAATCTTAAATTATAACACAATTTAAAAATGTTAATGTCCATCAATAAAAATGTTAATTGTGCCAGTATTGATAATTTGTATTTTATCTGTTTTATTTTTGTCATTACATCCATACCAAGTTGTGCTTTTAGAGTCTGACTATTCAAGCTGACATTTTAAGTATTCATAAAACTGAGATTATATCATTCTGTGACTATATCACTTAAATTTGCAAACAGTCGCAGATCCTAACTTTCATGCTTATTTTCAGTCTATTCTATAAAAATGGATTGTAATCAAAATTTGCTCCAAAACTCATTTTAAAAGCTGTTGCTTCATTCTAATTTGATTGAACTATATTAACAAATTGATTGAACTATATTCACATCACCTAGTTAGTGTATTTGGGTTTCAAATCACGGAAGTGGGCATATGACTTAAAAAAGTGGATACTATTCAAATCACAGAAATGGGCATATGACTTTAAAAAAGTGGATACTCTTCAGTGGATACAGGTTTGCTTACAAAATACAAGGGAAAATTAAACAAAAGCCTAGTCTCAGAAAGGACAGCAAGCAGAGCAGGAGTCCTGGAATCACAGACACTGGAATGGATGAGGAAATCTAGTTCCTGCAAGAGGGAGTCTGATTCTTTTGCCTTGTGTCACCCACTCACTCTCTAGCGAGTCCAGCAGTGTATATGTGATGAGGTGCAGGATGAGGATAGTCTCCAAAGGAAAACATTGGTACCAAAGAGAGGAATAGAAAGTGAGTAGGTAAAATCCTCTGTTGTAACACTGAGCTGGTTTGCAAGTCTGTAGTCTGATTTTGACAGTTTTCCTCTTAAAAATTTTAATTTTTTTTAACACCAAGGAAACTAAAAACAACAGAGAACTATAAGGAAATAGCTTAACATAACAAATGGGTGCATGAAGATTCATGGCTTTATGCAATTCTACCTCCATCTATGAAAAATGTATCAATATAAGTAAAATTTCAGTTTAAATAAATACAGTATTAACTTTATTTTTATTTACATAATTACTTTCTTAAGTAAATAGTAATCAGTTTTGGAAATTTAGATTTTCATGTTAGCTTTTTTTTTTTTAACCATTGAATGGTACCAGTTTGGTTTGTGACTTACAAAGCAAAAGAAAATATGCCATTTTTAAAAGTGTGCACTGATCTGTGTAGAAAGTGAACATAAAATTTACAAACTTTCGTGGAACCAGTTGGCCACAATATTAGCTTGGCCCTGTTCTTTAAAATCATTTTGAGTTGGTGAACCTAAGGAATCCCCATTCTGATAATAAGTAGTCTTCTGTCTCGATTCCCACACATTCTTTACTACGACTTCTACCACTTGGACATCTTACTGATCCAGTTGCATTCTCTGGTTGATGATGATATCAGACACACACACACACACACACACACACACACACACACACACTATTCTGTATCTCCCTCTCTGACCCTGCTACAGCACTTGCTCTTATGTTTTCCAAATCATTGCTTTTCTTACTCCTGCTTCCAAGGAAGCTACTGAATTTTCCAGTGGAAAATGGAAAACCAAACTATCAGACCATGTTGACTGTGACTTGGGCTTAGCCTCCTTCACTATTTAGCAGTTGTTTTGCTGGTCCCAAAACACCTTCCTCTACCTCTCCAGCTTTCACTGTGTCCTTGTAGCTTCTCCCTCACAATTCTCAGTTATTTGCCTCCTACTTGAAAAGAAAATATAGAGGCCACCAGACAGAAACTCCCTCTGTCTTTCTTGTGTCTTCTCCTAAAACTGAGAAGCATTTCTTTTCTTTTTTTTTTTTAAGAGAGAGAGAGAGAGAGAGAGAGAGAATTTTTTAATATTTATTTTTCAGTTTTCGGTGGACACAACATCTTTATTTTATTTTTATGTGATGCTAAGGATCGAACCCAGCACCCTGTGCATGCCAGGTGAGCATGTTACCACCTGAGCCACATCCCCAGCCCCAGAGAGGCATTTCTAATCATGCCCTTTTGCCTATCAATAGCATCTTCTCTACCTACCCCTGCTCACCTCTCTCAGGATGTTGTCCTGTCAGCTGCACATTTGCATTTCTGTACCTTCAAAGAGTCCAATCTTTAAAAACAAAAACACTCATGAAAGAAGATCACAAGTCCTTTTCTTTTGCTTCCTTACTAAACTTTGGACAACTTGTTTATACTTGAACTTCCATACTTCTTAAGCTATGGTGTTGATGTGAGGTGTCCTCCAAAAACTCACATGTGAGACAATTTCCTTTCAGTCACAGCAGCAAAAAAGCTGACTAAAACATATATTGGGGTTCCCTTTCTGGCCTTCCTAACCTTCTGGAATAGTTCTGTTGACTGTCACTGACAAACTCAGAGAGTTGCATTCAATTCTCATCCTTCTGGGCCCTTTCAAAATATTTGAGCTTTTTGGTGATATTCCTCTGGCCATTCCTTTCTCTGCCCTTTGTTGGCTTTTCTCATCTCTGCCCATAATGTTTTCTGTCTAACCTATTTAGTGGTGCTCAACTTTGGCTGCACATTATCATTACTTGGGATGCTTATTTAAAAAAAAAAAAATTCTCATTTCTCTGCTGGTCCCGGGAGGCGGAGCCAGCCTCAGCATAAATAGAGCTCCCTGGGAATGCGGAGCCCCACTGCAAGCCTAGAACTATTGCTTCAGATGATCTTGCCCTCTGAAATTCCCTACTCACTGAAGCATCATCACCTTATAAGTGGAGATTCTCAAGTCACCATATTGCCTCAGCTCCTGAACTCAATGGTCAGCTAGAAACAGCTACTTGGATGTCCCGCCCTCACCACTAATTTGGTATTTTCTAATGAAGTATATTCTCTCCCATTCCTTCCACATTTTCCCTGCATCCTTTAACCTAATAGGGTTATCAGTCCACTCTTACTGTCCCTTATTCTTCATGCCTCACTCAGTCACTCAGGTAGTTCTCAAATCCTCTAAAATTAGCCTTTTCTCATATTGAGTGTCCTCTCATTCCACCACTACTGCTTTGACTCATGCCATAAGTAACTGTCTGGGGAATCTGTAGGCTGACAGCCAGTAGCAGTCAGAACTCACATCTTCATGCTTTCCACTTAAGTCCAGCAAATCCCCTTTCAATCATGACATATCAGAAATCCACTGTCTGATGGGCAGAACTCTTTGTGGTCCCGCGCCTTCCAGCCTTATCCCATGTCAGCGCTCCCCATCTCTTCCCTCTCCTACCATACCAGAGCCATCACATTTCTTGGGCGTTATCGTAAACCCCTTGGATTCTCCCTGTCTTCCTTATCACTTTGAAAACCAAATCTCAATATAATTGATATCTTTTCTAATCCCTTTTATATATTTGTGCAAGTGCATCTTATTCTGAGAAGGCTATTTTAGATTTTTCTGAATTGCCAAAGGGTTTGAGGATGCAAAAAAAAAACACCAACCAACCAAACAGACAAAAAGCAGTCCCTGAAAATGGCACTTATTTTCTTGTATCCCAGTTTACAAGTCATTTATCCCCATTCTCTGGAGGCAGAGACAATCTTTATTCCCTTTTATATCCACATGGCTAATATAGGTCATAGCACATAGTAGCTGTGGAAAATGTTGACTGACTGAAAAATAGACTAAAAGAATAAAAATTCCCCTGTCAAGCAAATATTCTGAATAAAGTACAAAATAAGAACAGAGATGCTATAAGATACAGTCGCCAAGATGTTTGTTAACTGCATATCCCTGGACCCTATCCCAGATATTTTGAATCTGAATTTCTAGGAATGTAACTCTGTATCTTCAGTCATAGAAGTTACTTATGGCATGAGTCAAAGCAGCAGTGGTGGAATGAGAGACATTCAATATGAGAAAAGACTAACTTTAGAGGATTTGAGAACTACCTGAGTGACTGAGTGAGGCATGAAGAATAAAGGAAAGAGTGGACTGATATCCCTAGTAGGTTAAAGGACGCAGGGAATGTAACTAGGAGTGTAACTCTGTATCTTCAGTCTTAGAAGTTTTGCCAGGTGTGGTGCATGCCTGTAATCCCAACAACTCTAGAAGCTGAGGAAGGAGGATGGCAAGTTCAAAGCCAGCCTCAGCAATTTACCAAGACCTTAAGCATCTCAGTAAGACTCTGTCTCTAAATAAATTACATAAAATGGCTGTGGATGTGGCTTTGTGGTTAAGTGCCCCTGTGTTCAATCTCCTGTACCAAAAAAAAAAGTTTGCTTAAGTTTGAGAACCTGTACAAAAGAATATATGCTGCACATTGGCCTTTACATAAAAACATACATACATATATAAATAAGTAAAAGCATGCCTTGGAACAAGTAATTTCTACTGCCTGGACCTTATTTTCCTCCTCTGAAAATGATTCTTTAATAGCTGCATCATATTCTTCTATGTCTTATAAAGGTTTTGGAGTCTGTCTGTGCCTCAGAACAAAGTAAGGCAAGACTAACTCCTTCAAAATGAAGAGTGAAAATGCTTTGGATATGTGCCCATATTGATTTGGTTCTCTGGGGTACAGGGTCCCTGCTTCTTGTTGACTGACTCCAAACAATATACCAAACCATTCTGATCCACTGGGCTTATGAAATACTCACTGATGTTTTCCAGACATCAGTCTCTTTTGTTCACCTCCTCTGTCAGACCTAGGCAGTTTTAATGTTTTTCAGAGATGGACTGGGGAAGGATGAAGTAGTGTGGTTTTGCAAAGCCAACATGTGTCATCCTGTTATGACCCCAGGGCCCTAATGTCTCTGGGGATGATATCCATCAGATATGATGAATAGTCTAAAACAGACAACCAAATCAACAAACAAAGCAGTTGGAGTGAAGAAAGGACAATCAGCCATTTATTTTTGCTGCAGTCTAAAGTTTGATTTGTTTCATATCAATTTTTTCTTAATTTTTGTACCTTCAAAATGGAAGGTAATCTGCCAATCAGATAAAATTTTAAGACAAATATTTTAATCATTTGTGAAAGAAAAAATTGAGCACTCAGCCAACCAAAAAAGTGAATTATAACTTAAAACATTTTCATTGGCAAGGAAAGGTCAATATGTAAAATTCCCATTGTTCAATAAAAATATACCTTTTTCAGCTTTGCAAAATATAATCTTTTTTTCTTACAATTCATTATGCTTTGCAACTGGAAGCAAACATACCCACGTGAGCTTCTTGATTTCTTCATTACTGTCGAAGTGGCTCTGATTTGGATTATGAAGTCTGCTGATAGACTGAAAATCATTTAAATACAGATACAATGTCTTGGGCATTTTTTTACAGCCTGTTCAGTATGTTGTAATTTTTTTTATATAGTAGGAATTCATTAATCTTTATTTGAAAAAAAAAATAAAAGCTGCCCTAAAGAAGCAATGATAGCTTATAAATATTAAGTAGATAACTAATAAATATTAAGCTAAGGGGTGACTGCACTATTCCAAGTACTTTATAGTTCTGTGTATTTAATAATTCTATGATGGTGTTGTTTGTCATTCACCTTGTAAAGAGATTGGCCAAGAGAAGCTAAGTATCTTGGTCAAGGTCATACCACTAGTAAGCATTGAGTCAAGATCTGAACCCCGACAGACTGTCTCCAGAGCCAGTATTCTTATTTTCAACACTACATGGCTTACTCTTTATTGTTTTAACAGAAAATCAAAATGATCCATCTTTAACTGAAAAATAGATTCCTTCTGAAGTTAATGTTGAAAACCTATTTCAGTACATTGCCCTGGCCTTCTCACTATTAAAAGGTTCTTTGGTGCTTATTTGAAACAGATGCAAACACTTAAAACATCCATTTGCATTGTGTTTCCCTGTGATTTGCTGGACCATGTCAGGTTGCCTTCAGGAGACTCATTTCTAAGTGACTGATTTCATTCGTCTTGCTGCTCCTTTACAAACCTGCAGCTTTGTGGGTCTGTTAAAGCTGGTTGGTCAGAGGTTTATTAGCATCTTGTGCCAACATTCTGTCTCTGTCTGTTTTAGAAAGATTTAGGCAGTTATGAAAAGAAACTGGGTGGTTTTTTCAAAGCACAAATTTTTTTAACCAAACCTGTTGGCAAGACACAATGACGGGCTAATGGTTGTGCAAAGTTTATTTTCACGTACTTCTAACTCCAGGAATTATTCATTGGGAATTACTTAAAAGCCTTTGCCTTCCAAATGTGCTGCTTTTCTTCTAAGTTATTGTTCTTCAGTAAACTTAAGATTCAGTTGAACTTCCTTTTTCACTAGTTTGGTTTTTTACTCTTTGTTTTTATTGCTTGCTCAACTCTTGTGATTGTTTAACTGTTGTATCTTATAATTTTTCATGCAAAATGATAAGGACAGGAAAATGTCACCATGAGCCCACAGTATGGGCAGGTCTATGTCTCTTGTCCCTAAGGATAGATTAATGACAATATCATTTTAATGTGCTTTATTTCTCTCTCTAGTAATAAGAATGATTTGGCATGAGTGTTTTGGTTAATCACAGTCTCTGATTAATAAAAATAAGACTTGTCACGGGGTTTTGGAGAATCAAAAAATAATGAAAATATACTTTGCACCAATCAAAACATAATATAATCTCTTTTTTGATGATTCAGAATGTCCTTCAGAATCTTGCTTCTTGTGATGGTTATCACCATGTTCATTGGTTAAAATTATATTTGGGAAATGTTTGAGGAAACAATTAAAGAAGATATGTTTGGATTATACTTAGATTTACTGAAATTATGTTTCTGAGTCATTTGAGCTAAGAATAGGGAGCGTTCTCTCTCACAGTGAAGCCTTAGGCTATTCTATTCCAGAGCTCCAAAACTGTAGAAGAAAGCTAGAGAAAAACCTCCTGGCTATAATGAAATCCTTCTGGTACTTTGGCACCTAAATCCTTTAAATGGTGGTTATACCCTCTAATTTTATCATGTGTTTTGTGTATCTTTATCATCGTACGTTATCTTGAAATCTGGTCATGTACTCCTCAAGGGGTGAGACTGTCTCTCCCTGTATCTCCCCTTCTCACCTATTACAAAGGCAAATATCAGTATCTCAACACGTTTTCATTTCTGAGACACAGATTATAATATTGTTTTTAATTTGGATGCTCTTAAGAGAGTTTAGAGTGATGTGGCTTATTTTATAGAACTTAATTTTCAACATCCAGTATAAATTAGTGTGAGTGGCTTTTTTTCCTGTGACAGTCACCTATTTTGGGTTTTATGTTGATGAGTGTCAATCGGAGGCATGTTGTTGTTGTTGTTGTTTCTGTTTATTGTGTGGCATAGAGTAACATTTCATTTCTGAGGATGCTTATGACCTTGTTAAATAGCAGTCCAAAATTTGTGTAGCTTGTTTTGATTTTAACCAAAGTTACAGCTGCCTAGCTGTAAAGCAGTCAGTTTCTCTTATTATGACTAGTTCTTCAACTTGTACTGTTTTAAATTGCCTGCAATTAGCATATTTCAACCTTATTTTTAGGTTTAAATTGCAGTGTGAGAGTGTACTCTCCTCTTAGCTAATTAGTGCTATCAAGGAACAGTAGGTTACCTCATTAGTACCATGTGCATTTAATTAAAGAAGAGAAAATTGGAGTTAACCTCATAGTTAATATTTTCACAGAGTGCTACAATGCCAACACCTTCAATTGGAGTCACACCCCTGTGTATCTAATTATGCACTGGTGCCAAATAAGGTTAGCAAGGGTACTACAAGGCTGTTGACAAAATAATTTAGATGAAAATGTGTTTGTTGGATTCTGACAGTAAAATATAACTTGAACATTTCCCCCCAGTCCCTATCTGCCAGCATCAGGTGACATACTTCTTCACAAGAAAGAGAAGGAAGGGGATATTTTGGAAGCCATTTTTCCTGTCTGAATTAATGTTGCTCTTATCTTGAAGAAAACTGCATATAGTCATGTAAAGCATATACAATCCCTTTCTTAAACAGAGCCCCTGAACTTCACAGATGTATTTGAAAAGAATTATTTATAAGATGTAATATTTACATGTATCAAACCACTACAAATACTCCCTGACACCCGTACCATGGCCCCCCTTGCTTTTCTTCTTTTCTGGTATAGTTATAATTTCCCTTGTGTATCTTGTGAATGGGGATCATCCTTTCATATCATACATGAAGTCTAAGAATGTGTTGTCACATGATCTATTCAAATGCAGTGTAATCCTTTTGCCCTTCAGACAAAATCTTTGAAATGTCTAATGCTACTTAGGTAAAAAATGACATTCCATGTCATTTATCAATAAATAATCACTTTTCTTTTACAGATAAAAATGCAAACTATACATTTGAGTATATAGAGTAGTTCTCAATGCAAATGGCAAAACTCAACAGGTTTTAACAGATATTATGGAGTAGAGCTCTATAGTCTTAAGTGTATTTTAATGGCAAAAATTGTGATACCATAATGCATAGCCCAGATAATTTACTCAAAGAAATTATTGGGATTGTTCTCAAATTTCATGGCAAGGAAGGTTTGTATTCATTGGTATTGGTTACAATTGACTAAAAGTCAGAGGATAGCTTTTTCAAAATTATATGGAGATAATTAAGTTTTAATAACAAATAGCATCCCATACTCTAAAATCACAGTGCCATTTAAATCTATAGGAGTATTTATGAGTATTGGCTATAATTTCAATTTAGAAGTGGGAACTGAGTTTCCTAAGGCAGCATCACAATAGATAATCAGTGAATTTGGGGGTCCTTGGTTAATTCATTATGATTCAACTAGTAAACTTCACATTGTCAAATGATTTCTATTTTTAAAATCTGTGCTAGTATTAACTGTGAGGAAAACATGGACTAGTCTTTCTTATGTTGATCTACCATGAGAATAATTCCCAAAAATGATTTTTAAAAATGATAATGTACATTATTAGCATAAGCCTTAAGACTGAAAATTTAAAAAAAATAAATTAAGAAGCCAACTCCTGATTCTCTTTGTTTAATCTAGGAATTGCTTCCAGAAACAAAATTATGTGTCTGTGGCCACTCTTCTGGTGATGGGCATCCTCACAACACATTTGCAGTAAGTTACATTGGGCAACTAGAAATTCAGCTATTAAACACAAGGCCATGGACCCAATCCCATTAAACATAATCTCTGATTTTCTATACTAAGTCCCTTCTATGGGTGCATATATAATCAAGAGATAGCTAATGTTAAGATACAGATGTAATTAATTGGTTTTCTGTTACTTCTTGTGTTCTCATTTCAATTATGTTTCGTCAAATATACACTTCACAGTTTCTGTGAGTTGATGACATTAAAGTTCACCTTAATTATATAAAGGCTGTAGCACTGACACACTTTTCTTGAATTTTTAAGAATAAATTGATGAAAGTACTGAGATGCATAAAAAAATGAGTACAGATTATAATTAATCCAGTAGATATTTTAAGAAAGAGTTGTTGTTTCTTATTCTGCAAGTTGCATATACATATGCCAGTGTGTGTGTGTGTGTGTGTGTGTATTCTGCCACTAGAATGAATTTTGTCTCTTTGAACTACAATATTCGATGAAAATTGCTTTTGTGACCCAATTTATATACCTGTTAGCCTTGGAAATGAACAATAATCCTAAAGTGTTCATTCAAGAATTTTTAAATAGAGCAACTCAGGCTTCTATTTGTCATGAATACTACCTATATTCACAAGAAATCTCTAAATATGTATACTCATATATCTTAACATATAGAATTTTTAATTATTTTCATATGAGTTGATGTACTTATTTTGCTTCAAGAAAATAGAGGACTCCTGAATTGTCTCTTTCAAAATTTATATTTTATTACCCTATGCATAATGTTTCTTAATTGTAATTGATAGAATACGAAACAATTGAGTCTTCTAAACAAGTGTTCTTCAGAAATGGAAAAAAAAATATCTAATTCCATAGTTTCAAAAAAGATATTTCTTCATTAAAAGTAGTATCAGATTGATGTGGCATGTAACTACTCGTGGAAAATATGAAACTTTTAAAACAACAGTGAGTGTAGAGAATTGGTAGTAAATTTTGTATACGGCAGTTATGTTATGAGCTCAAATCATCTGGTTTGGGGTCTTACTCATTTTAATCCTCAAGTGTTTAGCCCTCCTGAGCTTTCTTTGTAATAATATTTGAAAACAATGGCAAAAATTAAAAAATAGTGATGAGTTTTGTTAAATTGATGTAACTAAATTTATGTGAAAAGCTAAAACAATCTAAATTTCTAAGTATTCTTTAGTTTAAAGGAAGATAAATTTAAGATACTTCAAACATAATTATATACTTAAACTTAATAAAGAAGATTAATCAAAAAATACACTTTAAAAATAGTACATTAAAAAGGGGATAGTACTCCTAATTGGTAACAGTTTTCCTAAAATAATTCCAATGGAAAATTTGTTTTTATTAAACCAGAGTGTGAGCTGGCTTAACTACTAATAGTGTTTGTTCTTTATTTAAAACTATTTCTACCGTTTAAAAAAGTCATGTTGAAAAAAAAAGAAATCTATGTCATCAGATCTTTATGTTTTCACTGACATAGTTTCAGAATAAAAACGTGATATGGAGAAAGGAAGTAGTTCACCAGGGACCATATAAGTAACTCCTCAAGGGAAGGGCTGCATTTGTAGCCCAGTTCGTGATCCCTGGTGTTTTAGTCTACCCAAAGGTATCCACGTCGTTCTTGGCTGCCTTGAGGGCTGTGTTGAATAGAGTGTGAGGTGTTCCACGTGTCTGTGACCACATTTAGTCTCTCAGATAGAAAAAGTGCTAGATGGGCTAATGATGGTTCCTGTGGCCAAGGAGGGAGGAAGAACATGGCAGAGTAGCGCACTAGGTGCTCACTGTCTTTGCAGGGTGCTGAACTCGGTGCTTCATATTTGTCACCAAGCGACTTCTCAGCTTTACAACTCAAGGGAAACATTGCTTGAATATTATTAAGTAGATGCTTATTTTCCTTTATTGATTGCATTAGTTATAAACTTTCTGCAAGCTCAAACAGCTATATAATGGGATTTAAAATCAAGAAGCAAACTAAAACAAACACTATCTATTATTCATAGTTGACAATTCCTACGTGATGGGCATGGCTCTCTTTTAATATTCATTAAATTTTAAAAGTATCAATATCCTGGAGTGGTACTCTACTAAATCTAGAGCACCATAGGGTCTCTGTTGGACTAAGAGGGAAAAAAGTGTGGAAGGATAGAAGAGGAGAACCTGAAGCCAGCTACTGTCCTTTATCATCTATGTGACTAACATTTTTATTAAATTTTGAATTGCAATTCTCCAATTTTTATTGGGCCTTATCAATTTAACATCACATATATCATTTCCATGGTTCTTCAACTTTCACAAATAAAATGCTGACATTTTCCGGCATGTGTTTCAATTGCCAGATTAAATAATTTTTTGCTCTCCCCTGCCCCTACTTCACGTAAAAAAATAACAATCAATTTAGTTTATTATGAAGCCTGAAATAAAGTGCCGTAAATTACGAGGAGGGTAAGCCACAATACCAAATTACCTTAAATAAGTAAAGAGTACATATTTGAAATTAAATGGATGTCCACAGCTTTCCATCGCATCATCCTCTTGCATGCATTAACTATATCACATGACTAACCAAATATGCAAAGCAAATATATTTCATAGGGACATTTTTTCTGTCTGCTTGTTTTATTAATAACCATCAGATATTAGCCATCCTTTGAATACTGTACCTTTCTAGCATTATAGAATACCGCATTAGTGGTATTTTATGTGCCCACTAATGCGTTCTATTTACTGTGTCTGTACCAATTCATTGCATAGTAGGCAGTGGCTGAGCACAATTATATCACCTCTACCAGAAAATTGTAATCATAAGTTTTGTCTACCTGTTGTATTTAAATATTTGGGATCCATGGGTTGTATTTTAATATTATAAGACAAAAATATTATATCCTCCTGTCAATTTGGGTTTCTTCAGAAAGATCATTACTTTCTAGCTTTAAGTGACAAGAAATTGAGAATAAGAGAATTTCTTTGTGGGTGATTACTTTCCAATGCTTGTTTTTCACATTCTGTCTTTTCAAATGCTGTTTATTGTAAAACTAATCTGAAAAATATCTTCACTTATTTGACTTTTTGTTTTCATTTATTTATTTATTCATTTATTTTTGGTGCCAGGGATTAAACCCAGGAGCACTCAATCACTGAACCACACACACCCTTATCCCCATTTATTTTGAGACAGAGTCTCGCTAAGTTACTTAGGCCTCCCTCAGTTGCTGAGGCTAACTTTGAACTCAAAATCCTTCTTCCTCAGCCTCTTGAGTAGCTGGGATTATAGGCATATGCTGCTGTGCCAGGCTTATTTTTCTTTTCTTTCTAACTTTTATGTTAGGACATAAGACATTCCTTTTTGATGGATAATTTTGGTGTATCTAATATCTTTATGAATGGCTTATGGTCAATATCCTGAATTTCATGGTCTTTGGCTTCCCTACTACACTAGTAATCCAAGTAAACTCACCACTGTATAACTAGACTCTGTTGACACCTCATCTGCCCAAGTGATTCATTAACACCTACCTGCAGATAATCTTATTGTTAGTCTTGCCTATAGTTTCTTACACCTAAATGAATACTGTTTTACTTAGCAATCTTCCTGTTAGCGCTAAGTGCTAAGGCAATTATGTTGACTGCTTAGGGTTTTTTTTTTTTCCCTTAGAATCTTATTTTTAAATCCTTTAGCATTGGACCAGATGAATCTTCTGATGAACAAAATATGTTACACCTTTAAACTTGATTGGCTTTGGTTCAGTGAGTGGGTTTATGTCCTATTCAAATTGAGTTTCAGTGTTCATATTTGATCTTTCCCTACTGGTCTTGACTCTGTTGTTATTGCCTCCTGGATGTTTCTTCTTGGGGATCTTGATGATTTAAGAAGCTATTTTTTTGTGTTTCAAATACATTGTTCTCTTTGGGCTTTACTTAAATTCTGTTCTGCACCCAATAATCTATCCTTTGGGTTCTGGAGTTACTGGATTGAATATTGTGCAAATTACTTGTCGTCATACCCTCATCAGTAAGATTAGAACAATAATTATATTTACCTATAGGGTGGCAATGGGGATTAAATTTAATAACCCTGGAAAAATTCTTAGCCTGATGACTAACATGTCATTAAGTATGCAATAGATGTTGAGTCTATGGTAGCACCAATATACTCTGGCTTGGCAATTCTATTTGAAATAAGATATTTATTTATTGTTAACACTAAAGGAGGCAGTGGGTATTGTACTGGATAAGACAGATGGCAGTGTTTCCCACTGGGAGAAAATACTTTATATTCATTAATTTGAGTTGAACTGTGACTTACTCACAAAAATCATTGTTGTTCAAATGTTTGTGACTTTTCAAATGAAAGATGGCTAAATGGAAGAATCAGAAACCTGCCTAACCATACTTAAATGATAGCCTACTAGCCAGAGGAACTGTGGCTAAGATATGATAGGAAAAAAGACTATACTTTCAGTTTTTGGTATCAGCTAAGGTACAGGAAGATACTATAGCTCCATTGGAACTTTGGGTGGTAATGCCAAATACAACTGGGTTTTTTTTCCTTCCTCTATTACAAATGCATTGGCAGGGGATAATGAGAAGTTGATATAGATTATTACTTACTAGCAATAAATAGATAGAAGTTGAAACAGATTATTACTAGTATTAATAGTCTCATCTAACTCGATGGACACAATTTCATTAGTATTAAGGTATGTAGTATAAACTGGAATTTATTATGAAGCAGTATAAATTAGATTTGTTATTCCATCATGATTATTATTGAGTGATGTTTATTGACTTTTATGATGGTATTGATACTATGGTTCTTCAGTAAGAAATAAATCCTAAGATTATAAAATATTCCAAACACATTTTTGTTGATTTTATTAATATTCTAAACATAAAGTATAGTGACCATGTTTAGGGCTACTCTAAAAACCTTCCAGATGCGTCATCTGAAACAGAATAAATGTTTCTGTTTTTAAAAGCTTGTCTGACATTTGTATACAACTTCTTGATTAATCTTTCTCTTTCTTGGTATAATTCAATATATTAGTAATTATCCTACATACCTCAGTCATCTGGGATGTAACTCCCTGAGCACAGTTCATTCTAGAGACCTCTCCTGAGTGATTGCCTCTCACCTTCTATTTTATTGCAATATTTGAGATTGCCATGAATTCTCTTGATGTTGACTCCAAGAAGGACTGATAGCAGAGCTTTTTCAATGGAAGCTGCTCTTTGAAATTTATAATGAATAATTTACTCCCCTTGATGATTCACCAAAGCATTAGTATGGCAGAAATCAGGGACTGATGAAAGGATTATTTATTTAGTTATCTGGTTTTGTTGTTGTTAATATATTTTTCATCAAATAAATTGATACACACACTTGAATATGTCTGTGGCAATAATGTGAATTTATGGTGCCTATTAGGACAGACTGTATTTTTCCTTTCACATTTTAAAGCTATTTGTAATGAGCTATTATTATTGGTAGTCTCTACACATATGATATATAATTTGCATTAACTTCTAATAGTTCACTCTATAATTCTTACATAGTTCTAAACATCATTTAAGAAAATGTATATTCTGTATTTACTATTTATATTTTTGTTACTTGTATATTTCCATATTGTCTTATTTTAGTATACTAATAACCCAAAGAAGCAGAAAACAAGTCATCTTAGTTTATAATGACTTTGGCATGCACACATGCAAGTATACATATACATACACTTATCTAAATAATCACTTATATAAAACAATGTGCATGCATTATTATTAAGCCCATTTGCAATTCATTTCTGCTTATTTTGTTAAAGTTAAATTTTTGCATTCATAATTTTCATTAAGCAAATGAATTGCTTATAATGCACAGGATTAACAAATTATGAAATCAGATTTTTATTACTGGCACAGTTAATGTAACCAGTAAATATTTCTCAACAACGGGATGTTTCATATAATTTCAGTATATAGAATGTTAGTTTAAGCAGCACATGATTTCATTGACGTAAAACTTAAACCTGGAACTTCATGTTGTATTTAAAATCATTAGTTGATGGAGTTTGCAAAGCTTACTAATACCAAAATTCTGTTACACAATAATCATCATAGAACTTAGAAGAAGTTACAGTGGTTTACTTTAAATTACTCACGTTCCTCATCATAGCGATAATGAACTATGCAAAGAGATTCACACTATTGATTAGATAATGAATAAAATATTGTGCCAAGTTAAGGATTTCAAGTTAGAACTTTTTTTCATATTTAGCATCAAAGAACAGTTTTAAAATGCCCAGGCTCTCACAAACATGTTGCTAGCTTCTTTGTGTGAAGTCCTGGTTTTCATTCCATAGACACCTCCTGTTCTCTCTTGAGAAAGATTCCAGGAGATATTTTACCACATTGGCAGAAGTAATCTACCCTTCAAATCCAGAGTACTGGTTATAACATCACACTCCAGAACATAGAACTTATATATTTAACATTTTAAGAGTAACACTATAATAATCCTAATCTTAGGCTTAATTTTAATTTTATAATTTATCTGTAAAATATTTAGTCTGGTTTAAAACACAATAAAATAACAAGAGAAATAAAACATCAGAAGAGGTTACAGTAAAGGGGAGGCATCAAGCAGACATCTCAGAGATAGATTCTTATTTCATTACTATAATTCATAAATTCACACATGGTAGAGGGAGTAAGTATTGCCAATTTTCTGTTATCGGAATTTGATAAACTTAAAGGTTTAGGGATTTAAATTTTCTAGACCACCATATACAAATATTTTCTGTTGCATAGTTAATATAAAATTAAAATAAAGGAAATAAATCTGTATGGTAATTGTACTTTTGTTTTATCCCTATTTCTTCTAAATAATTTTTTTGGGGGGAGGTGGGTACCAGGGATTGAACTCAGAGGCACTAACCCACTGAGTCACATCTTCAGCCTTATATTTGTATTTTATTTAGAGACAGGATATCACTGAGTTGCTTAGCACCTCGCTTTTGCTGAGGCTGGCTCTGAACTCGCAATCCTCCTGCCTCAGCCTCTTGAGCTATTGGGATTACAGGTGTGTCCCACGGCTCTTGGCTCTTCTAAATTCTTATTACCTATAGGTAGTACATCTCTTTTACTCTCATATATTGAGGCTAAAATACATACTTAGTGTGGTTTTTTGGCAGGTCTACCTTTCTTACTGCATTTGCAAAATAAAGAGGAGAAAATATATAATGAACATACATTGTCATCTTTTGTGGACTGATGGGATTGTGAAGCTAATGGGTCATATTTTTCATCTAACGCAAGTCCTTTATTTTACGATTGAGAAGGCAATGTTAAGGAATTGAACTGACTTCCTCTACATGGCTCCATTATTTAAGAAGTTCAAGGGCAGTTATTGATGAAATAACAATTCTTTAGTCTTGACACATGGTTCATTTACATTACTTTTTTCAGGTTGTGTCTTTAATTTTAGCTTAATATGTTTCAAATAAGGAACTTTCTCAGTTCTTCCAAACATTGCTAACTACTTTTAGCTAGGAAATGATTATGAAAACCAGAGAGATTTCATGATGACTTAGGAAACTACCAGAGAGACCACTGAACTACATCTGGTTTTGACAAGAATACTTCTAAGATCTCAATCAGATCAATGAGATGGCTTTAGAGGGTGAGGTTAAAAGAAAGCGAATTCAAGGATCTTGCATAATTTCTTCAGAAATGTTTTTGGGTGAATTGTGAAGTTCTAGACTTGATTTAATGCTTAAATTCTTCTATTAGGACTACACATAGGGACAAAAAAATCAACTTATTTTTTTAAAGTTATCTAACAATTCCATATTTAGCCTAATGGTTCAAATCTTAATCCTTTAGCATAATCTTCCTTTTATTTAGATCACATAGTCAAAAAAATTCAGTTGTTCTTTAAGGGGGGAGGGGCTGAGGAATTCTCATTCCCTAGCTTTTCAGGGTGCCTGCTTACTATCCATCACATAAATATTAGGTCTTATAAATTGAGGATAAGTTATTAGTGGGTCTACTGATCATTAAATAGAAATTATCATTAAAAAGAAAATGAAGTAAGGCAATACTTTTAAGTCTGATACTGAAATATGAAACAGTATGTGAAACCCAGGATGGATTTTTGGATTAACCATACAAACACTAAGAAGGGTTAGGGTTAGGGTTAGGGTTAGGGGTTAGTCCATAGCAGGCAAATTTTATCCTGTATTGTATGTTATGAATTGACTATTTTAGAAATGAATATGAAGATTAGAAATTCTATTGAGAAATTGTGGTTCTAGATAAATCCTAAAAATATCTGGAATGAGTAGTTCGATCATTGTTAATGAGCACCTACAGTTTTGTTATTGATACCATCACAGGATAGATGGCTCATTTTGTTCCTCTTTCTCTTAAAGAATATAGTCTTTAATGGTTGCTCAATTTCTGCAAGATAAATCTTGAACAATTTAAGCCTTTCAATCATTGCTGCCTCTTCCGATAAAAAAAAATACTGGGTTTTTTGTTATTTTCCCAGCCTTTCTACTATTATTTCAGAAACAAAAATTGGATCCTGACTTATCTATTGCTTTGAACCTAGAGTATTGCATCTTTTAAAATCTCTCTGTAGCCACTAGTGATGCAAGGCACAGCTCAACTACTGTCCCACAAGACCAGTTTTCACCAATGCAGTTCATATTGATTAACCCCTTTGGGTTTTGCATGTGTATACTTATTCAATTCACATTTTTAAAATATAAGCCCCTGATACTCAATACCACTTAACTCATTTTTATTGAACATCTACTATGTTTAACTTGCAAGACTAAGCAAACTTTTCAGTAAAATTATAATTAACATCCTGCATTTGAGAAATTTAGACTGTAAATATGGAAAATACGTAATTTAAGACTAAAAAATCTATGTAAACTATAAATGCAGATTTCATCCTTGTATTAAGGACTGGGAGATAAATAGATGGGAGGGGATTATTTGAGATGACATTTTACAAAGAAATATTGGTACACATGTATACATAATATGTCTATATAAAATGCCAAAATTTAAACTTTTAAATGCTTTTTTAAGGACCTTAAATATTCTATAAAATTTCAAACAAAGAAGTAGATGTAACATAACCAGACCATACTATTTAAAGATATTTTGGGGAATAGTAAGAAATGATTGGAATGAGAAAAGATATTGGATTCTATGTGTCCAGATTAGAGGATGTTGTCCAAAAAAAAAAAAAAGCAGTAATGGTTATCTTAACCCTGAGATGAATAGGGTAAGGAGGTAAAAAGACAGAGTTAAGGAAGAAACAAAAGACATTAAACTTTCTGGAATGGTATACCTGGTTGTTTGTACTTGGCTGATTGGGATCCAGGTGTTATCTTTAGAACTTAAGGAAGAATAGGAGGTTTGATTGTAGCAGTAGGAAGCTGAAGGTTTTGTTTGAACAGTGAAATATCTGTTCAGAGTTGAGTTGGAGATTATGCATTTTTGTAAGTCATATCATGCTCAGGAGACTACAGTCACATAATTTTAAAGGAAATCATGAAGAGGAAGATAGCACAAAGAAGTCAAGAGACATTGCGTAAGGGAAGAAACAACCAGTAAAGAATATGCACTCTATAGGGACAGTAGAGAAGCAGGAGCCAACACTCAAAGAATAATAGAACAGGCACACATGTGTGGTTGCAAATATCTTCTATTATTTTAATTAAGCCTTGTTCTTCCCCACCCCCCAAATAATTTTTAGGTTCACAGCCAAATTGAGATAGAGATACAGGGTTTTCCCATGCAGTCCGTTTGCAGTAACCTCTCCCATCATCAACATTCCCACCAGCAGAGTGGTGCATTTATTGCCACTGTTAAACCATGCTAAGCTATTGTTGCAACCCACAGTCCATAGTGTACATTAGGATTCACTTTGGTGTTGTGTGTTATATGGCTTTGAACAAAAGCCAAATTACACGCATCCACCACTATAGAATCAGAGATTATTTTGACTCCCCGAAGAAACACTTTGTCCCAGGCCTTATTTATCTCTCTCTTCCTTCTAAATCTTGACATTCACTCTGGAGGAGATTATTTAAAAGCTAAGAATGGTTGGCATCTTCACAGACTACAATGTGTTGTTAAGACTGTAGAAGACAGGTTAGGCAACGTTGTTTTAATCAGAATTTACCTTGTGGCATGGGCTTAAATGGTTACTGAGAGGGTTTCTATAGAAATATTGAGTAGTATACATTAGTCTTTTGGGGGAAATTCTGATAAAGGGGAAGATAATGGGATTGCGGCTAGATAGGGAAACAAAACTGAAGAAAGTGTAGGGAGGGGGCAACAATGAAAATGAAAAGATTAAAATGCAACAGGGAAAAGAAGAAAGAGTTGAAAGAAGATCAGAATGAGTAAAGAATAGAGTGATGGTGTCAAGGGCACAGATGGAGCTCTTCCTCTTTATATTATTTACTAATGATTACATTACTTACATTGCATTATTTCCTGATTCTTTGCATACCTGTGACTACTTCTCTTCCCTCTAGTGACATGATATTCAATTTTGAACTTTATATCAGATTTTAGGAATTCAAAATTCTATGATAAGCCTTTCTATGAAAGAGGAGGAGAGTGTGCTTATCATTGCTAAAATGTTCTAGAAGTGACAGCATTATTCTCTCCATGTTTGTTATACTTGATGATGTTATTAGTTAAAAGAACAACTATACAGAGTTCAAACTTAGCAACTACTTTCTCACAAAAGAGTCTAATAACACAATCACAAGTCTAATAACACAATTGCATGTTCTTTCCTTTCCATCACACAGTTAAGAGGTATCAGTGTAAATCTGAGAACATCAATTATTTTATGAAACGTTCAGATATATTAGGAGTTTGAAATTTTAAAGTAATTGGTTAATTTTTGGTAATTAATAAAAGTTTTCACTTTTTATAAAAACCTTTTAGTGAAAGCAGAACATGTAACAGAAGTGAAATGTATGGAGAAATATTATGATAGTCTTTCTTTCTTTGTATTGTCAGTTTTAAATTTTAAGAGCAACCCAATAAACCAACCAACGAAACTACCCTCAGACATACTATATTTAGTACTATACAATAGGAATACAAAGATATAACAATCATTCTCTTCTTTCTACTCATAAAATTGGAAGTAATGTTTAAAAAAATGAACAGCAAAAGATATAAAGACAAATAGAAACATTAGTTTTGGAGTCCACGGTGGAGAAGCCTTCCTTTATCACTCTGTGTAAGTCATTTCTGAACCTCACTCCCGACTCCTATCTTTTTTTTCTTTTTTAATTTTCACATGTATTTTGTAATAAACTTGTCTATTTACACATAATACATATACATATAAAACTTATTAGGATTTTTAAAAATCTTTTTATGGGTACATTACAATTATACCTAATAGTGGGATTTAATTTACTCTATTGGTACATGTATCATATCTATCTTTCCAACCATTCCAGTATAAGTTTTAATTGTATTGTGTCCAGGTTATTGCCAAGAGCCAACTCCTGGGCTTTATTCTAAACTTTCTGACCTGTAAATCTGCACTAGTCAACCTTTCCCAGGGAATGGCCTCAAAGTATATATTTACTCTAATTTGATGGCTGAAATCAGTAAAGTATGCCTCTTAGAAAAATAGTTTCCTACTCAGAGAAGATAATATTTCTGTTTTGCAAAGTGGACCTAAAATAGTAGAATTTTGGAAACTGTTGATTTACATAACACTCTCTAAATATGTTAATTAAAATATGCTAATTTATATATTACTCTACATATATTTTTGTGAATTCTGAGCAAGTAGTTCTTACATAATTTTTACTGAAAAATAATTCATTTAACATTATTGGCAGAATGTTGCTCCTTTTCCTTCTATCCCATCTACTTCCTAAGAAAATATGCTGAATTTTTCAAAGCTGAGTGGAATTGTTTTTCAGTTTTGCCCTTTGCTAGGGTTTTGGTCAAAACATCAAATAAATCAGGTTTTGTGAGACAAAAGTCAAAATATAGTCATCTTGGCAGATGCTGGCTCTGAGGTATAGCAGTCATTTATAGTAATGTTTACTACATTTGTTTACACCTAATTTTGCTCTTGAGGAAACAACATAACAAAAAAATAAAATAATCTCTCTAGGGTCACATTTCAGTAACAGATTGAGCCAAGATACAAACTCAGAGCTCTCTGGCACCAAAGATGTCTTCTTCATATCACTTCACCTGTTTGAATTCCTCTGACTGTGGACTGTGTTTTACTCTTCCACAAACATCACTTAAAAGAAAGATCCCCCTGCAGTAGAATAATGCTTGAACATTCGAATGATCTTTGTTTTCTGGAATACCTTGATTTTGCTATCCTTTACCTTCTGTCAGCTAGGGAATTCTCAGCTCCCACAATTACACACACACAGACACACACACACACACGGATTTGACAACTACTAGACAATGCTCCATGCTCTCAAAAATATGATGATTTTAAGAAGTTCTGATCAAAACTGACTATATTTTCTCTCTCTTTATATTTCCTTGTGTTCTTAAACCAAACATTTTAATTTCATTAAATCTTTTCTTCTATTTCACAGTCTAAACACTAATTTGGCATTCTTGTCTGTGCAATTTTTCTAGTATCGCCCCTAAATTTTCTAATATCTCTTCCTCTTGTAACCTCATAATTAATTTTTTTTTTAGTTATCAATGGACCTTTATTTATTGATTGATACATGGTGCTGAGAATCGAACCCAGTGCCTACACATGCTAGGCAAGTGCTCTGTGGCTGAGCCACAACCCTAGGCCATAACCTCATAATTTTCACCAACTATCAAAAATAATCAAAGGTTCACTCTCCTTAAATATGTCCAGTCCCATTTCACCTCTGAGCTTTTTGCCTTCTTTGTCTCAGCTATTCAAGATGGTGGAATTCACCAAATTATGTCCTGGCTAAATATTTTTATCTTGCTACCATAAAATCTCCATGACGTGAAAAGCTACTGTCTTTTTCTGTTTTCTTTGCTAGAGTATGATTCTTTGGTGTGGTGGTAGTGGTGGAAGTGGGGAAAATGACCTTTTTTTTTCACTTCCACATAATGAGAAATGCCCATAAATATTTCTAGCAGTGTCTGGCTCATGGTCCTTTTTTAAAAAACGTAGTCTTTTATTTTGCTTATGTGGAATTTTTTCTTTTGTCATTCATAATGTATAATCTACATATCTGTTTATAGAACCAAGAGGGAAGTACAGTTTTGAGTGAAGACATAAAGGTAAAGCCATGTTCAAATTTTGTTTGTTTTTCCCATGTATTATCTTTTTTTTTTTTTTTTGCTTACTGACTGAGAAAAAATTTTCAAGTACATGAAGATTTTTAATAATAGTAAGACATGAAAAATGGACAGAAAGACTGAGGTTGTAGCTTAGTGGTACAGTGCTTGCCTAGCACATGTGAGGCACTAGGTTTAATCCTCAACATCACATAAAAATAAATAAATATAATAAAGGTACTGTGTCCATCTAAAACTAAATAAA
>NW_026000142.1:9820150-9852650 GCF_001458135.2 Marmota marmota marmota
ATATATATATATATATATATATATATATATATATTTTTTTTTTTTTTTTTAAATGGACAGAGTTGGGGGGTTTTGTTTGTTTTTATTTGTTTTCAATTTGCCAGTCTTTAAATCAGTGTTTCCCAAACTTTGATACCCATCTGGGCCATATTTTTCTGAATCTCACCTGAAACTTAGATTCATTGTTTTTAGTGAAAAGGTCAGAAAATCTGTATTTCTTCAAGTGCTCCAGGAGATTCATGATTAGTAAAGATTAGGAAACATTTTTACTGAGCCTCTCTGTACAAAGTGTGTTCTGTGAACTATCCTAAACCTCCAGAGAATTTATTAGAAATGCAGAATGCCAGGCCCCACCATGGACCTACTATATTATGATCTGCACTTTAACACAATCCTCAGTTAATGTATATTCCCAATGAAGTTTTTAAGAAAACGCTTATAAAGCACATCTATTGAGAAATTATCATTCTAATCTGTTATTTTAAAATGTTTATTTATGGGCTGTGTATATTTTAATGTACTATAAAGAGTGTACAAATATATGTATGATTTAAAGAAATATTTAAGATCCTATGGTTTGCTGTTATATTTAATGTAATAATTAAAAATCTGAGAAAAACGCATCTTTATGTTCTGTGGCAATGTTTGGCATAGATTTTAAATATTTATTTGACTTGTATGTGTGTGTGTTGTAAGACAAAACTGCCCAAACCAGCTGTTTTGAGTACATTTCATTTAAAAGCAAAATAACTTCAATGATATAATATTTTGCAGTTTTGTCTGCAAAATGCAACTAACTAGCCTGACTGAATTTTTTACGTGATAATGCATAAATACCAGATAGAAACAATAATTGAACTAAAGAAGCCTACTTAATAGCACAAAGTTAAAAAACAGTTTTATTTCATTTAGTCTGTAATATGTCCTATAAGTATTTCAGTAGTAAAATAGATTATTTGTGGGATATAGAGAGGATAAAAAGATTTACTGTAGTTTGAGTTATTGGAAGTATTTTTAGTGGTGTTTACACTTCTATTAAGATTCCATCTATAAATACCTTATTATCATTTGTTAAATTAAATGACACTTTATGGAATACTTGATGACTTTAATTTATGATTTAAATATGCACATATATTTTAACAATATTTGCATCTTAGAATGCATTTAATGTTGACTTGTGATAGTGTTACTGCTTAACCATTTCTTTCAATTTGTTTAATATTTTAAAATTCATTCATTTTTAAGATAAAGTGCTTCCTAATATCATATTAACTTTAAAATTATTTATATTTCTTAATTCTGAAGTGGTGATAAGTACCATTATTTGAGTACATTTCACTTTAACCTAGAGTTTGCTCAGTTTAGTAATTACTCATGACAATTTATTTTAAAATTTTAGATGATTCATTATTCTTATAAAGTTCCAACTTAAATTCTGAATGAATTGTTCAGGTGCATAGAAACTTTATAATTCTTAAAATTTGTAAAATTGTGACTAATTTAATTTGATTTATATTGTTCCTATTATTAGTATTTTCAAGAATGTATGAATAAAATATTTTGAGGGAAGGAATAGACTGGTAAAAATATGGAGTATGTCCTAAACCTGTACAGAAGAGTAGAATTCTCTTACTAGTAATGCAGTAGTCTCTCAAAGCTCAAATTGTTCCTAATGTGGTGAATATGAGAGAATCAAAACCATCCTTTTTAGTGCCTGAGATGCTCATCTTCAGTTTAAAGAACATTTAATATTTATTTTAAGCTCATTCAGTTTTTGTCTAAGCCCAACGCTTGAATTAAAATTCCTTAAAAATCACTTTAAAGAAATGAAATTTTGTCACCAACAATGTTTAAAAGGTATATGTAAGATGGCCCAAACAGTAAGCATGGCTCTTCTCCCTCGGGCCAGAAGAAACCTTTTATAACCTGTACCTTCTTAGGTCTCTTGAAATGGAAAATGAGATACTTGCTTTTCTGGAGAAACTTAGAGTTCATATTTTCCTCATAACTATTCTCTTTGGAATTTGAAAGCATTGCTTTCCTGGAAGCATTGAACAATAAATAAATGTTGGCTTCTGCTTTATGTTTGTCTTTAGAAAGATATTCAAGCAGGTTTAGTGTGCCCTGGTTGATTTGCCAGTTCATGAATGGAAAGGGGTCCTGACTGTTTCTTAAATAGGGCATGTTGGCCTTCTCCACACATAATCTCTTAAACATAAATTGCATTAAGCAGTGCCTTCCCCCAACCCCAATTAACTATTGTTTCTACTGAATTCTACAGTTTTTAGTATATGAAACACACTGCGTCTATTTCTTGATTTTTCAACTGTAGGTAGAATAATGTGGTGACTCCCTGCTATAAAAAGATTAGGAATTTAGTAATTTTTCACTATAACCAGTTTTTGCTAATTCAGTTCTTCTTCAGTCCTTGAAGAGTTCATCATCTATTATTACAAAAATAATAGACTTAAATTTTTATATTGATCTGTTCTTTACTAAATAACAATTGTTGAACACAAAATAACAGCTACTAGTCTATTTTTATTTTATGGAGACACTAAAGTCTTTTTGAAGATACAAATTAGAAGGTTCTTAAAGTCCTCTTCTGTTCTTTATATTATCTTATTATCTGCTTTAAGTCTTGCCACTTGTTACATTGTTAGGCTCTTTTATTTTTATGCAGTTGGTTTTCTGAGATATATATATATATATATATATATATATATATATATATATATATACACACACACACACACACACATATATGTATGTATATACATATATATAGATATACACATATACACACATACACACACACACACACACACACACATATATACTGTTAGTTCAATGAATGAATGAAGACTGGAATTATTGCTCGGATCAGTAGCTAGAGTAAATACTCTGCAAAGTTGTGTAGATTTTCTTTCAACAGTAAGTGTCTTCCTTGCATGGATGTGTTGACAGGCTACACATTAAGATCCTCAGGTTAGGACTGAGCAGACCAGGTTAACACCACTGCCCCAACAAGGTAGCTACAGGATGGCCAACAGTGTGAACCTTTGCAGGTTGGGAGTTAAACTCTTCTTCCCTGATCTTTCTCATTCCCTGACCTGTGTAGAATGTTCCTCTGACAGATAGTTTGTTTTCTTAGACTAATAATGCACTTCTCACACTATATCCTAGGAGCAAAAGCCCTTCTGCTATTTCTAGAGAGGGTGTGGGAGGAGTGGGTGTTGTGCTAGCCTGCCCATTCTCAGTAGCGGATTTTAGTTCATTCCCTTGGTGCTCCTACCACAGTCCACCCTTGCCCTTGGTGTTCCATGGGAAATAGGAGCTTGCTACTGATGTCTTAGGCTGCACTTTTTCATGTTCTTTGTTTGTCAATCTATGCCTTTCATCTTACTTTTTACCTGGTTTCTTGAACGTTCTGGTCCTCTGCTGGCACCTTTCTTTTCTTTTCTTCCCCCAGCACTGGTAAACTTGTCACTATTTTTAAAACAGAGAAAAGGGTGGTAGACTTGGGCTCATTCTAGTCTACTAACCCAGAAGGCAATAGCTCTTTTTAAATAAGGTATTGTATTAATATGAACAGTATATACTCATGGCCACCTACTATGTACATATCCATGTTACAAAATGCCACAAAATGGGCTGTCATGCTACATCTCACCTAGACAACAGAGTATGCTTTATCATAGAGATTTTTACAAAACAATTTTGGAGAACAAATTTTGCTTATTATTCATTCACTTCATTTATTTCAGGAAGTTTAGATTCCTATAAAAACAGATTGAGTGACTTTTTATTCCTTCCCTAATATTAAAAATATAACCCAACGAAATTCTGTCTACAAGTGAAGCTGTCATGAAAATTTAAAGCCATGATCTTGACCAAATATTGGAAGAGCTTTGCCATTTTAATGTGCACTGCAACAAACCTTATAGCCTACTGTTTCTTGAGCCTGGCTCTCCAAACTATGGATCAAGGACCAAAAAGCCCCTCACAGGATTATACTGAGACAGACTTTTCTTGGCTGCCTGCAGGCTGCCTAAGGGGACTTGTATTAACTTTGCAAGCCTATTCCTATGGGAAGGTAGATGAAGCTGAGACAGACCTGCCTGTGATGCTTCTCATATGCAGATATATGCAGAAAAGCATTAGAGCCATTTATGACCTTTGAGGGCCCTCTTGCTCTGAACTCCTTTGACAATAGAATATGCTGTGTTTCACAATAGAATTCTATTTGATAATCCATTATACCATATTCTAGAATATAGTAAGGGCTGGTATTTGGGCTTGGCAGAGAAGGAAGATGATAATGAACACCTAGTAACACCTAGTGAACACCTAGTAGGGAGGAATAGATAAAGAGCAGGTGTGTGGTCTCTTATTGGCCACACAGTACATGCCCGTTGTTTGTTTTTAATAAAAAAATAATAATAAAGAATAATTAACTGGCTTTATCTACTGAACTTACAGACTCAGAAATCCTAGTAACACAAAGAAAAAAATCTTAAAGTTATTTCAGTACTCTTGTAGTTCCACATTTGTTTTACTATTAACAAGTAACTTTTCTCAAAATACTTTGTATGCTCGAAGCAGTCCAATAATCACCTCCCTCCTAGACATCTCAATTTCCTAAAATAAACTCCTTTATTCCTAACATTTTTCAGACTATAATAGAGCAGGTTCTAATAACTCTGTATCTAATAAACTCCGTATCAGCCAGACACTGGGTACTGATTACCTTGACCACTGCAGCATATTCACCCAGATTATCTGACTCATGTAGGTTTTTAAACTATTGATTCACTGAATTTTCACACCTTTACCATTACTTTGTGTTGATAAATCCAGGTAGCCCTTGAATATTGTCCTAAATTTCAATACAAAGTATTTTTGGAGATTATTTATATCCAGTCATTTAAAAAACAGATTTAGTGACAGTGCTGTAGTTTTTAGTAATATAGTTACTGAAAATTTGAGGAAAACTAGCTAGTAATTATTGACTGAATTACCTTGCAGCAAATTATATTCAGTTATATCTTGATGGAAGTCATATAGGTACAAGGTCATGTCTTAGACTTTTGCTATTCATGAATCTGCCATGTGCAGAGGAAATACCAGTTTGATATAGCTACTGAGCACTGGAAATATGACTAGTGTGACTAAGGAATTTAGTGTACTTTAATATTAAGGTATTTTAAAAATTTGTTGTTTTTAGATATACATGACAGTAGGGTATATTTTGACATTATGCATAAATGGGGTGCAGCCCATTACAATTTTGAGCCCATTCCTGTGATTGAACAAGATGTGGAGTTACAGGACATAATATTAAGGTATTTGAACTTAAATTTAAAAATACTAATGTATCTAGTAGATACTATTTTGGACAATTGAGAAGATAAGAATAGCTGAGATGCTATAGTGTTACTTTTTTTAAGCACAGATATAAGCATACATAGATATTTGAATCAGATAAGTTATGTGATACAAACATTTCTTTATATTTATAAAATGCTTTTCAAATATATGGTGTGATTACATGAAATAGCACCTTTACTTTTTTGTGACATTCTTGGTAGAGAAATTATTTAGAGTTATTGCTTTTATGTAATTCTAAAGTTGATGGTCATATGTATTATTCTCATAAGTCTTATAATTTTACTTTGTTACTCTGAGTTGACGTTGAGCTTATCTCTGTCATGAAAATAGTCTGTCATATGCTTTAATTTGATTTTAAATGAAATGCATATCATAAGAAATAAGAGTTCTCACAAACAATACCGTTTGTCTAGGAAGACCTTTTATTAAGCAGATACAAATGACTCTTCTTAATTGATAACCCCTCTGCCTCTCCAGAGATGCAGTCAGTGCCTGTCGAACCTATCATGCCTTATTTTCTTTGCTGATCTATTTTAATCCAAATCTGTAAATATTGCCCTCCTTCTTGATTAGCCTTTCTTCTCTACATTTACTTTCAGGTAATGGTAATAATCTGTAACTACTTTTAACTTGTCCCTTTAGACTATTAAGAATTCTGGATTTAAGGATATATTGTTTTAGAACAATATTAAAATAATAAAATTACAAGTAACACCTAAGAAGATGAAAGTAATGCAGCATTCTATTATGTTAAAAATTGGCATCTTTTGACATGAGTTTGATATTTCTGTGAATGTCCATTCACCTCAAGTGGTTTCTTCAAATAATGAGTTAGCTCTCATCTTTCGATGCAGCAAATTGAGGCACCAAGTTCATCTTTGTGGACTGAATGATAAAACATTTAAGGGTCGTCTGAACTATCCTTTGCTTTCATTGTATTTAGTTTTTTTTTTTCCAGCTTGGTTATATATCTGTCTTCATCCAGTTCCTGGGACACTATCAGTAAATTCTGTACAGTTCAAAGTATTGGCTGTTACAAATCATAGAGTTGAATTGCTTCTGCTTTGGTTTTATTTCCAGTTTAAAAATAAGTCTTTTTAGAGTATACTATACACTTTTAGGTTAAACAAAGTCAACTATTCTAGCATAAATTTCTTATGTATCTTCTTAAAAACTTCCACCATGAAAAAAATCACAAAAAAGAAAAATTATCTTATCCCATAGAGGCCATAAAAAATTCCAAACTTGTGTATGTGTATATGTGTATATTATTGATTCATATTTCTAATGTTTTTAGGTTGAATTTCTCAAAAATTGGTGGATCAAAATGTACATATATTTTTTAATAAATATTCTCATCCATAAAATTGATTCCAATTTCTAGAACAACCAGTCAAGTATGTTTGTCCTATGTATGGTCATGCCTATTTCTCTACTTTGTGAACACCAAAGATTATCTTTTTTTCATTTTCCCTAGTAGACCAGATAAACTTATCTTGCCATTATTTTTTAAAGACCTTTATTTTATTTATTTATTTTTATGTGGTGTTGAGGATCAAACCCAGGGCCTCGCACTGGCAGGAGAGTGCTCTACCACTGAGCCACAACCCCAGCCCACCATTATTTTAATATACACTTTCTTGATTACAAAAGAAGTTAGTTTTCATATTTATAGACTATCTGTCTATCTCCAGAACCCATAGTTTTTCCATTTTGAAACCATTCTTAAAGTAGTTCCCAAATATATGTAGCCTCATGTCTTCTTTTTGTAAAGTATCCTGTATACTGTATAACATTTTGGGGAAACACTATTAGATATATGGACATCATATTTAGTTACCACAACTTCTATAAAGAATGAAACTAGTAATTAAATGTACTATATTTGGTGAAGCAGTAATTTAAATTGCAAATAAGAGGTACCTTTCATTTTTTATATGAGAGACTAAAAATATATGGACACTATATGAATGTTTATCAGTTTATTGAGCCATTAGACATTGGCAGGTCAGATTTTTAAATATTAGTAAAGTTTTAAGATAATCTTAGGAAATCTCCATGTCTGTTTAGGAAGCATTGATGTTGTGTAGTCATGAGAACCTAGTTTATAATAAAGTTTCAAAACCTGAAGGAACAAACAAGCATAATTTCAAAGAAACAAATAACTATTTGTTTATTGTTAGCTATCAATTTGTGCCCTGTTTTAATCATTCATATCAACATTCATTCTCCAGTAATCAATTTAACCTTAATATCTAAATAATTTCCCCATAATTTATGTATATACTGAAGTACATAGAATGTAAACTCTTTTTAAAAAATTCCAAATCCACCTACTAAATTTTTGGAATGTCCATGGAGTTAATAGGAGGACTAGTTTAGGCAAATCATCTACATTGGGCTACCCACCTCATCCTCACCCTTATCCCCAATTTAATTAGCCTGTCAATCGAAACTAGTGGCATTATACATTTTGACAGCTGCCTGATCATAGTGCTTTATTTCAGTCAAGCTTTGCAAATGGATGGCAGAATGGTTTCTGTTGAACAAGGAAAGATACTGACTGTGTTGCATGTTCTCACTTTGAAGCACTTATGTTGTTATATAACATATGCATAAAAGTAAATGGAAAAGGGAAGTTAGATAAAAAAGAAGTTTACAGAAAAAGAAAGTAGGAAGTGAGAGCCAAGTTCTAATCATGGGACTGTTTAAAATATCAGCATTGGAGAGTAAAACTTTGTTTCTAATGTTTCACTGAAGGCTTCTGGAAGGTGGCAGGTATTTATGCCAAGTCTATATTCCTAAGAATATGCTCATGTTGAAATAAATGTTATAGTTGGGTGACACCTCCTATTTGGGCACAGCTCCTATTAAAACTCCTAAGATTTAATTGAGCTTTTACCAAGTTTTTAAATATCAGTAGACAGAATTAAATCTTCAGTGTATGTACCTGGATATATTTTCTGTATTCATTAAAGATATTTTCTCAGGGTTGCAAACTGCCAGCAGAGAAAGAAAAAGTCAAAATCAAGAAGTATAAGATACAGTACACCTTGTGCCTCTTAGGAAAACAGTGGCTTCAAAGCCCATAGTTCAACCAATAAGACTCTATTCACCTTTGCAAGGAGCAAATACATGTTATTCATAACATAATGAACTTAAATCATGAAGAGACAATTTTAATAAGGAAAAAATCACCCTTATTCTTCATAAAATTAATTAATATAATACCTGACCTAATTGGTCATCTCTGCCTAGTAACTGAGGGAAAGGTGAAAATTCTATGTTATTTTCTCTATCTTAATTATTATACTCTTTTGCTGCAGGCTTTACTATATTAATTTAAGATGTTGTGATTAATCACTACATATCTATATTATTATATTTTTATTTTCTAGAACCCACAAACCATTTTCACCATATTATCAGTAGCAATAATACTAAACACTCACCTCAGAAACCATACTGATCTCATAACTTTCTACCTGAAAGATAAGAGTATGTGGATTTAAAAACACACACACAAAAAAATGTAGCATATTCTATTGTTTTTCCCAGCACAATTTATTTACTTTGCTAAAGGAGTTTATGATAATAGTTGAAACAAAGGCCAAATTTAAGTGTAGTCAATAGTGTAGTTTGTAATCCCAGTGTAAATAGTATAATCCCAGTAATTTGATAGGCTGAGACAGGAGGATCACAAGTTTGAGACCAACTCAGCAATTTAATGAGCCCCTAAGCAACTTAGTGAGATCCTGTCTCAAAATAAAAATAAATAAATTTTAAAAAAGGGTGGGGGTCTGGGATTGTTGCTCAGCGGTAGAGCGCTTGCTTAGCATGGGCAGGACCTGGGTTTGATTCTCAGCACCACATTAAAAAAAAAAAAAAGAAAGAAAGAAAAGAAAAGAAATAAAGGCATTCCCCCCATCTCTCTCTCTCTCCCCTCCCCCTTTAATAAAAGGCGGGGGGGGGGGGGGAATATGCTCAGTGGTTAAGCATCCCTGAGTTCAATCCCTGGTACAAAAAAAAAAGCTGATATAAGCAGTAAATCTTTATCCTCATCATAATTATCTCACTTTCCTCCTATTAATAAGGATAGGCATTCTGGTCCTCTAGGAGATGCTTTCTCTTTATGACTCTCCCCCTATCCATAAAGTGGTTTTTTCATTGACCACTTTTGCCTTTTAAAAGTATGGAGTTTGTTGTGAGCCATTTGTCAAATCTCTGTAGATATTCCAGCAAGAGGAAGCAATACCAGATTTCAAACTGGAAGCTGAGATTAAGCTGTTTAGGGTGCCTAAATGTGGCACCATTTCACTGTTTAAAGGCAAATGGAAAATATCTAGAAAGTCAGATGCCCCCAAGAGAGAGTTTTTGAAGCAGGTCCCTCTTGGGCTGATTATAAGACTAATCAGCCATTTATCAAGCAAGCCATTATGTATCTGACCATATGAATAAACATAATTCATGCAAATATAATTTATGTTAAATACATTCTTGAGTTATTATGCACAATATTTTCTTCATCAAAAAGCAGTGACCAAAAGTGCACATATATTTGCAGTAATTCTTTTCAGCGTCTTGAGTATCCCATTTTCCCATTTCCCTCTTGCCATTGATGAAAGAAAAGAATGGCAATTTCTCTAATTCAGTTCTGTCCTCCAAGTATGTCCCAAGCGTTTGGAAGGGGGTCATTTATTTCAGAGACTATGCATTAGGATGATATTCTTAGTCTGCTCTTTAAGGTTTTAACAGTACTTCAAATTTTATTCTGTTAACAAAGCTTGACATCCCAGAAGCATAGCCCTGTCCTGAGCTCATTAATAAACAAATTCAAATGCTACAGTCTCAGTTATGACCTCGGAAGTACCCATTAGTGACTTTTCTCCATTGTACTGTAATGTAATCACAGACACCGAGGTAGCAGAACATTTTCTTTGTTAATCAGAAATAATTCAGAATCATTACACATTACAGTTCCAAAAAACCAGAACAACACCACCAAAAAAAAAAAAAAACACTTCATTTATTTCTTTTGTTTTTGTATGAAGAAGCATTGAGGTCTGCTTTCAACACTCATATTTTCATAATTATATATTATATATTTGAAATCATTGTTGAAAAGGTAAAGTGGCACTTATGAATGCAACCTTTTAAAAGAGTCAGTTTATTGCATGTAAATCTGAAAGGTTGGGTTATCAACTCTGAAGATGGAAATGTACATAATATATCCTAATGCCTTTGGCAGGAGTCTATGGAATATATGTCTGTGCCTGAAGTCCCAAAGCCCTCCTCCTCTTCTTGCTTATATAGTTCTTTGAAGAGGGACCTATGCAGATGTCTGAAATATTATTTTACTGAAAGTATTTTAAAATTTCCTTAAAAACATAACACTGTTCACCTGTGGAGGAGAGATGTTTTGTACCTCCAATATCACGCTACACTCCATTCTCAAGCTTCTGTTTCTTTGCCAATGGATTCATATGTGTCATGACATACTGGTATTCTCAAGCAAGAGTATTTCACATTCAGGAATCACCACAAATGCTTGCAAAGATGACAGTATATGTATAAAACTAACATGTGTTCAGGGTGAGTAACTGGATACAGTTATATATGCTGTGCTCTATACAAGTGCACCAAGTCACAGGACATCTGGGTCTAAAATTCAGCATGCATTCATTCCTCAAGCCATGCACCTGAGAGGTTAAATCTGTCCATAGAGTGTCTTGCAAGTTAGTGGAGGTCCTTTGGCCGGAATAGACAGACTTTGATCAAATCCACTGAAACTTGGACAGTTCTTTCAGATAAGAAGTATGCAACCATCACCTTGACTGAAGAAGCAGTTCTCCTTCAGGACAATGAGCACCTGTGTTCCTCCTCAAGAAGTATCTAGTCTAGCCAATACAGATGGTGGAGGTTTCCACCTTAGATATAATGTAAAACTTCCTCTGGAAAACCCTGACATTTTTAGGGATGGACTTTTCTTTCATGCTTGGATTCCTGAGATTTGGCCTCCTTAAGAGTCAAGTTTATGTTTATTTAATCAATATATAAATTGGTTCTAGAATGAATTTTACTCCCTATGCTGGTGTTCTTTGGGTTCTGATATAATTATAAGTACTTCTGTGCTCAAGATCCCTTATGAAAAAGGGATGGCTAATTCTACCTTTAGTCATTCATTTTACATTCCAAGAAACAGGCAAACCAGATCATTGCGCTTCTCTCAGAGGCATACCCCATTTTCTCAATGGGAAGGCACACTTCATACTTAGGCACATATACATATGACATAAATGCAGTGAGGTTTTCTCACACAAAAGTTATTGTTAGATAAGTGGTGTATCTTATCTTATGTACCTTACAACTGAGAATGTTCTTCTAGTGTGGTTGTCAATTTTGTTCAGTGTGGATATAGATATCTCACTTTGATTTTTTTTTTCTGTATTTTAGATTCACCTATTTTTAGTATTCATTTCTTAATGGCATTTATCTTTCTAAAGCTTTTTTTTAAAAAATGAAATTTAATTGAGGTAAAGTGCATGTAACATATCTTAAGTGTACAGTTAGTAGTGATGAGTATATTCACCTGTTGTTCAACCAACATGTAACTTTTTCATTTTGCAAAACAAATACTCTGTACCTATTAAAAAAAACATGCAGTAAACCCTTATGAAATTTAACATATTCAAAAAGTTGTACTGATCAGAAGAATAGTAGGTACAGATTTTCACAAAACAGACCATCTAGACTGAGGCATGAAACATTATCAGTATCTCTGTCTCTCTCTTAGTTTGTTACTATTCCATGCAGTTGTATGTATGTGTGAACATATGTATGTATTTATTTATTTATTTTGGTGATAGTGGGAATTTAACTCAAAAGTGTTCTAAAACTGAGCCACACACCCTAGCCCTTTCTTATTTTATCTTGAGCTAGGATCTTACTAACTTGCTGAAGGTATCCTCAAACTTGTGATCCTCCTGCCTCAGCTTCCCAAATCCCTGAGATTTTAGTTGTGCATCAATGTGTTCTGCCATATGTTGACTTTGAATCCAATAGCATTATTAAATGTGTGTACTCATTCTTATAGATTCTCTTAAATTGTCTACATATACAACCATGTTTATTTGTGAATAATAATACATTTATTTCTTTCCCAATCCTGTCTCTTTTTTTTTTTATCCTTGACTTACTATACTGTCTAGGATTTCCAGTAGACTATTGAATAGATATAATGGGCATCCTTGTTTTATCCCCCATTTGGGGATAAGCTTTCTATATTCATTAATCAGGTACATTTACCATGGGTTTCTTAACTACTGTCTCAGATTTTTTTTTTTTTGGGGGGGGAGCAGGTGAGGTACGGAGAATTGAACCAAGTACATTACCACCAAGATAAAACCCCTGCCCTTTTTATTTATTTAATAGTTTTTTTTTTTAATTTTGAGACAGATTCTTGCCAAATTGCTTAGGATCTCACTAAAATGCTGAGATTGGCCTCAAACTTGAGATCCTCCTGCCTCAGCCTCCCAAGTCACTGGGATTACAGAGTGTTGCACTGCTCCTGGTGATTCTGTCAGATTAAGGAAATTCCCATCCATTCCTAATTTGCCATTCCTAATTTACTCACCCTGAATGAGTACTGAATTGTTTCTAACTTTTTCTGCATAAATGAAGATAATCCTGCTCTATTTTCCTTTATTACAGTGAATCATATTTATTTTAAATGTGAAAATAATTGTCAGAAAGAGTTTATGTAACATTGACACTGTTTCAGTCTTAAATTTTAGACCAATTCATTGGTAAAGTAAGCTAGGCCTCAGCACTTCTTTGTGGAAAAATTTCTAATTGATTTTCTGTAATTAAACATGAAATATTTTGGATTTTCTATTACTTTACCACAGTTTCTTCAAGAATTTCTTAAGTTCACCAAAAATATTAAATTCACTATCATAAAATTTTCATAATATCCTTAAATTTTAATGTATTTACATACTATAGTGATATTTATCTTCTCTCTTCTAATACTGGCTATTTATGCCTGTTAATTTTAGGTCAATGTTGATAAAATTATAACAATTCTTTTTTTCCAAAAGAATCATCCATTTTGTTGATTTTTCTTAATTGTGTCTTTAAAGATATTGCTACATTTTTTTAATAAGACAATTAATGGACTTTTATTTTTAGAGCACTTTTAGTTTTGTACAAAAAAATTAAGCAGAAAGTACAGAGTTCGCATATACTCCCTACCCCCGACTCCGTGTGGTCCTTTTCCACCATCAGTATTTTGCGTTGGTGTGGCACATTTGTTACAATTGATGAACCAATACTAATACATTACTATTGACGGAAGTCTGCAGTGTGTATTAGGATCCACTCTTTGTCTTACATAGTTCTATGGGTTCTGCAAAATGCATAATGTCATGTATCCACCATTATAGTATCATACATATTAGTTTCTTTATCCTAAAAATTCCCTTTATTCCCTTTTCTGCCCAAACCCTGGAAACCAATACTTTCAGCTTTTGTGAAATGTTGTATAGGTGGAATCATTCAGCATGAGGCCTTTTCAGAAGATTGGCTTCTTTTATTTACAATATGCCTTTCAGTTTTTTCCATGTCTTTTCATGTCATGATATATCATTTCTTTTTTGTTTCTTTTTCTCTTTGTCTCTCTCTTTCTTCTGAATAATGCTGCATTATTTAGATATACAACATTTGGTTTATCCATTTACTAATTAAAGGATATCTTGATTACCTCTAAGTTTTAGAAATTATGAACTAAAGCTGCTGTAAACACATGTGCATGTGTGTGGACATAAACCTGTAACTTACCTAGATGAATATAGAAGAACGTGATTGTTGGATTATATGTCTTCTATAGAGGTTATAACATTTTTCATTCCCACCAATAATGAATGAGAGTTTAAAATTCTTTCCAGAATTTGGTGTTGTCAGTGTTTTGGATGCTAGGCATTAAAGTATATATCTTATTTGAATTTACAATTTCCTAACAATATATGATACTTTTCATATGCTTCCTATATATCAGCTTTTCATATGCTTATTTGCAATCTGTATTTTTGCTTCAGTGAAATATATAAGTATATATAATTATATATAATATACAAAAATATATAATTGCCTATTGTTTAATTGGGTGGCTTATATTTTTTTAATTATGGTGGACTTTTATATACTGATTTTTCTGTCTTTGTTTCTAAAATATGCATTTAACACTGCAAATTTTCCTTTAAGTCCAGATGTCTTGATGTTTTGTAGTTTCATAAACATTCAGTTTAAACTATCTTCTAAGTTTAATTATAAATTTTTTAAATAATGCATCATTAAGACATTCATTGTTCAATTTCAAATACCATGGGATTTCTTAAGTTGACTTTTATTACTGATTTATTTCACAATAGTTGGAAAACATCAGGGTTTTATTGGAACTAGTTTTGTGGCCCAAGATATGACATATCAAAATAAAGTTTTAGATGTAGTAGAAAAAATATATTTTTATGATTATTCCTCATGGTATTATACATATAATATAAGTATATGATGGGGTGCTAATAGATGTGTATGTACTGATTATATCATGCATGCACTCATGATTCTGTCCACATCTATATTATTTAATTTGTATCTGCTTTTCTGGAGTTACTGAGAGTAATGTTTCAAATCTCCATTTGGAATGCCTCTGTATTTCTCCTTTGAGTTCTGTGCATATTTAGAATTAAAATCATGAGCCACATAATGAAATTTTGGTCAATGATGGACTGCATATAGGATGGTGGTTGTATAATATTATAATGGAGCTGAAAATATCTGTTGCCTGTTGCTGTCATGGTTGTTATGATGTTGTAGTACAAAACATTGTTTACATGTTTGTCGTGATGCTGGTATAACAAACTTTATTGTATTTCCAGTTGTACAAAGTACAACAATACAGTTATATAGTTGTACAAAGTACAGTAATACAGTTATATACAGTGCATAGTTGACAGTGATAATAAATAATTATGATACTGGTTTATGTATTTACTAAACTTTTAATTGTTATTTTAGAGTGACTTCTATTTATAAAAAAAATTACTATCAAATAGCATGCTGTATTACATTACATTACATTACATTTACATCTCATGTAAAAGACATTATATTTGTAAAATGTTGTAATGTTGGAATCATTCACACAATTTACATTACAGACATTTATATACAGACATTTACATTACCATGTCTGTTGATTGCATTGTGTCTTCTTGTGTTTGATTTAATCTCATGTTGTTTTGTTCCTCCTGGCCATCTAAACAATAACATATATATCCATGTTGTATATGCTACCCACTCATTAGTTATTAGTAGACATCTTGGTTATCAGAACAACTGATATCTTACTGAAATACTTCAGAAAATAGCAAGCTATTTAAAACCTTCAGAAAATAGCAAGCTATTTAAAATTTGTTTGTTTCTGGAATTTTCTATTTAAAAGTTTTGGACCTTAGTTCATCATGAGTAACTGGAAGTGTGGATAGGGAAATGGTAAATGGTGGGAAAGATGATGTGAATTATCTTTTGAATAGCATTTTTACTCATGACTTGTAAGAACCTCTAAAAAATTTTCCTGATTATTTGGAATTTAGTTTCTAGGAAGGAATATTTGCTAAGGTTCTCTGTGCTTTATTATAAATATAATAAATTAGCATAATAAATTCTGTCTTCCAAGAAAAAAGCCTAAATTTAACTCCAGAAGCCCTCAAATCCTGTCAGATTGCTGTGTTCAGTGGCTGTGGAAACAACAATCTTAGTAATCGTTCATGATAATTTTTAGTTTATATGAACCCTTCATTAACCATCCATAACATTAATGGGAAGCAAAATTATTATCATTTATTTTGAGATATTTTAATCATCTTTTATTAAATATTGGTTTAAAAATCCAAAGAATCTAGGAATTGATCTGAAATGTGGTTTAATAAAATATTAATATTCTTTTCCAAAAATTAAAGCTACATTGCTGCTGCTTTGTAGACATTATGAAATTATTTCACAATTTCCCTTCACAATCATGAAATATTTAGATTCTTAAAAATATCCTAAAAATAACAACAAAAACATTTTGTACCAATTTCTAGCCTGAGGTCAAGATTCATATCCTGGTGTCACTTTGGCGTTTAGTGTAATCAGCAGGCCAGTGTATATTGCAAAGAATTCAGAAGACTTTTTCTTAGGGAGCATTATAGACAACTCAGATGCCAATTTTTTCCAGTGGTTTAAAGTCAGTGTCAAAGAGCAGGTTTGCACAGGGTGAAGTCATTGAAGGTGAGGCTTAGGTGTAAAGACACACAGTTACATGAATTATTATCAAAACTCTCCCCAGTCTCTTAAAGCCAGAAAAGGAGATCCTTTAGTTGCTGAGAGTAGCAAAATATTTTCAGAGAATTCAGCTTACACTTTAGGTGTTACTTTTCCAAACTGATGCCAAGGTAATTCAAGAAAACTTGATTTGCCTAAGAATAAACACATCCCTGACTTTTTATGTATGGCATTTCTGCCATCGATGAATGATTTTTGGCCTAGTGACCAACTACTTGCTAACAAGAGATTTGAACTACCTGATTTCTCATTGGAAGAATATTTTAAATGTTCAATAACCAGGACATGTTATAAAGTACTTTGTTGATATTTTATCATTTTGGATAAATAAATTTCAGTATGTTGCATAAACTAGCAAACCAAAATTTTCATGAAATTTAAAAATTAAAATTTTTAGTGATTATATAGAAGGTTTGATTGACCTGCAGCTAATATATCTCATAAGCGATTGCTGATTCTGCTTACAGAACTTAAGATATTTACATGATTTAGATTTTACAAGGGACTATATGGTTGAACTTTGAGCATTAAAGAGCAAAATCCCTTTAAATAATTAAACTCTAAAAACCAAATCTATTTGTTGATATTTGCAAATCAATCTATAGCCTTTGGCTTCACTGTACATTGTTTCAAAAGTTCTTAATTAGAGAAGCTAAAATAAAAATGAGTTTGCAAAAACACACAAAAGAGAAAGTTTGGAAATGTCAAAGATGCAAGGATGCTTTTAACATATTTTTTTATTTCAACTGTATAACCATTTGCCACTTTAAGTATAGAACTCAAAATGCCTAGGTTTGTACTGCTTTAACAAATTACAACAGAATAGATGGCTTAAACAACAAACATTTTTTATTGGTCCTAGAATCTAGGAAGACCAAGATCAAGGTTCTGGTGGATCCTGTGTCTAGGCAGGGCCAAATGACAGTCACATACCCTCACATAGAGAAGCAAGAGCTGAAGATCTTGTAGGCTGCCTTTTATGAGGGTGCTAGTCCTCTCATGAGGCCCCCACTACCATGACTTAATTACCTCCAAACAACCTACCCCCTATAAGCATCACATCAGGAGATAGGATTTCATTACATAAATTTTGGAGTAAATACAAACATTTAGTCCATAGCAATGCCTACATTTTTGTCATTCTCAGAATGATAACTCATGTAGTCATTTTTATTTTTGCTTATTTTGGAAGGAGGGATGGATTTTCCAATTAAAATTTGCATATAAATATTTTTATAGTGTATTTAAAATTATATATTTGTGTATATCTTTAAGTAAATTTGAATTTAAAAAATAATCATTGTAATAAAATTCAGGTTTTTAATAATAAAAACTAACAAGTATTTCAAAATAAATCATAAATAGCTTTCTATGCATGGGTTTTGTAGGAAAATATATATGGTTGTCTCAATTTTTAAGGCATATAGATAAGTTGTACATTCTGGTTTGTCTAACAAAATTTATATAAATATACCTTTTCTGATAATTATTAATAATAATGTGTCCAAATAAATTCCATATTGATCCCATTGAGTAGCAATCCTGTTAAGGCCTTTTATAAAGTTTCCATAAATTCCAATGTTCAGTTAGAGAACAAGGATCTTAGGGACACTGAGGATCCAAAAAAAACTAAACTGTAATGAGGGTTAAGAACAGTACCAGGGGTTTAGAATAAAAGTAATACAAATTCAGCTCAGGTCCCAATTCTGCCTCTTATTTATTCTGTCATGTATCTTAGTCTTTCTGAATCCACAAACAATGCATAAGAGAAGATGTATATTGTCTCACAAATAACATAATAACATTAGAAATGTGAAGATACCTGGCAAAATTTTAAATTCTATACAAATAAAATTAATAAACTCAGTATGATTTCATTCAGAGTTGTTACTTGACAAAAACAGAGTTCAATTAAGTATAATTACAATGGCAGTCTTTGCCCTAGAAACTCAAATTTATCTACTATATCTTACCATTATCTTCACAGCAGATCAAATGACCCCAAAATCCAGAAGGATACTAAAAGGAAAAATTATTGTAGAGTCTCATTCATTTTCATTTCTATGTGAAATGTATTTATGTGCATATTATAATAGCAATGTTAAACCATGACTTTTGTTAACCCTGATAACTTTGAATAATAATTTTTTTGTACCACAACCATGTGCAAAAACATTTGGACTTATTGTGAAAGATCAGAGCGAATAAAGCAAAGTCATTTTGCAAGTTTGGGATATGTGTCAATAATCAGAATAAAAGGCAGATTTAAATAAATATAATAGATGGAACAAGTTATAGTGAATGCATGGAAGAGAATTATTTATAATCCAGGTATCCTTGGGATCATTTCCAAGAAGTGGCCACTGAACCAAAAACCAAGAAGGTTCTTGTTGATGGAGGTCATTGTCAACATAGTGTTCTATAGGTTGAAAGAATTCTAAAAACAAACAAACAATCAAAAACTAACCTGGAGGAAATCAGGATGCTAACTGTTCTCAGAGGGTGGCACTGATACTGACTTATGTTGGGAAAAGACCGCTGAGGATATGCAACCTGAAAGAGGTTAAGGTTAGATGTGACAAACCTTGGATTTCAAGTAGGGCAGCAGACTCTTTTCTGTAGGCTTGAGAAGCCCTTTTTTGTATTTGACAAGGGTAGTAGCATGATGAGACTTGTATTTTGGGAAGATCATCTGGCAACAATGATTAGTATTGATTAGAGAAGCAAGTAATGAGAGACCTAGAGACCACTTCAGAGACTAATGGTCCAAGTGAAAAATATTGAAGGACAGAACTAAGACTTCAGGGAGTGTGAATGGAAAAGAGGAAGTCGGACTGAAGAAGGAATCAGACAGGACAGGACAGGCCTCCTGGGCAGCAGTCACTGACTGGTTGAACCTAGAAGTGAAGTTGGAAGAAAGATGAAAATTACCTTAAGATGCTGAGTTTGGCTGACTGGTAGGATGAAAGTGTCATTCAATGAGAGGATCCACGGTTTGCAGGTTCAGAATCAGGCACTGAGTTTGGGGGAAATGTCTAGTTGTATGTCTACAACTGGAAGTTTTATTTTTAGATCTTGAAAACTCAGAGAGGATAGGAACATGTGCTTCAAGGTTTGGTAGATAAGTTAGCAAAACTTAATTGTCAAACTACACACAGAATTTTCCAGTATTTCAAGATCTCCAAAAGCTTTAAATTTTCCATGAAATTGAGCTACCGACCCTTGTGCCTCCATCTTCTTATTAGGAACCATGAGGGGTCTATCACGAGAAAATTGGTGTATCTTACCAAGTGAATTTGACTAGGTTTTGAAGCCATCTGAGTAGTGGTTACCCTGGCATCTTTTTCATTGCCCCTTTTACATAGAATCAGAAACAGAAACCTGGTTGTGAGCAGGATGTGCTAGAGAGGGGCTTGTTGTAGCGTAAAGACCTACATTTTAAAAAAAGGACATCTTTAAAAATAAAGCCACAGAGCATGAGTGAACAGTCTTGCTAACATTATGTCTTGGTTTCCTAGATGATAATAACAAATCAGAGGAAAGTTAATATTGAGTGCTCATCAAGTCCCAATTACTGTGCTAAGCCCTGCATGTGTATTATCTCATTTATTGCTCACGACTCATGAGATTTATTGTATTACCCCATTTTGCTTGTAAAGAATATGGAGGAGCTGAGTGCCATGGCTCATACCTATAATCACAGTGACTTGGAAGGCTGAGGCAGGAGGTTCTCAGATTCAAAGCCAGCCTCAGCAATTTAGCAAGGCCCTAAGCAACTTAACAAGATACTGTCTAAAAATTAAAAATAAAAAGGGCTGGGGATGTGACTTAGGGGTTAAGTACCCCAGGTTCAATCCCTGGTATAAAAAAAAAGAAAGAAAGAAAGGAAGAGAGAGAAAATTCAAACAACATGATCACATTGAAATTACTACTAACATGTGGAACTTTCATTCCACCCCTCTGATTCTAGATCCTACCCTTTTACCACCTGTGCGCTATTGTTTTACGAAAATGTCAGCAAGGAGGTGAATAAGGATTCTACCTAGATTCTACCTGGATTCAGAAGAGCTGCATCAGATGAAAACCTGCTGAATATTGGGATAGTATTTGCTTATCTTAAAAAGCCTTGGATACCTAAGAAGGTGGTTCAGTCTTATCAGTGTGGCTAGAGACTCAAGTGAACTGTAGTACAAGACTAGATACATTACTACTGAAGAAGGAGAAGATGTAGAGAAAGACCCTTTCTATCAACTGAGGGGAAGAATCTATTCAAAGAACACTGTATACATACTCGAAATAAGTAAAATATTGGGCATCTTCAATAATGACTCAAAAAACATAGAATTTATGAAACAGATTGATAAGATCAGGACAAGCTTAAGTTCAAAAAGTTAGATAAAATGTGATGACATAAAGATGGCAGGAAAATTAATATTGGAATTAAATTTTGCTGTGGAAATACGATAGTTAAAAGCAGCACTGAAACTATAAATCAAATTCCTAGTATAGAGGAGAAATGTGTATCTTCCCACACTACAGAGGAAATGTATAGAGGTTTCAAAATATGAGACAATTATAGATAAATAAAGCAGAGAATGGAATTTGAACCTAAACATCATGGGAGTTCCTGAGTACAAACATATTTTGAATGGAAGGAAATCAAAACATGTGAAATAGAAACAGAAATCTAAGATAGAATCCAAGAGATTATTCTTTTTTTTTTCAGTGTACTCATTGGGGTTTATTTTAGATTATTCTTGAAAAACAAATTAATAAAAATTAAAACATTGAGAGATTATAGTTGATACTTGCTGGAACATTTCTTGTTCTTTCACAACTTTTTCTTCTTTTTTTTTTTTTTAGAATTATTCAGATCAGAGAAAGAGGTTTCCTATAAATCAGGTGGAAAAGATGAACTGACCTCAGATTTTTTATTCCTTGTGAAATACCAAATGTTTAAAGACTCTGAGGCCATATATGTGATTTTGATAGAGAAAGATTCTGAATTGATAATCCCCGTGGCTCAGGGGGCTGAGGCAGGAGGATCATGAGTTCAAAGCCAGCCTCATCAAAAGTGAGGTGCTAAGCAATTCAGTGAGACCCTGTCTCTAAATAAAATACAAAATAGGGCTAGGGATGTGGCTCAGTATTCGAGTGTCCCCAAATCCAGTCCCTGGTACCCCCCCCCCAAAAAAAAAGAAAGAAAAAATTCTATGTATGGTGTATTAATTTTCTAGTGTTGCACAAGTCCTTACAAATTCCACAACTGTTTATTATCTCTCAGTTCCTTTGAGTCAGAAATCTGGGTCTGGATCTACTGGGTCCTCTTCTGAACACGAGAATGTTGCAGTTGGGGTGGGCTGGGCTATTCTCACATGGACATCTGCCTGGGGCAGTCTGCTTCTGAGCTCATTCAGGCTGTCTCCTTGTGTCTGGATGACTGAGGCCTTGATTCCTAAAGACTACCTTCTTCATAGGCTCCTCACAGTGTGACAGGTCAGCATAAAAGGAGTAAAGTCTGCTAAAATGGATTTTTATTAAGGTTATCATAGAAGTCACATCCCTTCACCTTGGGATGTGATATAGCCTCCTTAAGGAATTAATGGTGGATTCATACCCTTTGCTATATTCTCTTAATTGGAAGCATAGCATAGATCTCATCTGCACTCAGGGAGTTACTATTCAAAGGCTTACATCACTGAAAAAATACCTTTCTAAGGGGGCATTCACCTGAACCAGCCTCTCAATGACCAAGGCAAGGCATTTACAGAAACATGGAAGAGTATTGGCCTGCTTTTGCAATGGCATCTGTACAATACTTAAAAGCAACAAGAAAGTGTGCTTCATTCTGTTAATAACCGCATAACAGAAGAATCTCACTCTGGCAGTATTTACTACCAGATGAAGAAGCTCAATATAATCACAACCAGATTTAGAAAAAGAAACCCTTATATATAGGAAGTTCCAGCTTTACACAGTACTGTGATAATTAAAAATAATTATGTTAGTTGAAACTGAATATTAATAATCAACAAGAAAATTATGATTATTCTATGACTTTTAAATTTTTTACCAAAACATTAAAAAAACTTACCATTAGTTGTAAATATATGAGGAAATTTTAAAAAAGTAAAACCAATGTTAACGTAGTACACTGTTTTCTAAAGCATTATGTATGTTAAGTATTAATATATTTTATTTCTTTGTAAAATTGTTTTTAAGAGTACCTTGTACAGTGTTTGTCTTCTCTCTCAAAACAGGGAGAATATGGTTTCTATTTCTTGAAGATTTATTATACTCCATTCTAAGTCTAGAAATTTTCGAATATTACCATTAGGGTCTACAATTTTGTGATAGGTCTCTGATAATTCCTTTAATGTGAAGTTTTTTGCTAGTACTGATACATCTTCATCTTTTTGGTCACAATTGTTTTCCTTGATTATGTCAATAAGTTTGCTCTCACTAAATTCTTCAGCTGCATATGCATTGTCTCCAATGGTCAAAGTATCAACAACCCTATAGTCAGATCTTTCTTCTGTATATCCATTTACATTTTATTTGAATTTCACTTCCAGTAATATCACCCCTTTTCTTTGCTGCATTTTAATTGTTGCCGGTTTCCTCTTTTGTAAAATGTCACGAGTTTATCACCTGAAGACAATGAAGCAACACAATTACATTCTTTGCTGTCTGTGCATAAACTGAGTAATAGTCACTTAGTGTTCAATCACCAACAGACTTTGAACAACAGACATTACTGGTCTCTTACCATAAGCATTACTGTTACTTACATACTGTTTTATGGTCTGAAGTTCTAAAAAATACAGTTTTTGTTTTATTTGATTTTATACAGCTAGTCTGCTTTAGTAAATGAAGTTTTATCTGGGTTGCTGGAAGATTTAGATTATTTAGATACATCATTTCAATGGAAATTCTTGCATCTCTGCAACATAAAGGCAAAGACTATGACGACAAAATGAATGGGCTTCAAATGGTAAAGCTGTGATTTTTAAAATTTATGTTTTTTACTATTTTTCAAAAAAACTTTAGTGACTGCATATTACTTTTTAAAGAATTTAAAATACATTTAATATGAACCTTGCTGTTTAAAATACAAAAAGTATACCAAATGATGGTAGTGGAGATAATGGACTCATAGGTGATTTTCTAAATATAATTAAATTTCAACATTATATTTTTCTAAATATAATTAAAATTCAACATTATATACTACATGTATAATCATAACCAATTTTTTTTAAAGAAAAGTTACTTTTATAAGCTTTCTCTATAATTACCTAAGGTATACCTTTAATCAATAAACAGTTAATAAGTATGTCAGCAAAATGAAAGGTCCTTTGTGCACATAAATGTATAAAGCATATTTTCTGTCTTTAAGGACAATAGTGTAAAAGGACACACAGACATTAAATTAGATGGATTTTAAGTGGAATGTTAATAATGTGCATGTACTGTAACACAAAGGTCTGAAAAACTACATGGAAACTACAAGTTGTACAACCTGAACTAATTCACATAAAGTCAAATATACCTGGTCATTTTTAACTTTTTTTAAATTGATATCTTCTTCCTATACTGTTATTCCTATTTCAGTGATAAAGTTTTGGTGAAAAGAACACCATTGAAATAAAACAGTGAAATTCTGTAGTTAAGGCATAAGAAATATGATACCTATGGGTGTCTTGGGCACCTGTAATAAGTCAGTCAAGAGTCACAAAGATCCAGTAGAGTTACCTTGCTCTGTAATGCTTCTTTCTTTATGAATAGGATGAAATAAATGCATAGTTGTTTACCCCATTTGCCTGATTGGGAACATATGAATTTTGATTGGATTTTTCCCCCCTGATTTGGAAATAGGGTGTTGTATTTCACTCCAGTGAAGACTTCTAAAAGTATTAGTCTAATTGCACCTCTAGTTATTTTCAGTTCAGTTTTTAGGGGCTAGTCTATTGAAAAGTCTGTAAGGAAAACATCATATTTTTGATCCTCTCAGAATCATCTCCACAGGAATTTTCTTTTTTCTAATCAGTACACCCTCTACCACCACTCAGAGAAAACATAACTGATGTGGAAAGATATTTTTTCAATACATGTGTTCTTCAAAAAATTTTTGAATATCTCTTTTGTGCCAAATATCACACTAAGCCCAGAATATACACTGCTGGGCTAGCCTTGTTCATGAAGCTTAAGAAGAAACAACCTAAAACAGAATGCATTTATAACTGTATACACAGGACCTGGCTCTCTTTTGAATACTTCTTCTCTGCTTAGAAAGACCTCAGGATTTTTTTCTCTACCCCATTCAACCTCAACCTGGCATTTAGTTATAATTATAATTTCTGTGTTCTTCTTTCCAAAAGAAAACATGGTCACTGGCTACACTCAGTAGTAACCACACCATGACAATTGCATACTTAAATATTTCCGTCTAAGGTAATGATAAACACGGCTACCATGTCTTCTCAATGTGAAAAAATAATGTTGCCTTTATGGGTAAAGATATGCAGATAAAAGACAGTTAAGAGACTGAGAGAGGGAGGAATGAGAGAGGAGGAAGGAAGGTGATGGGATAGGAATTAGGAAAGGGGTGGTGATGGATTAAGAATAAAAATTAATTTAGATTCATTTTGAACAACTTCTAATGCTAATTTTTAGGGACTGTGTGAAATTTTACTATATGAAAAAAAACACTGTAGTAGAGAGTTTAAAAATGCTCACTGACAATATTGGATATAGTTCACACTAGCATGCTTTGTTCCTTTTTAGGTTCACATAGCAAACATGGAAAAAAGGACACTGGCATCTTAGGAATCAAGGATTTGCTATCCTGAATTTGATCTGAAAGATCCTAAGACTGAAGGGGAAGGGCTCTGGGAAGCCACTCTCTATTACCCATTGCCTTGCTATAAGAGCAGCACAGGTTCATAGGCAGGCACAAGGATCCAGTGGGAAGGGCAGACCGTATTCTCATCCTTTCCATAGCAATTGTTTTAGTATGAGACTTGGTCTTTCTACCAGTCTTCCTACATCTCCTACAGGACATGCAGGCCTAGGATCCATAAGTTATGGATAGACTATTCTATGGGCTTTAAAGTTTCTTGAAGTACATGTTAGCAAAATAATAATAATAATAGTAATAATAATAATAATAATAAAATTAATTTTTAAAAAAATTATTGTCTTCTCTGAGGTACTAAATAAGTGAATAAATGTAGTTCAATAACACTTTGGATAAAACTGTGATTACTAGATTCAGAAACACCCTTCAAGAGAAGGTTAAGAATGTCAAAGGTGCAGTCATAGTCTTTTGAAGGAAATGTGATGTAATATCAGGAAGCCTGAGTAAAGTATTGGCACTGTCAAGTGACAGAATACAGAGTTTGATGCTCATGGTGGCATTTTTTTATGTTCTTAAAAGCAAAAGATTAGTAATTGTATTCCACTTCCATATTTTGTAGAATAATAGCATCTATCAAGCTTTTCATATCCACAGATGAAAAGTAACTTATGGATGTAAGTTACATTCCCAGTGTTCCTGAAGAGGCTTGGTGCATTTTATCTAATTTCTTTATTGCCTGTTTATTTCAAATTAGAATTCCTACTTATTAATATTCTTCTCCTATATATTCCACTGAAAACTCACCAGTCTGGCACACCCTTAGACAAATGCCTGGCACTAGGGTAACAGCTAAATTACTTTTATATTATTATTGCTGTGGTTTTGTTCAACAATTTTTTTGTAAGATTGAAAATTGGTGGGAAGTATTATCAGTATATTCTTTGCATTTTATTGAATCTTTGAAGCATGATTCTTGAAAAATATTTCTTTTAAAAATAATTATTTGTAATCTTTGTCTCACAAATATATTTAAATATATTTTAATTAATTATGTATTTACATGTTTTAAAATTTATAACATATAAAAAGCAAAACATGTTTCTTCTACCTATTTTATAGAAAGATCTCCTCCCCAGAAATAACCAGTAATGTTAGTATCCTCTGCATGAGTTTTGCAAAAACACACACAAACACATACAGCTTTGGAAACCATTGCTTAACAACTTGTAACAAATTTCCTCCTTAACTTCTGTGGCTGGATAGCATTTCCCTAATAGATGTCATATAACCTATTGTTTGTTACCTGGGGTGTTACTAACTTATCATTGTGAATAAATTTGAACATATATGACTCTTAGAATTATAATTCTGAGGTCAAAATATGTTTACTTTTTTAAAAATTATTTTTAGGAGTTGATAGACCTTTATTTTATTTATTTATACACAGTGCTGAGAATCGAACCCAGTGCCTCACACACACCAGAGAAATGCTCTACTGCTCAGCCCCAGCCCCAGCCCCATGTTTACTTTTAATGGTGATATATATTACCCAAAGCCTATCTATAGATTTGTTTCTACTTTATACTTTTGTAAAATGTTGACCGATTTCTACAACTTCACCAACACAGTGTTATTACACAATATGATCTTTCCCGGCCTAAGAGGTTTATCAGAACATCTTTATCCTGCTTTCTTTTACAATTAGTTATGACTACATATATTTTTGTATGTAAAAGAGGCAGTTTCTGCAAACTGTTTGGTACTTTGCCCCTTTTTTTTATTAGATTTTTGTTCTTTGTCTTGTTGATCTAAAGAAGGTTTTCACTTACCAGGAGAATTATAATTTTCAAATATCATTCCTAGTTATTTACTTCTAATTTTGACTTTGGTATGTACTATGCAGGGTTTTTTTTCTTTTAATGCAGTTAAATTTATTGGTATTTTCTTTTATGTGTTGTGGGCTTCATGTCATTGTTTGTTGGACCTTACTTGTTTCTTTTAAGATTATAAAACAAGTATTCTATGAGTTTAATATCGAATTTTTATTATTTTATTTTTATTTTATTATTTTTATTTAAAGCTTTGATCTTGTGGAACTTGTCTTAGTTGATAAATGAAGATAAGGAAAGCATTTAAATATGCATTTATCATCCAATCAGAAGGTATAAAGGAAGAGAAGATTATCTCATCAACAGCCACAAAACAACATATCCTATGTAGGAGCAATCTGTCCACCTATTGCTTTCAGTGTCCTTTCCCTACTGAAGGACTTGACTCCTCCTCCCTTTGCTTATGTTTCAGCAACATTTACCTCAATATTAGTTTGCCTCAACAGAGAAGTGTGAATGAATCAGATATAACTTTCCTATGTTCACACGAATACATGACCAGTGAAACTTCACATCATGTACAACTGCAAGAATGAGTTATAACATAATCAGGATGTTATACTCCATGTATGTATAATATGTCAAAATACACTCCACTTTCAAGGATACCTAAGAGGAACATATTTAAAAAATTAAAAGTCCTTGGAATCCACATATCTTTCTAATTTGACAACAATCTCTCACTCTCCTAGTTCATTAAAGAATAGTGTACTCTCTATCACTTGTGTGTTACTGCTCATTCCTCCTCTTTATTATACAGTATGACTTCTGACCCAGCCCTCCCCTAAGGTTGTTTTTGTTCAGTTCAATTACTTTCATATTGTCTGAGGCAGAGAACATTACCGCCTTAATTTATTTGCTTCCTTAAATTTAATTGATCACAGTTTTCTTGTCTCTTTGGATTTTATGATGCCATTCTTCTAACTTCCAGACTTCTCAAGTTGGACTATAAAAATAACTTTCCAGATCACAGTGTCCCCCCTCCTTGTTTGCTCTCCCCCTTGGGACACTTCATGCCATTGTCATTAAGTAATTAGTTGGGTAACCAGTGGTGTGTCTCCTATTAGAGTGTGAATAGGGACTGTCCCAGGTCCTTGCTGATGTCATCAGCCTAATCTCTGTCTCATTCCAGAGCTTGGTGTGAGTTTCTCCCTCTTATGGACCTTCTTTATTTCTTCCACCACAGGGCCCCTTTGCATCCTTCAGACTACAGCATTGATGTTACCTCTGAGAGGCCTTCCCAGACTTAATTAAATGAACTTTTTTACACTTCCTAGTATAACATTTTCTTTATTTCCTTTCTAGAACATATTGAAGTTTTTATTTACTGATTTACCAGTTTACCAATTTATTTCTCCTCTACTAGAACATAATGTTTATAAGGGCAGGGCTTTTTTCCTGTAGGATAACTAGCACCCGGTATGTGTCTGGCATACAATAGGTGATTAATGTAAAGTATTTGTCAGTGTAAAAGGAGAGAGGACAGAAGTGGGGAGAAAAGAAGAGAAGAACAAGAAGAGAAAGCAAGGAAAGATGGGTTTACCATCATCTCAACTCTTAGCACAGTGATTTTCATATTATAGGAATTCAATAAGTATTTGCTGAAGAAACTAACTAATTCCCTGAGATTCTGTATTCTGCTCTCTGTTCTTCTTCTACAGGTCTCATACAGATTGATGAGTAGCTTTGCCTCCTTTAAGACTGCAACCACCATTGGTATGGAGACTCCCAAATCAGAGGCCACATCTTCCATTGAAGGGCCACTTGTATACTTGCCTAGCAGGCATCCTTCTCGGATGTCCTATGGGCTGCTTAAATTTAGCATACCCAACATGCTTAATCCTCTCCTTCACTACTTCCCTTTATAACTGAAACTATCATATTTTCACATGCCTTTCAGTCACCTGTATTACTGATTAGTAATTTTAAATTAAAATTTCAAAGTTTCTACATATAATCAATCATGTTCCAAATACTCAAATTCCTATATATCTCTCAAATCTTCCCTTCCTCCTGCCTGACCCAAATAATCTGAAATGTCCGCAGAATTCTTCCAATGAGTACAGTTGCCACAGATATTTCTAAAATTCAAATCTGATCAGATTACTCTCTTAAAATTCTTCAGAATTTCCCATGTTTCCTTACCTCATACTCAAGCAATGCTTGTTGAAGAAATTTTTAACTTCTAAATTTGTTAAAATTTTTAACTTCTAAATTTGTAAAGCCATGACCCATTCATAATCTGGCTCCTATTTATCTATGCTGTGTGTATTCCATACCTGGGTCATGAGAAATAACTTGCCATTGCTCAAAAATTTCTACTTTCACCTAGAATTTGAGAAGCTCTTCTAACATCCTTAATGCTGCCTAGGGAAGACGTCTACATCTTTAATTCCTTCTCATTAAAACTCAACTTAAGCATTACCTCCTATCAAAATCCTTTTCTGATTCTTTCATTGCATTCAGTTTCTTCCTGTGCATTCTTCTTTCATGACCCTTGCCACACCAAACACTAATCATGCATAAACTTAGATTCTTTCCACCACCAGAAGTTAGCAAACTTGTGTTGCATGAAATGACTATGGAGGACTTCTTTTTCAAGAGGTCCTATAAGAAATTGAAACTCAGGTTAAAACCTAGAGCCAGAGGAATGTAAAGACTACATACAAACAACAAACAAACCAACACTAAATTATCAATACAGACTAAACCAGAAATTGGTTATGGAGCCTAAGACATCAGGAACCTTGTGGGAAAGAGTTAGAACTTCAATATTTAGAAACCAGATTTTTAGTACCAGTAGAGTCCATTACTCCTGTTGCTAGTCAGGGACAGCCCCACAGAGGCTGTTTATAAAGACATGCATCCTCAGACAGTTTGGCTGCTGCACATTAAGTAAATCAAAGTAAAATATGTAACTTGACCTATATTTTGTATGAGGATATTACTCTTGAATAAATAGTAGACTGCATACATTACTCATAGTTACTGTGCTTCACTTTGGTTTTTGTTTTATTGTTTTTACTTTCTGGTCTGTACCCCTCAAGATTCAGTATAGATGAGAAGATACTCATATTTAAATTTATTTTTAGATCTTAAGTCTGAGCTGAGACTACAGGTAGGATACCCTCTCTGTAGTCCAGCTATATAAACTGAGGTACTTTATTATGTCTTAGTAAGTCTTTCAAAGGAGAAGTTCAGCTGGATGAACAGGAAAGGAGGAAAAGAAGATAATTTGAGGGGTTACTGTTTATGATGTATTTACATGCATTATCACATTTAATCCTGAGAATAACCAAGTGAAATGGATATTCTTACTCTTATTTTACTGACACAGGAATAGAGGCTCAGAGAAATTAAATAGCTTGACCAAAGTGACAAAGCAAATAAGAGAGAGACTCAATATTCAACTTGAAATTTTCTGGTTCCAATGCCTGACATTTCAACCAGGCTTTTTGTTACTATCTATCTCTTTATTAATATTATTTTTATCAACATTCATAAGAAGAAATATTCTTATTTACACTGTCTTCTTGACCCTCTGGTATAGTATAATTGTTTGAAAAAATAAATGGCCACTTGTAAAAGAAACTGTGAATGCAAGTTGTATTATCTTCAATAATCACAAAATAGCTATCTATGTAAAACTAAAATGGGGGCATATTTTCAATCAGGAAGCCCAGTATTATCACTTAGATTTCATCTATAAAGAGCAATCATTTTTAATACATCTTATGAAAGCAATGTTTAACTGTGTTTTCATGGTACTGCGACAGTTTATATTGGATTTGAAATATGTGTTCTGAATCTAGGAACTTAAATCTGTATTAGGTATAATATAAAAGAGAATAAAGAAACAGTAATTTATAACAAATAAGCTTCACTGTGAATTGAATATGGTTCTATTTCATAGAATGTTATTAGGCTTTTTTATTTATGAAAATTTATTAGACCATTGTGGTTTGAAAATTGCCGTAGTGGAATTTGTATATCCAATTTTTTTAAGGAAACTGTATCATCCTTTGGGTCAAATTATTCTTTTCAGACTTCTATCCAGTTAGCCATAATGTTTGAGAGTATGACTAAACTGCCTATCAAAGCACTGACCAAAAGTATCAAATATGAGGGATCTTATTCTCTACTTATTAATCTTTCCCTAAAGGACCTCTTCTAAATAACTGACCATGGCTAGAAAAATGATATCACCAAATCAGAATGTTTTTCGTTCAGTCATAGTATTATACTCAGTGTAGCAGGAAATAGTTTGCATGACAGTACACATGTAAATGTCATTGCATATGTCATTTATGGTGTATAGGGTTGTTATGCAAGATTCACAGTGATCACATTGGAGAAAACTGTCTCTGATACACTAAATAAAACGTGCTTAGTAAAAATTGCTAGCAATTTTTTTCTAGCCATATAATGGCATGGTAAGAGCACAAAACAAAACTACCAGAAACAAACCATTTCTCAAGCTGTAATATCTACAGGACAAGTGATCTAAATTGCTGAAACAAGGGGAGTTCATCACAGCACTGCAAAAGAACTTGAAATATAACCTAAAGGCAAGTGAAATACTGATTCCCAGCTTTGAAATAACAGCAACAAATTTACCTACAGACAGAAGATGCATGGAAGCAATAAACGAATTATACAAGTCTTACACATGCAATCTGATTATTCTGACCAAAGTGTTAATTGGATCCTAACTGCCAGATCTGATATCTGTGGTCTTGTAGTGGGAAACCTTTCAAAGTGATGAACTGTAATTCACTGAGCTGCTTGAAGCACTTGTAATTTACTGCATGTCATGCTATGAAGAGCCTGACCTAATGGACTTTACATTACCTACAATGCTAGAAACCTTTCAACAAGACTAGTTGGTAAAAAGTAATCGTGGAAGTCTATTGAGACAGGATGAGCAAAACTATATCTTAAACTCAGCTTTATAATCTTATGGAAAGTCAGT
>NW_026000142.1:9857650-9887650 GCF_001458135.2 Marmota marmota marmota
AGTCTACATATAACACATAATTAACATTTGTTGGAGAAAAAACCCTGAATTTCTATTTATTAAGACAATTTATATTTTTAGTAATGGTAGTTTTGTTTTTTGTTTTTTGTTTTTTGGTTTTTTTGATGAACTAGTGATAGTATTGGCTTATTTATAATGTTTGAAATTCCTCAGGAATGTACCGTTGCTTTCTAACCTTAGAAAGATTAATGAAGAGAGTGAATTAATGTGTCTTTGAAAATAGAAAAAGATTACTTAATCTTAATTAATTAGGAAAAAAATTAATCTGTGTGTGTGTGTGTGTGTGTGTTTTATGAAAATGGAGAGTCAATTAGTTGTATGTTAGTTGGTGTATCTTTATGTCTGTTTTAGGTGATAGTTTCCTAAAGGGACAGCCAAAATCTGCTTATAATTTGCAACACATCACACACATGCAAGCACTAAATACATATGATTTCAGGATGGCCATGATGTGATGGATACTGCTATTTGTATGGTATTCACAAATCATTTTAACCTTTAAAAATAATTAAAACCACATAATGAAAGGTCTTATGAACTAAAAAAAAAAAATACAAAGGTAGATAGTTTGCTTAAGTTTACTCATATACCAAGTAAGTTATAATATTATCAAATTACAGCATGGGCTTAAATAGAACTATAAAATTGCAATGTATTATGGCATGTCTCTATTCATAGAATTATTCCTGTAAAATTCATTTGTGATTACTGTACATAAAGTACATTTATTTGTAGATAAGAGATAATTAAGTGAAAACATTAGATTTGACAAGCTTCTTATCCAATGATTAACTTTATAGAGGGGTACATATTTATATGTACATTGTTATACACATATGTGTAATTTCCACATCAATCTGTATACTTTGTATCTGTTTTTCTGTCTATTTCTAATCTGTTTTAGCACCTTTTAAAATTTTAACCTGTCCTTCTCTGTCCTTTCATTTCTGTTTCATTCTTTGCTATTTGAAGAGATTAAGAGATTGATGATTGTTGGAAGAAAAATTGTATCTGTAGATAATTTTTTTTCCAAACTGCTTATTCTAAACAGTCTGTTTATCAAATAACAAGTAATTAAGTAAACTGACAATCAGATTGTTTAAATAGCACAACACTTGGGCAACCACTGCTTTTTATTATAATAAGTGGAATATACCTATATATATGTATTTCTGTATATTCTAAAAAAAATCCAGGAATATTTTAAAAAGCCACTGAGTTCTCTTCTGTTGCGTGTTTCTCATGTTACAAAATTAGACCTAATTCATCTATTTTTCAAGTTATTAATAAGGGAAAAAGAAGACATAGCTATTTTTCAGTATTAAATATAAAGGTTGTTTTTGTTGTTTTGTGTAAGACAGGAATTAATCCACCCTGGATTTCTTTTTTCTTTTTTAATCCTAACCTCGCTTTCATTATTAATTTCCCCTGTCTTTATAGCATAAAGTCTAGACTGCAAAAGTTTGAACTGCATTAATAATGACTATTAAAATAAATTGTGAACCATGCCTATTAATCTTTTTCTATTTCCAAAGACACACTGTCCCATAAATTTGTTCTAGAGCAGTTATTTATATAAATACTTGCTTTTATTTACAGTAAAAGTGAATTGTTTTTTCTAGGAAAGAAAGTGATTGCTTTTTCAAAGGTTGCAAAGTTGGCACATTGACAAGTTGTTTGATTAGGTGTTGGTTAGTACAGCAGTGCTTCCCACAGAGCCCCTGAGTGAACTGAGCATGCACCTCAGGCTGCACTCTCCTGAGCACTTCTGCCTTTCCCATCTTCTCCCAGTTCTCCTTTCTGGGGCTTTTCTCTATACTGTATTTTCCTCCCTTGCTTCTTTTTACCTTTATCTTTCTCTGATTGCTCCTTTTCTTTTCTCTTGTTTTCATTCTCACAAACTTTTAAGAGAAAGGAAATGGTCAAAAAGAAACTTTAAACTATGTTTTTTTTTTTTTTTCCTCCCAGTTTAATGAATGACTTTGAGTACGCTTTAGATTTCTGGAGTGTGTGATATCAAGTTAGTTGCTTGAAATAAGAAAATGTTTAAAGAAGGAACTAGAATACTGGCTTGATTCCTCATTTTAAAGGACCTCTCTAGATAGCTGTTCTTCACAGATAGATATGTATCCATAAATACTCCTAGATGAGTTACATATGCTCATTTTTTAGCACTGTATATTCTCTGTATGTATACAATTTTGAAGTTGGTGATTGTGTAAAACAAGTATATTCTACATATGCTTTTTACTAATTAATATATTTTATATATGCATATTATTTCCAATTGTTTAATTTTTATTATTCATTTTAATCACACCTTTAAAATATTTCAAAAGGCTTTTCCCTTTTCCCCAATGTGGCATTGATAAGTTGTGAAATATTGAGAACAGTGCCATGAAGTTGTTTATTTTTAAGCACACTAGTCAAACCCAAACATCTTCACATATTATGTAAGAGATGTGGAGTATAGAGTGGGAGTCTGATGAATTATGATGCCTCCAGAAAGCTAGCAGCTAAATGCTGTGATACTTTAAATGCTTTTCTTAAATAGTTTTAAAATATATAAAAATATTGGCCATTAGTGCTTGAAGAGCTTCTGAACAATGACGTATGGTTTGAAGTAGGTTAACAGGCACTTGATCATGACCTCCCTTTCCCTTTCTTCCTCTGCAAGGTGCCCGTGTCAGTGGCCATGATGACTCCCCAGGTGATCACCCCTCAACAAATGCAGCAGATCCTTCAGCAGCAAGTCCTGTCTCCTCAGCAGCTCCAGGCCCTTCTCCAGCAGCAGCAGGCAGTCATGCTGCAGCAGGTAATGTGGGTTACCTGCTGTGGTGCTCTAGCGCCACTCAGGAGGTGTACACCCCTGTTGACAGTGCGATGGACATATTTGACCACTTGGTCTCCACTTAAAGGCAAAACCTAGCAGCATGCTAGAACATAAATATAGCATCTTAATTGTGGAACAGAGTCAGAAAATTCGATTCCTTAAACTTTTTAAATTTATTAAAGTCTAGAATCAGAGCAGAAACAGAGATACTTTAAAAATGGAATAAATCAGTATATAACATGTATTCACATGCCTAGATAACTTGATTTGTAAACCTCCCAAAGATGTGCAAAGATGCATGTCACATAATTGTTGCTTTTAAAACTCTTAACACTTTTAACACTCCAGTGAGTTCATACAAATATGAAATTTGAACATTTTGTTGACATAAAGAAGTGCCATCCTAAATTTTCCTTTTCAAAATATGCTCATTATTTAAATAGAGTCTACTTATTAGAATTGTTAGGAGGCTAAGCCACAAGTTTATGAAATTCATCTTCTGTAAATAATAAAAATAGTGTTCCTAATATATGCCTTATTGGAGACTTGTGCATATATAAAGTTGACTTTATATTGTAAACTCACTCAGCATAGAGAAAATAGTGTGCTTTACCTAAATTCTTATAGAGTTAATTACTTTGCTGTCATCTGTGCTGATGACGACAGGCTAGTTACTAAATTTCTAAGTCTGACACTGTTCTGAACATCTGACGGATTGAATTGTTTTTCCAATAAAAATTGAACCTGACTTTGTGGAGCTAGCTTGATTATTTTAAGTTGTAGAGTAGAACCTTTTTTTACATGCTTAGTAGGACTTCAGATGGAATAATTTAGGGCATTAATTTGGTTCTGGCCCTTTAGAATACAGATTTTCTATACCCTCTTGTTTAGGATTTTTTGGATTCTGGATTGGAAAGTTTCAGAGCTGCCTTGGGAAAAAAAAATGTATGTAGAGTTGTCTCTTTGAATACAATGCATTTTTGTTGTTGTTTTTCGTGAATCTTAACGGCTACTCTGCCATGTGCCAGTCTAGAAGAGTTTAGGAGATTTATAATACATGAAACTTTTGCCTTTATTTATTAAAGTCAAAATGGTTTATTCAGCAACAACTACAAGAGTTTTACAAGAAACAGCAAGAGCAGTTACATCTTCAGCTTTTGCAGCAGCAGCAACAGCAGCAGCAGCAACAGCAGCAGCAGCAGCAGCAGCAACAGCAACAGCAGCAGCAGCAACAGCAGCAGCAGCAGCAACAGCAGCAGCAGCAGCAGCAGCACCCTGGCAAGCAAGCAAAAGAGGTAGGACCCGGTTATCTCATTGATAGCTAAAAGTATGAGGTTGAGAAGGAGCTTTGAGGGGCAGGGAGAGTCTTAGATCTTTCTGTAACAAGGCTCTTGCTGTCAAAGATGGAGTATTATATATTTTTACTGAGCTTAATAACAGTGACAGTAGAACTCTCCTGCTCCCCTTTTCTTGTAGCATGGGACTTGAAAGCCACAATCCAAAGCTGCTGTCGTCTAATGTTCACTAACGAATCAGTGTTCAAAGAGCAAGCTGTGTGGTGGACAAAGTGCTGATTATCTTGTGCTCACTGAGAATCTAAGTTGGTGAGGGAACCTTATTTTTCTCAGTGGTGCAGCTCAGGAAACATGCATGCAAATTTAGCCCATTGTTGGGGGTGGAGAACCAAGAGGAAAAACTGGTTGAGCACAGATTTCAAAGTCACAGGCCCCTGATTAATGAACTGCTACTGTAGGTTTGGAGTGGCGAGTAGAAAGTTACAGTTTGATATGCTCATAAATCAAACTGACAAGCTGGCTTCTCAGGCCTAGCTTGCACTTGTCAGCAAACTGCATCAAATATAAACATAATACAAACAAAACATGTTGAAGTAGTTAAATTGATCAGCAGGTATCAGGGCTGTTGTCTTCAAGCTGCCCATTATGCAAACGTACAGGAAACAGTTGTGACCTCCTGAGGCTTTGTTTCTGTTTGGATTTGTGAATAGAATTTCAGACAGCCATCAACTACAGAATAGAAATTGCTCCCTTATTTCTCCGGAGGCTTTGGGCAATCCACATGACTTGCTCCATTATGCAGTCTGTTTTCCAGTGAGCGCATCAGAAGTTTCTCTTTTCCCCAAACTAAAAAGGAAAGGTCTTCCACAGCAGCTTGTCTTCCTCTGAAGTGTGACTGCCATCTCATAGCCTCCCGAGTCCAAAGAACTCTGGTTTGTCTTGTAATGCCTCACAAAATTGGAAGTTATACTTTTCCTTATAATAAGGGCACTTTTTTTTTTTTGCCTTGAACATAATTCTGCCTTTAATATATTCCAAAAAGAGAGGAGAGGAATAGAGAGAGAGCCAACAGGCCTGTCCTGTGAGGGCTACAACCCAGTTTCCTAATAGATCACTAGAGACCATACTCGTGGACCTCTGCAGATCAAACTTATTCAGTTGGAAAAACCAAACAGAGTATTGTGGAAGCTGAGCAATTCTATAAAGTGTTATTCTTTTCGTTTTGATAATTTGTTATCATCTGTAATAAGCTGATTTTTAAAAGTCTGAACCTCTATTAAAATATGCTATCCCTAGACCTTGTTCTATACTCTCAATGCAAGTTCCTTGGTTCTCTGCTGCTGTTTAATATTTGAGAGAAAGGCATCTGCAATCTAGAACCTGCTCCCATTCTGTCCCTGAACTTTGACCATGGAATGACTGAAAACTCACCAGGGCAATGAAAGGAGCATACCTTTCTCAGTGTGTGAGCAGTTGGTGCAGACCTTGTTCCCTGCTGTTTACTGGGTTGGGTTTTCTGACACCAGCAGCAGCAGCAGCAGCAGCAGCAGCAGTTGGCAGCCCAGCAGCTTGTCTTCCAGCAGCAGCTTCTCCAGATGCAACAACTGCAGCAGCAGCAGCATCTGCTCAGCCTTCAGCGTCAGGGACTCATCTCCATTCCACCTGGCCAGGCGGCGCTTCCCGTCCAGTCGCTGCCTCAAGGTACAGACAAAATGTTGTGCACACTTCATCTCTAGTCTTGCACTTTCTACCATCCCATGGCCTGTCTTATACCTTGAGAAATTTTGTTTTTATGGCCTTCAAGTTTATTATTACAACATCATTTGTTATTATGGTTGTTTGACCCATCTTCCCGTATACTGCTTTCAGATGTGTAGTTAAACTGCTTTCCAGTGTTTTGTTAGATATTAAATGTGTATTTGTTGTTCTTATGGGCAGAAAATAATTTAAAAGAGCATCAGAATTCAACCACTACTGAACATAGAGGGGGGTCAGTTGGGAATTGGTTTACTGGGAAGGCACTCCATTTAACATAAGTGAGTTGAAAATGAGTTTTGGTGGATAACTGATAAGAAAAAGAAAAAAAAAATGTCTCATCTTTATACAGAAATCCCCACATATAAAAGGGAAACTATGTATTTCTATAGAGCACATTTCCAAGTTATGCTTTGTGTAACCCTATCTTATATCATAGGACTAAATCAATCCTGTTTTCTCTACTATTAGCTATACAGATAGTGGGAATTAGAGTTTTTAAAAGCGGCCTGAAATAGAAGCTATATATCTGTTTGTTTGTTTGTTTCAATATACGAAAAGTTGGAATGTACTCTAGTGCTGTTGTATATGCAGGAGTCCGAACTCTTGGGGAAAAAGTCTAAGTGAAATAGAAAAATAATGTTGAGCAAATGACTGCGCTAAAGTTCTCAATTCAGGTAGAAGTCATATCTCATTAAACTTCATAAAAATATAGTCTCACTAGCATTTGGATTTTGTTGGAACACACATTAATCCAAGTGTGAACTTTAATTCAAGTCAGTTGTATTTGTCACAGAGGGGTTCGTGTTGTAGTATTCACCACACATTTTGCTGAATCTCTGGGACTCTGAAATAAAGCAAGAACAATTACATTTACAAAAAATTAAATTAGGCAAATAAAAGTCAGTTTTCGAAGTGCACATGGTCATCATTTGTGGCACATTACCATTTTTCCCTTTTTGTTTATCAAATTACCATTCCTAGGCTTATTTTCCCAATTTCCCTCTGATTTCACATCTTTGAATTCATCTGACTGACATGCTCTTAGGAAATCAGCAAAGATAAAGTTTAAACAGCAAAAGAGAAACAAGGTACAAAACATACATTTCTGAGTTACTCCTAGGAGAATTGGAATAAATTGTAGGGTCATCATAGTAAGGATTGTCCATGCACAGATTATTAATATAATTTGAGAACAAATTAGGAAGGGGAGAAAAGCAAGGTGCTTATAAATTAATTAAATGTAAACATGGATTTCTTTGATACAAACTTCAGTAAACAGAAGCCACAAGTTTATCTTGTTAAATAATTAAATATGATCTGTATTTGGGATCTGATAACGTGAGGGTCTCCACATAGGAAATCATGATTTACCATAATCGTAATTTAGTAAAATAATTTAAACTTTTCAAGAAATTTTAAAATATGTGTTCATAGAAACACAGTAGAAATTATTTAAAATATATTTGTTTGGCTATATTCTTCCAAAACAAGTGAACTTATCTCATTGAAGAATGACATTTATTATGATACAATCATTCTATTAGTTTTCAACTGGAAATTTTTTCTCATTTATGAGTAGTCTTTTGGTAGGATTATTTCTTCCCCATAACCCTGACTTCTATTCTGAAAAAGATATATGCGAGATAAAGTACAAAGAACAGATCACATTTAGGAAAAGAAAGTATATCGGAAAGCAAAATTTGGTTTGGTTTGAACAGAATGTTTATACTTTAAATAAATCCATTTAAATAAATGAAGGGACAATATTTTAGTTGGTTGACTGACCAGTGTTTTTGTTGGTGCCAAGTAATCTACACAAACTCTTCATCTTTATATTTTACACGGTTTAGATGATTAAATGTGAATTGTATCACCATGAAGACCTGTCTGTCAAATAGGCAGAGCACGTCAGACACACCAGCTACACTAAAGAAATATATAGTTCCACGTCCACATCTGTGGGTTCTGCATTAATGGATTATTGTCCATGGACTCAACAAACTGTGAATAAAAAATATTTGAAAGAAAATGTCATCTATACTGAACATATACAGACTTCTTTCCTTTGTCATTATTCCCTATGCAATATAATACAACAGCTACTTACACAGCCTTGACATTGTATTATGAATTGTAAGCAATCTATAGATAATTTGAAGTATATGTGAAGATACAGTAAGTAGGATATAAGTGGATCCTCCACCACTTTAAGTAATGGATTCCAGCATTGTTGATTTTAGTATCCTTGGGTGTCCTAAAATCAATCCCCCACAGATATAGAGGGACCAGTACAATGTTATCATACTGTGTTGGAATCTCACAAGCAGAGTGGAAAAAGTAAAGAAACAACAATTGGATAATGTGAACCTTCAATCATTTCTTAGTTACTGGTAATTTCAAGTAGCAGTATCATGAACACTTTTATCTGAATCATTTGTATCTTACTGTTTGTTTCAGGTAAAATTACCTAGAACACTTTTATTATTAGTTTCTTAGTTCACTTTGCCCTAGATTTTTCAGTGGTTGATTCATTAGCCACGAGTAAAAGTTATATAAAATCAAAGGGGAATTACATGTGCCGCAGTCTGGCTGGGCACAAAATCACAAGCCACCACACACCTTGTAGATTCAAACAGCAACTCTTTATTCTTGAACTCACTGGCACTTTACACACACGTTCTGAGCAAATCCACGTTCTGGGCAAAATTCACACACTCCACCGGGCTCTGAATCCCAAATACTCTCTGAACTCAACGGGAACTCAAAGAGCTGGCGAGCCTGAGGCAGCAGGATACGCCCTATTCCCAGCAGGGTACACCTTAAACCTGGAACCACCCTAAACCCAAGGAGCGGGATACTCCCTAATCCCAGCAGGATACACCCTAAACCTGGATCCGCCCTGGTCCTTGAGCAAGGTCACCTTACATGCAATGTCACTGCAAATGACCTGGGTCATGCCATGCATCATACCTACTTGGCAATGGCTCCCAGCATACATGCAATGATGGATGGTGTTCTTTCTCTTAAAAATATATCATATTTTGTTTATCCCCATGATTTATCTCAATTTCTTAAGGTTACTTTAAAAGTATAACTTATTAAACTATACAAAAAGTATATGTAAATATCAGGAATAAAGTTACATAATTTTGATAGAGTAGCAAATTTATAGACACTTTTCTCTAAAGTTATATAGTGTAAATATTTTAATACAAATTACTTGAAATATTAAGCATTTAAAGTTATCATGAGTATTCTTAGAATATTGACTTTTAATGTATAATATGTAATTAAATAACCATCTCTATATTTTGTATATAGAGTGACAGTAGGTACAAGGAATCAAATAAAAACAGGTAGATTTGCAAAACAACCTTGAATAATATGGTGATATAAAGCTACTAAATACATGGATAGCATAGTTTATATATTAATTGGTAATTTAATTTAGTGAAATATTTTAATGACCTGGTGCCATGTACTGCTGGTTAGGAAATGGGAAATTGGGCAGGAACTTTAGACTTTAGTATGTTTCTAACATCAGGAAAAGGTTTGTGTATCCTGATGCACAATATATTCACACATTGACTCTGACCCAGTATTTCCCCTTTATCCAAAGTTTTGCTTTTCTCCATTTCAGTTATCTACAGTTAACTACACTCCACAAATACAAATGGACAATTCCAGAAATAAACAATTCATGAGATTTTAATTGCTCCCTATTCTAAGTAGATGATGACATCTTACACCATCATGTTCTGCTCCATCTAGAATGTAAATCATAGCTTTGTGCAGCATATCCATAGTCTACAAGGTACCCCCCCATTAGCCATTTAACCCTCTCAGTTATCAGACTGACTGGCACATTATTGCAGTGCTTATGTTCAATTAATGCTTACTTAATAATTTCTACAAAGTGCAAGAATAGTGATGCTACCAATGCAGATATGCCACAGAGAACTGTAGTGTTTCCTTTAAGTGAAAAGGGGAAACTTATCAACTTAATGAAGGAAGGAAAAAAATCCTCTGTTGGTTCCTAAGACTTACAGTAAGAACAAATCTCCTATATATGAAATTGTGAAGAAGAAAAAAAGAAATCATGCTAGTTTTCTGTTGCACCTCAAACAATGAAAGTTATGACCACAGTGCATGGTAAGTGCTTAGTTAAGATTGAAAAAGCATTTAATTATAGCATTCAGTGTTATCCATAATGTCAGGCATCCACTGGAGGTCTTGGAACAGATACTCTGATAAGAGGATTATTTGGCTGGGTGCAGAGGTGCATGTTTGTAATCCCAGCAATTTGGGAGGCTGAGGCAGGAGGACTGTGAGTATAAAGCCAACCTCAGAAACTTAGCAAGGTCCTAAGCAACTCAGCGAGACCCTGTCTCTAAATAAAATATATAAAAGGTCTGGGCATGTGGCTCAGTGGTTAAGTGCCCATGGGTTCAATCCCCAATATCAAAGAAAAGCGGGGGGAGGGGGGAGCAACTATTGTATATTATTTCACTCCGACTTTTTACAGATTTTAAGTTTTTAAAAGTTATTCGAAGAATTAATTTTCATTGTATATCTGAAAGACCAAACAGGCAATGGTAGGTTCTAGTCAGAGCTATATTAAATTAATATCTTATACAACTAGATGAGTTTGGAATCAGAGGGTTGTTGGATAATAAAGAAAATGAACTCTTTTGAAATAAAACAGAATAATGTGGGCTGCAGTTGTAGTTCAGTGGTAGAGCACTTGCCTAGCATGTGTTTGGCACTGAATTCAATTCTCAGCACCACATAAAAAAAATAAAGCTATTGTGTCCATCTACAGCTAAAAATATTTTAAAAACTAACTAAATAAAATAGAATAATGTCCTTTATGCTCATTTAGGAATATGCTGAAAATAGTCTTTGGCCTCATTATTCAGCCATAATCAGCACTTTAACTTTGACAGTTCTTTGCTATGTAAGCCTAATAACCAACTGCCCACGTCACCACTTCTGGCATCCTGAATTTTCTATTTAGTCAGAGATCATGTGTTTACATAGGTCACTGCTACACATGATCATGGTAATAATAGCATCAGCAGTATGAACAATGTATGTCATGCAGAATTTTTGTTACCATCATAGTATTCCTGTTCAAATACCAGGAAGTTTTTGATTATAACTTGAAGGAAAAATCTCTTTGGGGGCCTTATATACTAAAACTCCATCAGTCAATTGAATTTAAATACACTTTTATCACTGCAGAATGAAACTCTGCAAGGTTGCCTGTGAATGCTACTAATTTTTATGTATAGAAACTAACTTGTAAATAATTAAATGCATAGAGAAATACTGAGTTAATATTTGAGAAAATAAGAAAGATAAAGATAAAATTTTATCAATTCCAATTGTTGTAAAACTGTATTGTAGTGAACTGGAATATATAACATTAATATGGTTTTGTTTCCATTTAGTTTATAAGTATTTTTTACAAAGTTTTTATGTGACAATTCTTCATATATTAGGAGGAAGATTCCAAAATGGAATGTCAGCTTAGTCACATTATGATATCATGATGAGGAATATTTTTATAATAAAATTTTAAATATTAAAAATGGAACCTATAGAATATTTTGTGCTAAAATCACTTTAAAATATATCAGTGGTATTTGTTTCCCTGAAGTTCCTTTGGTGGAGATAATTGTCTTGGGTTTGACTTCCAATCAAATACCTAATTTTACTACCTGTAATTTGTCATTTGGACAAAATGTTTAATTGATGCACCTCTCATTAAACCTACATGTCAGAGATGGGCATTGTCTAAGAACTTGTTTATATAAATAAAAAATATATTAGGTTTGCCAGGGTATAAATAAGCACACAGATTTCTGAAGGATCCTCCAGAAACTGGTCTTTCTTCTGGAAGGGAGAGCTAGAGACTTAGATGTCAGGGCTGGCAGGTAAATTTGCTTCTACAATATATATTCTTCTCTGTGACTTAGCTGTTTTGTCCATGTGCATATAGTAGTTTTTCAAAATGTGAAATTTAAGATGAAAAATGGAAAGTACATGGTAATATCACAATTCGTATTAAAATAGTGAGTATCAACTCAGCTTAAAAATTTATATATTACATACTTCCACCAAAGTTTATTTTTATTACTTTCAGTTATAAGTAACCCTAAAAAATAAGTAGAATACCATTAAATAAGTAATTAGAAATTGACAGTAGACTGACTTTGCATTGTGATGAATAAACATTATTTAACATTAAAAAATTAATTGCTATACATAGGAAAGAAACAAACATTGAAACAATATTTTATTTCTTACTGTGAAAAGGATACTTTAAAAAGTAAAACCATTGAGACGTTTCTAAGATATATAATCTAGATATCTTGCCATCTTATAGCTACTTCACAAACTCTGAATGGGGATTAAAGAATTATTATTATATAGTTTTATCTTTGATATTAGCTGTTACTTTATTAAGAATTCATTCTTTTATTTCCTCAACTCCTGTGAAAGCAAGCTAATGTTTATTTGTAATACTGGCAGGGAATAAGAAGTAGCCCAAGCCATCATCCCAAAACAGAATATAGTTTCTCAGTTTTTTGTGGTCATGAAATTTTGAAATTGCATAATTATTTTATGTGTCCTTAGAATAAGTTATTAAGAGAAATTGAATAATCTTCATTCAAGATACAAGTTGTCTATTATGCTACAATGTTTGAATCTGCTGATTCTCAGAATGTGTTTGCCAGTAAGCTGGTATTCTGGCCAAACTGAAAAACTTCCAAGTGACATTCGTTGAGCATTCACTTGCAGCAGGCACTCTTCAGGGCACTGCGGACAGCACAGTGAAGAAAACAAACATCCCTGCCATCATAGAGCAAGCATATATTTTAGTGTAGAAAACAGTTAATAAATAAGTACAATATATAGTGCAGAGTACTAAGGAGAAAAACAAAGGGAAAGATAGGAAAAATAAAGCAACTGTAGGAAAAGGAAGAAATTGAACTTTTAGACAGAGTGTACAGGAAGGAAGTCCTGAGAAGGGGTTATGTGAATAATGACCTGAAAAAGTAAGCAAGCTCTAGAGCAAGTGTCACACAGCTCTAACATGGGGATAATAGAATTCCCCAAACCATTAGCATTAATAATAATAATTTTTAAAATGATAATGGTTTGGGATAGTATATATTAGTTATCATCAGAGCACTTAACACAGAGACTGACATATAGGAAGCAGCATACAAGTACAGTATCAGTTTAATAAAACAGAGTTGATTAAAAAGAAGAATTGGCAGAGAGTGGGGCTATATAAATAGGAGCTTAGTTTTGAACATATAAGGTTTAAGAAACCTGGGATTATCATGGGAGTGTCAAATAGAATTTTGTATTTTGAAGGTGAGGATTGAGCTACAGATGAACTGGGGATTCCTAAGCCTATACCTAGTATTGAAAACTGGTGTAAATTTGTGCAATTATAAAATATTTGTTGGTTTTTTTCCCCTCAAGTATATTTGGAAAATACTCAGATTAAAAAAAAAAAAAAAGAGGATCAATTTGTCTTTGTTACTAGATACAGATTTGCAGCCTTCAGGAGACCAATGTTACATAGGACACTGTTTAACCAAACTTTATAATACTGCCTGAAAAATAAACTACTTTAACTCTTGAAAACTATCAAGGCTTTGAAACTCATAAAACTTTTGAAGTTCACAACACTGATTGTACAACTATTTAATATTGATAAATAATTTTGTATTCATAAAAAAATATCTAAGTAATTGTCTAAAGAGCAAGGTAATTATTTTACTTTAAAAAACTAACTTCAATGCTAGATCATGAGTGTATTAGAATCACCGGTGGAGCTTCAAATCTACTGATGCCTGTATCCCACCTCCAAAATGATAGTTTAATTGGTCTGTGCTGGGGTCAGGGGCATTGGCAGGTTTTGTGTGTGTGTGTGTGTTTCTTGTTTGTTTGTCTGTTTAAGTTGTAGATGGGCACAGTACTTTTATTTTATTTATTTATGTGGTGCTGAGGATCGAACCCAGTGCTTCATGCATGCAAGACAAGCACTCTACCACTAAGCCACAACCCCAGGCCATTGGCAGTTTTAAAGAATCCTGGGTAGTTATGAAATGGGTAACCACTGCTACTAAAAGAAATTCTTTTTACTTCTTTTATTCTTTGTCCTTTGTCTATAATATTTGAAAACACCTTCTCTACCTTTTAATTAAGAAACAGTATTTAGATAATGAGCAGGTTATTTATTCATTATGTCTCTATTGAGGGCCTATTAAGTAGCTAGCACTTGTTGCCATATCAGGTCATGGTAACATCACTGACATTCAGTACAAATGAACAGAACCATGGAACTCTTCTTTGACAAGGTAAGTGATACTTACATGAATCAAGTTATTAATAATGTCCATAAGTTAAATAATTAAAAATACCATTAATTTATAATATAAATATAACATAAAGCATAGCATTTAACTGAAATATAAAATGTTGGTGGCCGTACAATCTGTGTTAGAAATAACTAGTTACCATTCAAAATTCTTTGGGTATTAGTCTTCTAGGTAGGAATACTCCTATTAATAGGATGCCCTTTAATAGTCTCAAAATTCCTATATGGGAATCAACATGCCTTTGATAATTGTAGGATTCTGTTAAAATCAGTGAAATCAACAAGTATTTTGGGACATAAACCAGGGACTGTTCTAGACACAGTGGATATGCCAGTAAAATAAGATGTATTTCTTTTTATAAAGCTTAAATTTTAGTAGAGACTGGTGATAACAAGAAATAGATAAATAAACAGATGGACTGATCAGTAGCTCCATGGTTTTAAGAAAGCAATAAATGTTCTTAAAGCAAAACAAAGGATGATAAGGAGTGAAAGGATGCTTGAAGAATGAAGTGGGGAAGGGCAGTATCAACACACTGGTCAGAAGCTTGTGAGAGAAGGTGACCTTCCCAACCACTGTGAAATAGAGGCCTGATCCTGAGACCTGATCCTGCAATAGAAGTTTTATCAAAATGCCTGTGCTGTTAAATTTCCTAGTGGTAACCAGGAGCATGGATATCTTCATTTGATTTCCTGTCAGATTGGGTTCCTTTCTGTGTCCTAAAGGCTTATGGTTTATAAGGATTCTTTTTACTCTAGGATTAAATGCCTAACTTCTTTTTAAAATAATATTTACAAAGAAATAATGATAATTAACACCCAGCACATTCTATTGTTTTTATGTAAATTCATGTGGAATCATTAAAAAAAAAAAAAAAAGCAGTCTGCAGGCTTTCAGAAAAAATAACCTGGCTCCATGATCACATTGCAGCCATCTCTGCCCAAAATATTTAAAACATGATTACAAAGTCTCTAACAAACATTACATTACCTGTTTTTTGCCCCTTTTGGTCACCCTAGTAGCTCACCTCCTCCTCTTGCATCTTCACCTGGTCTCCTTCCTAAGTAAAAGGCTCAAGGCCATAAAGTTACAAATGATAGTCACTAAGGGGTATGAACAACTAAGTCTCCCAACAGATGATAAACAGACTTATTTAAGATGAGCTAGGAAAAATTTTCACTCCTCTAATGGACCTCTAGAAAACACCCAAATTCATCTTGAAAAACTTATAGAAAATAGACCTTTGCCCTTCAGTACCTTTCCAGAATGAAAAGTGAAAATAAGAAATCTTTTACTGACTAGGTGACATAGCTGAACTTCTACCCAGCCCTGGTCTTGTTTAGACAAGATGCCTGAAGGCCTGAAGGCCAGAAGTCTGTCTTCTGGGACTAGCCAAAACTCATTGAATCTAAGATGGCTGCCAGAGTGACCATCTGACAACATCACTTCCTTATAGTCCCATCTGCATGCCAGATGACACATCCCCTGGCACTGTGACAGTTGACATTTGTCATGATGATGACAAAAGAACCATAAAAGGAGCAAAAAGAGGTGGTGCCCAAATTCCCAGAAAATCTCCACCCATTACCAAAAAGACATGAATATTCCTTCCCATTAATTAGCCTGTCTCCATCTTCATTTCTTTTAACTTTTATCTATAACCTCCACATCCCAAAAGGGTAGGAAGTTCTTTCAAAAGTTTATCTCCCTCTTCTTTTATTACCCAAGAATAAAAGTCTCCTTCACTGCTCAAAAAAATTAAAATTAAAATTATAAACAACAAGAGGTGATCTGTGGCCTTCAGACCTTCTTCAAGTTATCTAAGTTAAAGGAAGGGAGAAAGCCATGGGAATATCTGCAACAAGAGTAGCCTTGGCTGGGGGGATGGCTAGGGCAAGGATTAGAAAGGGAGCAAATGTTTGATGCCTTAGAGAAAGGGAGCAAATGTTTGATGCCTTAGAGAAGCAGAAGGCTGATATAATAATTAAATTAAATATGAAGAGCATGATAGAAGGTCTCAGAGTGACAAGAGCCAAATAAGAAGTGCCCACGTCATAGGCCACAGTGAGTATTTTGTTTTTGTTTTCTCTTGTTCTCTTGTTTGGGCTATTTTCTGATTGTTATAAAAAGCCTTTGGTGGCTTTGCCTGAAAACAGATAGAATCTGATTCACATTTAAAAAGGTGATTTTTGCCTGCTATTGAAGAGCAAATTCATACGTAGAAAGTAAAAGTGGGAAGTGAGTTGGAAAGCTATACAAGCGGTCCAGGCAAGAGTTGAAGGTGGAGCAGAGAAGCAGCAGGTAGGAAGCCAAGAGTTTGCTGACACCATCAAGACAACGGATTTGCTGATGGAATTCTGCTGTTAGGACATCTATCATATACAGACAAGTAATCAAAAAGTTGTAGTTAGGAAGTTTCAGAATGCTATGTTAAAGCCAGAATTAAAGCAATAATTAATATTTTATATAAAATCATTTCTATGTAACAGAAAAAATATCTTTGTAAAGCCACCCACTTTTTTAATAGAAAAAAATCAAATTATACCAAAATAACTTTATAAACTGAATTATCCTGTCCTTTCTTTCATCTCAGGCTATGTCTTAACATCTTAAGGAAACAGAATCACAGACACAATAGCTTCGGTAAAACTACCTGTATGCAGATGTGCTAGGCATGCAATTTAAGGTCACGACCATAATGAATAATTTGGCCAGAAGTTATGTTTGGAAAAGTGAGAATTCTTTGGGTTACTATTGACTGTTTACCACCATGTCTAGATTGGTGATTTTTTTTTCCATATGCAGGGGTGAAATGCTGGGTCCACCCTCCTCACCAGCACCCTCTATTACCTTGCCCTTGTTCCCCTGCCCTTTCAATGTACCCTGTCCACACATCTCTTGTCTGATCACCATCCCAGTGATTTGTTGTGGGTGGGGTTGGAAGTGGGGATACTTCCTTCTTTATATTGGATATAAGTGTACATAGTAATAAAGGCATAGGTTTTGGAGCTAAGGGGTAATGGGTTAGAATTCTACTCTTGTTATGATTTGACTGAGTTTGGGGCAATATTTTTAATATTTCTGAGACTTCTTGTGCTCATCTACAAAATATGATTCATAACCTCCAGTGAGATCAACTGAGATTATGAAAGTAGAGAGCAAGTGTAAAGCTTCAGAATATAGTAAATGCTTAATAAATGATAGTCCTTATAATTACTGCTTCATTTCCTCTTGTACATCTTTAGGCAGTTATTTTAATATTTTTAATATAATATTTAAGATCAAAGGTATTACAGTCATATCTTTACTATGGATTAGCTTTGTAACCTTGGACATATTCTGAATCTTGTTCTCTTTTTTCGTTTCCTTAGCCATAAATTGGTTAAAATAAAAGTACTAGTTCCATTAGCTTGTAGTAAAGATTGAAGAGCATAAAGCATATTAAAAAAAAAAAAAACACACACATGAAGGTACAGTACTTAGCACTTATAAGTCCTTTTTCGTAAGCCAAATATTATGAGTAATATTTTCTCAACTTATTTCAAAATTATAGTAAAAATCAAAGGATTATGCTTAGCTTTTCTATTTTCATTGTTTCACAATCTGGTAAATATACATAATCTGAACCAGATAATTGTGTAGAGTAGTTGATTTTTTTTTATCCATCAATCATAAATGAAGGAGAGGTTTAGATATTGTCTACTTAATTGATCTATGTGGGTAAGCACATTGGTTTATTCAACTCCCAAAATGAAATCCAGTTACATGGTTTGCCTTTCTGGGAAACAGAAAATAACCAGATAATTGTCAACTATTTCTTTTTGGGTTGTTTACTGTTTTGTCCTGATATATTGCCTTTCTCTCTTTATTTATGCTTTCTTTTCATTTCTTTTCAAATGTGCTGCTTCTAAAATCTAGTTCTCCATCAGTTTTCCCCTAGTAAGCAGTTAAGTATAAGCAACTCATAAGGAATGAATTATTTAATTTTCAAATAAAACTTGCAGGGTTTTTTTTATTTTGATTTTTTTTCTTGTTAACCTTTGATATTATCCCCATTACTATTATTCTCTGTACTGTCTTCAAGTTGGTAATCTTTAGCAAATAACTCATAAGTCAAGACAAACACTATGGGCCTGATGATGTAAAAGTGATCTTTTTTTTTTTTTTGTATATCAATGCTGGTAACGTAGCATTTGTTGTTGGCATTAATCCATGAATAAGCCCAAGCCCATCCTGTAAACTTTACCTTGTTATGTTAGTGGGGCCTTTCTTTTATTTTATAGCTGGCTTAAGTCCTGCTGAGATTCAGCAGTTATGGAAAGAAGTGACTGGAGTCCACAGTATGGAAGACAATGGCATTAAGCACGGAGGGCTAGACCTCACTACCAACAGTTCCTCCTCGACTACCTCCTCCACCACTTCCAAAGCATCACCACCAGTCACGCATCATTCCATCGTGAATGGACAGTCTTCAGTTCTAAATGCAAGGAGAGACAGGTAAATCTCATTTGTTGCCTTCCATATTTACCTATCACCAGGTTTTATTTCCACCACTGATGAAGCTAAAAATAATGATTTGTTCTTAACAGAGACAAAGTATATATAGAACAAGTTAAAAAGAAATCATTAAACTGTTTATTTTATGTATATTTTTTATTATTAAAAAGTGCTATTCAAAAGGCAGCATTCTGATAGATGTAGTTGGGGAGTTTACCTGAGGAAATATAATTTTTCATAAGTGCAGGTGGCATGAATTCTGTCAATATAATTTGGTGACTAAGAAATTGTGATTAACCTGATTGCTAAAGAACATTTTACCATTTTTGAAACTAAAATCTAGTTCTTTAATTTCAAATAATTAAAGTTGCATACATACTCATCCCCCTTAATATAGGTTTTAAACATGTACTTAGAAATTAGAGAATATATTTATACAAATATATGAGCACAAGCCTAATAAACCAGAAGGCAGAAAATGTAGTTTGCCGTTTTTTATACTTGTGGTGTACTGGAATTTGTAAATACATAAAAATGGATGTTTGGTAATTTTCTGAATAAATTCAACTAAACATCATAAAGAAAAGTTATTTGCCTTCAATTAACAATGTTAAATAAGTGTATGTTAGATAATTTTTTGACTTAGTGTTTTATTTTAGGTGTGTAAAATCTGTTTTTGTAAAGGGAGCATACAAGTAGTTTGATCCATCTATTTATTCAGGCATATCACTAATCATGTCCTTTCAAGTGATTTACATAAGTACATAAGTTAAAATATTGCTCAAAATGAAAAAGTCTCCTTTTAAGTGAAGAAAACTCAATATGGGATTTCGTTAGGGAGTGACTTAAGCTCATATATAGTTGCAAGCGTCATGTAAGTGTGGTGGATTAATGTTATTCTGTTATGTAATATGAATGTATCGTCCTTGCTGCAACAAATTCTGTCATAAAACTTCTTTTTTTCAAAGAAATGTATATTTAATTACAGCATAATTTAAAAATAGAATCTATAATTTGGTGTGAAGTTGCTGGTCTTAATTTAAGTATCATGGAAAATTTTTCGTGTTAGCTTTTATCATTATAAAATGGTATGCCTCTGAATGCTTTCATGCTGTTGTTTTAATTGAGATTAATTTGATGATTACATACTTCAGAAGTTGGTTCATTTCTCTAGGATCTCTTCATCAGATATAATACTCACTTATCAAAAGTCTGCAATAATCATATAAGGATATAGCTAACAAATACTGTTCCATAGTACAAGTTTTTCAAATCAAGTGTAGGATTATATATGGTTCACACATAAATATTAAGCAATTTAAATTATCCTAAAGGTTTCTGTCTTTTGAAAAGGAGCATTTGAAAAATCTTATGACTCTCTGATTGCTTTCTTGAAAATAAATTTTTCCATTTGAACATATAAGAATATTTTTTTTGTGTATTTAGAGGTAAAATGTTATACTAAGGTCATATGGCAGGATTAGCATATGATATTATACAGTCCTCTTAGTTTTTCATCCTTTATTAACAGTCATCTTTGGCTCTATTTCTCCTCTAATTGGAACATCATCTAGCCTTGGCAGTTGAACTATTCAATAGAACGATTAAATTTTTCTGACTGCTCTGAGCTGAATTGACCTGTTTTGACCTGTTTGTCACTGATCGTAACCTGACAGGCGCTAGCAGCCTGCAACGATTATGGCTTTTTGAGATGAATCTGACGTCCTATTCTTTTGCTACAGCTCGTCACATGAGGAGACTGGGGCCTCTCACACTCTCTACGGCCATGGAGTTTGCAAATGGCCAGGCTGTGAAAGCATTTGTGAAGATTTTGGACAATTTTTAAAGTAGGTTTTTAACTCTTCTGGTGGGGAGGGCGGTGTGGATTATATGGGAGTTCCAGGTATGTTGTTATAAATGAACAAAAGAAGAGGAATGAAAAGATCTATCCTAAGACATGTCAAGTTTTCTGTGTGTGTGTTCCAACAAGTGGATTGGCAAAGTCAGTCTAAGGGGGGACCCCACCTCATCTTCATCTTTTATGAAAATATCTTATAGGCCATTCAGTAAGATTTTTGAATGAATGGAAAATATTAGCCTAGTATTAAAGTAGGAGACCTTGATGTAGATAGGATTCTCTTACATTTTCCATTTCTAGTGAAAATTCAAGTTAATATGTGCCTAGTCATAAAATCTTTCTATGATTAAATAAATAGCATATTTTGCAGGTTTATTTGTTTAGCCACAGATTTTATATTCCCTACTTTGAAGAATGATATTTAAGAACGAGAATTTAAAAAAATGAAAGTTAATGGTGTCTAAAATCTAAAGAAATAACTACATTTCATTTGCATCGTTACTTTTTGCCCTCAGAAATATAAAGAAACATATCTGGCTATGTATTTGTATTATAGTTTACATGGCCTTTCTAGCTTAAAATCAAAATTTTGTGTGTGCTTAACTTCTTAATACAATCACATTTTGTTTTTTTAAAAAATCCTTAAGGGGTCTTCTTCAAATGAGAATATTTATCTTTTATAAAGCATTTTCAATGCATGATTCTCCTATATGAGAGATCTAAACGGAGAGCTACAGATAGGTTTATGGAGATGAGTAACTTCACAGGCTGAGACTCTTATGTTGTCATGGTGCAGCTAACAGGGTGAATGAACTGTTTCATGCTTCATCAACAATTAAGTTAATTAGCTCATTTGAAATTGCACTGCTTTGTTGCCAGGATGTTGGCAGAAACATCAAAAAGATGTGTTTACAAATGGTAGACGGACTACAGAGTATAGAGAAAAGCACCTTAACAACAAGGCACAAGTACTTGGCATCATAATAACTTTATACTGAATTACAGTCAGACTTCCACAAAGATTTTTTAACCTTTCATCGTTTCTGACCAATTAAGAGAAAATTTGCTTCATATACCACAATGGCTCTTTGTAAATGGCCATAAATGAAAATTTGCACTTCTTATATACCAAGACAGTGGTGAGCTGCCAATTTGTTGTGTATGAAGCTCATTGTACTATTCTAAGCAAAGAGAATGTTTACAAATGTTAGGTGATTTTAAGTTTTTTCCTCCTTAAAAAGAAATTGTCAAAGATGGAATATAGGGGTGTAAATTATTTTAAAAACTAATCTCACATTTCTTCTTTATAATATATAAGTCCTTATCAATGTATTATTGGTTCTCATTGAGATTATTTAAGGACTATTGCTATTATTTCTTAGGAATGCCAACTTAAGCTATATAATGACCTACTTGGGAAAGGGGCTCCAAATAGTTCTTTCTGAAAAATTTTAAACATACATCTTGAGGGAAAAAAAATATATATATATATATATATATATATATATATATCTTTCCTGCACTATGATTTGCTTTGTGACACATGGAGAGGAACAATTTTATTGATCTCAAATATTTATCATTTTTATTACTAACAAGCAGACGAATATGAACTCTCATTTTATCTTCTGTGTTTCTTTTTCATACTCATGCCAGGATTTTTATTTTTTTAAGAAAAACTGAAGAAATTACAATTAAAAAAGCATTTCCTCTCAATTAAATATCAACTTTGGTTTCAAAGACTGACCATTTTTCCAACCCATTAACTTTACAGGGATGACAGGACTAATGACAGTAGATTTTAAGGTCTTTCTTTTAGTCCATTTTGTTATGATATGCCTTAGATTTTCTAATTCAAAGATCTGTGATAAATTCTGTTATCAGAACTAATGTCAGGCTATTGTACTGAAATAAAATATTAATTAGACATGTTTTTTTTTTCACATTGGTACTGTCTTTTCCTTAAAGATGTGAAAAACTCAGGAGAAATAAAACAATGCATTTTATAATTGAATGAACTTCTCTTCTTCAGTAACTGTGTGTGATGTGAAATGGAGCTGTCCTTACCTGCTCACATTTCCTCAGAAGACTTTGCTTTTCTTTTGTCATAAAGGAGAGAGTTGAGTTTGGGGGGTGGGGTTAGGTGGCAGGCAAGTCAAAAACCTGGAAAGGTCTTTAGGACCCAGTTTCCCTGTTCATCATTCTCACAAACTTGTATATCCAGAGTCTACTATAAAGGTTTTTAAGACATGTTATGAAGTGAATTGGTTTTAAAATGCACTAAAAATAAAATTGACAGCTTCAGCTTTAATTTGATATTAGACAACTTATCCATTGGTTTTTTGGGGAAAAAAGGAAACAATCCATTATCTCTGCTTAGCCTACATATGTTACATAACAAAGGACATCAGAAAATATAGTAATATTCTCAAATTCCCTTTCTCACTTTACACCTCCAAACTGTAGCATCTATTTTTGCCTAGCACCAAAGATAGACAGATAGTTGCTTATGTCAGATATAAGGGGTTTTATACATAAGCATGTATAAAATAGTCATACATGTACATATAGTCATTCTTATTATTAGGTAGTATATACCTAGGATGAACCTACATGTATTCTCATAAAGCTATTGAGGTATTCTTTTCTATTGAATAAAAAATTAAGATTGTGATAGAAGTGATTATTTACAGTAATAAAACAAAAACAGAAAATAAAAGATGAAGAAGTAAGTCCAAGCTAAAAACATTTAGGAAAAATTTCGAACTTTACTATAAAGTAGGTGTTGATAGAAGCTAACCAGTTTTCTGACCAGTAATTGAGGATCTCACTAGATCACTAAAAGCACTTAATACTACTTCTTCATTACTGTCTTATAAATGTCAAAATGTAATAATGTCTGACAAAATTTTAGTGTAGTTTGCCTGCAAAATTAATTATCATTCCATTGGACCTAAGTCAGCTTGAATGTAGATGGATTGACTTTCAGAGCTTGAGCCAAAAGGTTTACAATATAGCATTCCAGTTAGCAGACAAGTGTTCTTGAAGCTGCATGTGCAGACGCCAGCAAACAAAACATGATCTGAGATTCAAAGATGGAAAATACTCTTTTAAGAACAGCAGAAGGGGTAGTGTCCATAAAAACATCCATATAAATATCAGTATAGTAAAGATGTTAATTAGTTGATGAACATGAATGAATTTTGTTCCAAGTTAAATGTTTAAAGCATGATACTATATAAAGACCGGTAGAAAAGGCAGTGAAAACAGAATAGTTTATTTAACAGAAATTTGTTTTCATTTTTCTTACATCTGACTACTCTAAAAAATTATGCTCTTACTTAGTGTGTATTGTCTATTTCTTTGTCTTTGACTAGGCAGCATGGCTACAAAATTATGACCTCAAGAAGGCATTCTTTGAACTTGTCAGAATGTTGTTTCTTTTGGTGACAGTGCCCCCATCTCTCAAAACTAAGGCATCTCACATAATCAGCTAAATGAATAGTGACAGCTAACATTTTGTATTTAAACTCCTGTCAGTGTTTAAACATAAAAAGCTTGATGCAAAATAAATCAAACACCAGTGATATGCAAGTGAAACATTTTGTTAAAACAGTCTCTGACATACTTGGATTTAAATCTGATCCCTTTTTAGCTTATAGAATGCTATAACTTTAAATGAATTTGAAAAATCTAGAGGTTAAAATTGAATTGCTAATCTGGAATGTATGTAATTGAAGTTACCATGTGCATTCATAACCATAATAGCTTCATTAAAGAGAATTGTGCACCAAATAAATTGGAAGGATCCTTTCCTACTTTTTGTCTTCCTGAAATGCTCACTTAATTGTTTTTAGAAAGACTTCTGCCTATTTACGTTTTTTCCTAGTTCACACTACCTACCTAGCACGCAGGTTCAATGCAGTTCTGAAAGAACGTCAGTCGACCACATCATTTATTCCATTTTGAAAACAAAAATCAATATACCTATAAAGTGACCCATAAATTAGAACTGGCTCACACGATGTTTGTTCAGTGCTGCCTTTCTGAAGGCCCCCTTTGCATTTTTTCTTCACCTCTCTGTTTGAACTGCAGTCTCGGTAAGAGGCTCATTAGGGGACATTAGGGACTGGAGCTAACCAGAATTCCAGAGCTTGCTTTGCTCTTATTAATGCATAGTAGAGTAGAATGCATTTAAATATTTCATAGGCATTCAGTAATTTGTGTGTAATCGCCTTGTTAGCAGACCAGTAGAAGTAGAACAGGCCTGTGAAATGGTGTTAGTGATTGCATGGGTAATTTACAGACCTTTGCCATCAGAAAGAGTATTATTGTTGGCTAGTATGAAGCTGTGAAATAGAACTAGCAATAAGTAAAAAAAAAAAAAGAAAAGAAAAGAAACTTAATAAAGGTTTTGTAACAAGCATCTTCAGGGATAGCAACCCCACTTGGTCCTTTTGAAGCAGCCATAATTTATGACATAGGCAATATATCAAATGCATAAGATAGTATTATGGAGCATTCATATGAAAAGGGTATTTGCAACATTAGTTCCAACTTCCTGCAAGGGACATGATTAAATGATTAATGAAATGTCCCTTTGCATATGCATTTTGAAACAGCAATTAGGCACTGACTGAGAAAATCCACCAATCCTCTCATTTTTCACTATTATCTCATTCTTGATTTATAAATCATAGAGAATTTTTGAACAGCAATATGTAGTACCTGAGATAGTTATAAAAACATAAAAGAGAATAATCTGGGCACAAAATAGTCATAAATACATAAATTCATAATTTAATGTTAATACTTAGCCTATTTATTTAGTCTTATTACATTGTATTTATATCCGACACTATTTCTGTACTTTGATTGGCATAATTAAGTAGGGGGAATGAATAGGCACTATTATTTTACATATCACTGGTAAACAATAGCGAGGAAAGGAGAAGGGAGATGTGGCAGAGGTATGTATGTGTTTTTCAAGTTCTCAGTAATCCACTGGAGGCTGTTCTATAAATGATCATTGAAGGGCTGCAAGCTAGCCTATAATTACAGGAAAGAAAGTGGCAGCTCTGGCATTTCATAACTATGTGTCCTCGAAAAGTGCTTTGTGAGTTTGTCACCAATGATAATTTAGATAGAGGCTCATTACTGAACATCACAACACTTTAAAAACCTTTCGCCTTCATACAGGAGAATAAAGGACTATTTTAATGGCAAGGTTCTTTTGTGTTCCACTGAAAAATTCAATCAAGACAAAACCTCATTGACTATTATTGTAGTCTACAGTCTCTATTCTAATAAAAGCTGCATAGATAAATTGAATAGGTCTCTAAGACCCAAGTATATAATGCAAACATTTTGTACTTTTTTTTTTTTGGTTCTTTAAATATAAGATAATGATTATCACTCAGAAGTAAACAAGTGTAAAAAACCTTTTTAAAAAGTGATTTCATGCAAAAATAAACATGTTAGGCTGAATATACCTTTTTTTGTGAAACTGGATCTTCTTATCCTGTTTGTTCTATTTATACCCTAATCTTTGTTTATAGCTGAGGCAGTTTTTAAAATATGCATTCTTTAGACTGATTGTGGGATAAATTATGTGTGTTCCCCAAGAGAAGCATAGTGAAAAAATTCTTTAAAAAATACAACAATATTCAACCTTAAGAATACAACTGGTTATTATATTACATTGTTAGGAAATTGTCTCATTGTTCATTAAAAGTTTAGAGATAAAAATTCTGAAAAACAATTTTTACATCTTGTCTTCTGAGTTAGGAATTAGTTGCACTTTATACCATGAGCTAACCTCTGGTTGACTTTAACATTCCATCCCTTCTTTTGAGAGTACCAGTGAATTTTAGTTCTCTTTGCAATTAGATTCATAACAGAACCTGCCAGAGCGGAGCTTAGAGCAGACAGGTGGAGGGGAAGTGCCTCTCCTGAGCTCTAGCCACACAACTCCAGCTTGACCTGTTCCACCTCGCTATTTTGGTTCACAGTTTCTCTTCAACCAAGACTGACAATTATGCTGAGAAACAGGGAGGTTTTGTTGTTATGATCAATGAGGGGATATTAAAACAAACTTGTCTAATTTTTCCAGGTATGGGAAAGAAAGGAGCAAAGGTTTATAATTACTGAACCTAGATCTGCTGACAAATAAGCCTGCTTATTCATAAATTAGTTATTTCTCAGAAAAACCTCTTTAAATTCTTCTTCATATATATTAAATATATGTATGTCTACATATTTCTGTTTCATTATTAACTTCAAGATATGTAGATAAATAATTTGAGCACAAAATGTATTTGTTGATTATACTCAATACTATAATGAACTTTTTGGACCCTATCATTCTAAATGATACTTGAGCTCATGTGGGTAAATAAGTGAATTCTTAGATTCGTGAATATTTTGTTAGATATGCTGTTCATGCATTGATGAGAACATCTCAAATTGCTGCCTTAGTTCACTTCTTGTTGAAATAAACACACCAAAAGACATTGAATTACATGAAGCTTACTGTTTTAATCTGGGAAGTAATCATATAAATTATATATTTCAAATTACAAAGTACATATTGTTGAGTCTCTTTGTGTTCATTGGAGATGCTACTCTACTAAATTGCTTTTGGTTTGTTAACATGCCTTTCATTAAAGAGACTTTTTATACACTGAGTTGTAGTGTAATAATAATATCAACAATAGATTAATAAATATTCAAGATTAGAGTAAGATCATTAGGATCAACTTTCACTGTTTTGTGTAAGTTAGAATAGATGTCTCCCAATTAAGACTCTAGACATGGGATATTAATCTTATAATTCTGATTATCAGAATTTTCAATATACTTTACTTATTAATAACAACAAATTATCTTTCAACGTATCAGTGTTTCCGTTAGATGCCATCCTGACGTAACTCACCATCACATCCTGGTGAAATACCATGTTGCTCACTAAAAAACGTAATAGGAACAACACTTTTATCAACAATGGAATAGATAATTGCATTTGTTCTCTTGAGAATTACTGTTGGTTTATTTATATGGTATCCTTTCTAACAAAATTTGCATAAGTATACGAAATACATGTGATGATTTCTACTGTTATCTATAAAGGGTTTGAGGAAATATATCATGATAACAGATGAGCTTAGGGACAATGACATTTTCAACCACTTGAAGAGTTTCAATATTGTATTGCATAATTTCACTAAATGTATGAGTATATTGAACTTTTTCTTCTGTAGTTTCAAGGCATTCCACTTTCCCACCACAGAGGAACATATGAGTTCAAAGTAGTGACATAGTGCCTTTTAAGAGAAGCATATACCGCTAAGGAAGGCATCATATGATGTACTGTTTTGTGTCTTGTGTTTGCATAGGCACCTTAACAATGAACATGCATTGGATGACCGAAGCACTGCCCAATGTCGAGTGCAAATGCAGGTGGTACAACAGCTAGAAATACAGGTTTGTCAAATGCTCACTTAATGGACTCCTTTCTCAGAATCCTGGTGTGTTCATTCAAGTACTGAACAGATGCCGGGTCTTGTAGGCTACATCTAATTATCTCAGAAACAGTGACTGATTGAGAAATGTGGAATTTCAGGTTGTTTTTTACAATGGCAAGAACTGATAACTCAGGATGGATTGCTATACTACGAAGTAATTATCACTTAGTCCTGTATAACCTTTAGGCCACATTCTCTACATTTGGCTATTTCAAAACTGTCAGATTTATGTTTTTCCTCATACAGTTTGGACCAAATCCCCAACAAGGTAGGATTATATTACAAAGATGGTTTTTCCATGAATTCATCTTGATTCCCATCCCCCCTCCCAGAGGATTTTATATTTTAGCAAAAGACTAGCCTTCAAAGTTTTATGTCTGTCACGCCCTGAAAGAGAACTTCCTTTCTGCTTCAAATGTATTTGTAATTTTAAAACTTACAAAAATTCTATTTGTCTAGAATAATGATGTATATCACAGAGGTAATAAATAAATTATGTAAATGCAGCCGTTTTATGTTTAAAAACTTTTTCTGTTAATATTGAAACAGAATTTGGCCAAAAATAAAGAGAATTTTCAAAACTGATCAGAAAATAATTATATCTCACTTTGGCTATATTTTATAAACCCTTCAAGACTTCCTCTAATATTGTATCATAAAGATTATTTTTTTCTCAAACTAATACTTTGATCTAATTAAACAGGCATTTTTTCCTCACTCTTCACTACTTCTTAAATTGTTTCAAACTCAGTATTGTTGGTTTCTTCCAGAAAAAAAAAAAAAAACTAAAAAATATTTTCTTGTGAGTTGTAAAATTATCAAGGACACGTAAAAGGCATCATCACTGTTGTAATATAAAAAGCTTTTTGTAAACCTGTTTACCATTTATGAAAGGTGGATAAAACATAAGAGTTCAGCTGATGATAGTCTGCAGTGTGACCAATTACGCCTCTCTCTCTTTTTTTTTTCTGCCGTGTCTGACTGATGGAAAAGTAAGGTCCGTCAGTTGTAATGAGACCCAGTGCAAGTGTAGATGCCGACTCCGTGGCAGAGTTCAGCGTTTCACACTGCCTGGTCTCTGTCACTCTATTGAATTAGATTGATGATGGCAGATTGCAGGGGGCACTAACTGGACCTCAGTGGGAATGCATGAAGTGTGTAGACAATCCTGGCAGGCACTTCGCTTTGAGAACCCTTCACCCCTTCACAGCTGTTGGCACTAGTCCATTGCTAACAGTGTCCACAGGACTTTAAAGAGACACCATGGGCCTTCTAATTTATGGTTTCGGTAACTTGTTACTGTCGAGGCAACTGTGACCTCAATTCTCTTATTGACAAAAAGATGAAGTGTTATTTGTTTTCTCTGACCTTTTAACATAAGGAAAGCCATAAAAGTTTTCCCCCCCCTCCATAGCTAAAGTTGCATTTCCTCCTAGATAAGTTCCTACTGACACAGACTTTTATATGCAGGAATCATTACTCTGAGACAAGCTCAATGATAAGATGTATCACTGCAATAAAATAGCTGTATCAGTCATTTCTAAAATGCTTCTGATCTCACTCTTTCTTAACAGCTTTCTAAAGAACGGGAACGTCTTCAAGCAATGATGACCCACTTGCACATGCGACCCTCAGAGCCCAAACCATCTCCCAAACCTGTAAGTGCATATTGCTTTATAAACAGTAAATAGCTCTACCGAGGTAACAGACTAAGAAAATGAACAATTTAGTGACAGTTAGAAAACAATGAGTGTGATGAAAAATATGGCAATAAAATGAAAGTAAAATGAAATCTCTTGTCAAATTGTATGTT
>NW_026000142.1:9897650-9917650 GCF_001458135.2 Marmota marmota marmota
TTTTTCCCATACATTTTATTTGAATACTTCTAAAAGAAGATATATGCTTTTAAAATTACTTTGAAGAGTATCTTAAAAGCTATCTTATACCCTCTCCATTTCACTAGGCTGCCTTGGCAGAGAGCAGTTTACCTTTGCTAAGTAACCCTGGACTGATCAATAATGCATCCAGTGGCCTCCTGCAGGCAGTCCATGAAGACCTCAATGGTTCCCTGGACCACATCGACAGCAATGGGAACAGCAGTCCGGGCTGCTCACCTCAGCCACACATGTAAGTTGGTAAACAGACTCCCTAAGGGGAAGAAAATGTATTCATATGCTTCTAAAATTTATTTTTTTTTCTAAAGTAAAAAAGTACAAGTTGAAGTGAAGGTAAATTGTATTGTGCTCATAAGATGAAAAAAATGTACCCAAATCAGCTTTAATACATCTTATAGATTCTCTCAAACATCCTGTATTATTGTTCTAGCAGTCCTCCACAAATTCTTACTACTAGTAACATTCTCTGGGCATAGTGTCTAAGATGAATCTATGTCTTATGGGTCATTATCACAGTTTGGTTTGTGTGGTGCAATAAGAATATTCATGATAGAATAAGTTATCATAATTTTTACTACTATTACAGGACTCTAAACCATTTATGAACTGTAGTCAAGACATTGCCCATTTTTATAAACCGTAAAATGCAAAGTTTAACTGTTACCCACAGTTTACATAGAAGCTAGTAAAGTGTAACTTTTTGCCTGTCTTATAAATCAGTGTAATTACATATTCAACTTTAATTACTGGTGCGTCTGTATTGGCAAGGTTTATATGTTATATTTTATGCAAGACTACGGTTCCTATTAATATTTAGCAGCTAACTATATCATTAATTACTCTAAAATCTTTCTCCTACCATCTTTTTAATGGAGCTGAGAGAGTGGAAATATTAAAAATTGATGTATTGTGGATTTCAGAAATGTGTATGACACTTTTAAAAATGCCTGATCTTATTCAATAGTGTCAAGAATATCAGTTTCTTGTTTACTGAAAAGTACTGACCCTGGTAGATCCTGGAATTTCAGGGAAAAATATTAGAATCTGAATAATGAAATGTACACACCATTCAGTGGTCAGGATGAGTTGTAACTTATGTCCATATCTCCTACAATTAAGCATAATATAAGTCTAACTTCAAGTTCGTGATGTAGGATTAGTCCTTTCTCTCACTGATATTTCCTTCCTCTTTGATTTATTTATTTATTTTTGCATTAAATATCTGGTCAAAGACACGAAAGAGAAATACAAAATATGATCTTTTCATGTGACCATTTAATATTGTTTTTGTTGACTTTTTAAAAACATTTTCATTCTATTTGACATATTAATGTCTCTAAGATCATATGCTTAATTGCTCTTTAGCACCTTTACTCTATCACCTTTGTGCAAAACACACTGTGAACCTTAATGTGTTATCAGGTTCCAAACCATTACTTTTCCAAAATGGAAAAATTTGTCTTTTGGAAGTGTCTTTAGATGTATTAAATAATACAAAAGAAGTAATAAAACTCGAAGTAAAAAGAACATGAATATATGCTCTTGAGAGTAGCAGTACTCTAAAGCAAGGGAAGTGAGCAATCAGACAAAAGTTTTTATATCCCTGCTTTATCCTATCAGCCGTGCAGTGGGTAGCTGGAGGCCTTTTACTTTCAGCAGTTCTCCTGAGTATGCTAATGCTCACTCCCTGTACAAAATGCTAAAACAATAAAACTTTAAAGAGCAAACAAGAGTTAGATCCTGTTTTCCTCCTTTAGAAAAAGCCCTATTTCAGAGAAATGAAAGACATTTAAAATAGACATGTGCAGTAACCATGGTGCACCTCCCCTTGCTCCTGTGCAGTAGGCAGAGGTCGTGGCAAACCACATGCAGAAAATAAGTAAAGAAATACTTTCTTTAGGTAATTGTCCAGTGCTAGGAAGATTAAAATAAAAAATTAATGATTTAATAAAATAGTTTATTAAATACTATATTTTAAAACCTGAAATAATAATTGGGCTAAGTTATGGCATTGTTAGATTAGTAGTATTTTTCATTTGGCAATTGCTATTTCAGATTTTTCATTTTATTATTAATTTAATTAAACTTTAATCATGAAATATCTCAGAGAAATAATAGTATGTGTAAAACAATATATAAAAATTGTATATTTAATGCCTGATGTACTGCTGCTCTGGGTTTATAAAATTTAAATGTTCATAGTTAATACATCATACATTTTATGCTTATATGAGTTAGTGTATATGAAAAAATGTTTATTTATATCTTCTGAAGATAAAAAGAAAGGTTTCTTGGCTCATTGGAAATAGATTTCAGAAAAGAAAATTAGAGAGAGCCCAAATCTTGTCTTGGTCTAAGTAACATAAATTAAAATCAAATTCTTAATTAACTTGCAAAATATTGAGTCAACATTCATTCTTTCACTCTGTTTCTGCTATTATCATTAACTTTTTGTATGTTAAGTGTCAAATATTTATGGAACATCAGTTCAGTGTTCTGTATCTTCATCTGTATAGTTTCAAGATGCTTGTACTTAAATAATCTTAAGCCATTTTGTGTGCATTATGAGGCAAAGAAAAAATATTGATCAAATTCTCTGAGTTCAAATTAGTTGCATATAATTAAATACAGTTCAAAAGTACTTTGGAAATTAAACAGAAGTGAAAAACTGTGATGGAACATTTAAATAGCATATATTTATGTCCTGAAATGAAATCATGGTACATGTCTTACAGGATGTTTGTTCTACTGATAGAATTAAAAACATGGTCAATAGTCAGTAGTGATAGTCAATAAATAGTCATAGTCAATACTCTGTTGACTATGGTGGTTTCAGTTCATGGGCTCTGGCGCCAGATTGTCAGCATTCCAGTTCCAGATTCCTAATTTAATAGCTAAATAGAAGTGAGCAAGTTACTTAACCCCTCTTTCCTCAGTTTTCTCAGCTGAAAATGAGGTAAGTAGTAGAACTTACCTCATAAGATTCTTACAGATGAAATGAGTGCCTGGATAATACTAATTGCTCTTTGTGCCCCATGGTCCTGTGTTCCTAGGTGCTGACTTACGTTACTTCTTGTAATATGCCATTGTTACTACAAATGAAACTATAAACAGTACAAACATGTTTTGCGTTTAGTGTTTTAATATCTTTTCATGCAGTCCATAAATTTGTGGTCCGTTTTCTAGGTAATCCCTTTCCTTTCTACCTCCTCTTATAATTCAGGAAGTTAGCAGATTAATAGCAGTGAAACAATATGACAGAGGAATTTATAATAGGGAGCATATTACTCAGAGTCAGTAGATTAATGGATTTTTGAGATAAGAAAATGTTATCCGAAGTTGTAGGCAATGAACAGTTCAAACAGGGAGAACAGTCCTAACCCAGAATCAGAATTCATGATATGTGCCTAGAAAAGAGGGAGAAATAGGTTTTATAGAAATTGAAATGCATAAAGAGAAATAGATTTGAGAATACATGAAGGTGATGCCTGACTATGCACTCACATTTAGTCAGTGACTTAAATATCAAACCATGATGTTTTAGTTAATGAGTTTGTTAATGTTATGAACTTGAGTTTGATACAATGAAAGTTATACAATAAGAAATGTAATCATCTGAAATTGTACTGAAAGAGTCATGACTTAATAGAAGTTATGTATAGTAAGATATTCTGGATATTCTGGAGGAACTGGAAGCAGAAGATTAATACTTGCAGAATAGAGTATCTGGCTTAAGTATAAGACTTGAAGTGGAAAACAGTTGAAACAAGAAGTGCTATGAAAAGAAATGCCAACTAAATAACTGACTTAAAGCTGGGGATAAAGAGGAAAATGAGGGAAAATCATAGCCACTCTAAAAGCCCACAAAGAAACAGAGGACACACCAAGGAGAGGCTCAAAGAGGGAAAATAATGGGTTCAGAATTTTAACTGTGGAATCAAAGTACTTAAATATTCTTAGGTCTTAATATTCAACTCCATTATAGTAAAATTCCACGTGGTTGAAAATGGACGTATACACCTGAGTTTGGTAGGAAAGATGTTATGAAGAATTAGGAACATTGAATCAAAGAGAACTAGTGCTTTTTATAAATTACTTTTGCAGAGCACGAGACTCTAGATTATCATCCAGATTTTACACTATATTTTAATACTTGCCTTTCATTTCAGTTTTTGCTTTTACAGAGCCCTGAATGAAAGCTTTTGCTAAGCTTGTGAATTTACTTTGTTGTATACTATTTGCCTTTCTTCCTTTTTTTTTTTTTTATCTGCCTCTCCTCCACTTTTTTCTGTGTAAACTCCACCTTTTCTTACTATACTGGTCCTACTTCCAAAGAGGCTTTCAGAGTAATTTTTCTGTCAGGACCTGTACTTTGCTCCACAATTCCAGGAGACTTACTTGTTCCTTACACCATTATTTGGAATTAACACGTGTGTGTCTTGGCAAACAAGAATTCATCCATACCTGCATGCTCATTTTGCGGACATCCATAACTTAATGGTGTGTCCCTTAAGAACAGACAATGTTTTGGGCACACTATATTATATGAAAGCCCTAACACATTCTAGTATACTGAGTAAGCGTTCAATAAAGGTATGATACTGAATATGAAGAATCAAATTGGAGATGACAGTTAATTAGAAAGATTTTGAATTCACATAGTAAAGACCCACAAGAATAAAATCCATGATTCTCCCAGAATTCTGAAAAAGGAAGAACAAGGGAGATTTTTAGGAAAAACAACTAAACATAACGTCTGTCTCTTTTTAATTTTTTTTTATTTGTTCTTTTTAGTTGTATATGACTGTGAATGTATTTTGACATACATACATGGAATATAACTTTCCATTTTAGTGGTTGTGTATGATATGGTCGTTTATTCATATATGAACACAGGGATATTATGTTCGATTCATTCTACTGTCTTTCGTATTCCCATTCCCCTCCCTCATAATGTTCTTCTTTATGAGAGACTAAGATATTTTTCTAGACATTGATACAATATGATTTTAAGTTTCAGTTTTAATTATTTAATTAATATGCATTCTGTAATTGTTCAAATTTATGTGAATAGGACTTAGCAGGTCCTCTGACTTCAGTTGTGATTATCCTACCAGACGTTGTTAAATTTTATCTATTTCATTTAAAATGAATTAAAAGAAAAAAAAGTTATTGAAATCTTTCAATACAAATGTCAGTTGAATGTTTAAGAGGATTTTAGGAAAAAGTTGGAAAGGGTAAATCCAGGTGGCATTGTATACATAGTAGTTTTTGAAACTTGTTTGACTCTTCAATCAGCTACTTGATGCTTCAAAATGAATACCTGATTTTTTTTTTAATCTTTATTTTCTGCTTCTCCTCAGAGTTGCAAAATTATTCATTTGTCTAAACTAAAGGAAACTTCTTTTAAGAATCTGAGCTGAGTATCATTGTAATTTACAACACTCCTCCCACTTGTACCTCTACACCTGTTATTCCCTATTGTCCATTTTTTTTCAGAGTTCCTAAGAATAAGGATTAAAATTTCTTTCATTTTTCCTATTTTATGTAGACATTTACTTCTTTAAAAAGTATTTAAAGTTAGAATCCATGTTGTGTTTAGGTGGATATAATTTAAACTTATTTTCTTCTCCCATGTGTTAAGTGGGTGAAAATAGGAGAAAACATTTGGACTAGACCTGCAAAGTGAAGTCACACTAAAACAATCAGTCCAGTCCCTTGCTCCTTCCTAATCTGAGGTTAAAAAGAGGAGTTTAATGATAAACCCACCATCTTCAGCTCAGCTCTGTTTCTTTTTATGAAGCAATGGTTTCTCCTCACTCTCAGTAAGTTGGCTCAGGTTTGCCTTCTTACATCGCTTGTAAAATGTTAAATGAGATTCTCATTTTATATTTCCAAATTTTGTTTCTAGAGATCAAAATGAATGTTCTTCCAAGCTGGTTTTGTATTGAGGCCTTTGCGCACAGAGCCTCCCATTGGCATGCTGTCCTCCTTCTGATTATTAGAGTCTCCTACTGTTGAGCTTTTAGATCGTCTCTTATGTGTCATTCCCTAAGCCTCCATGTCATTTCAGAGTTCTACTTGCTAAATATTCTATATGAGTTACAAGTGATGATTATTTTTTTCTTATTATTAAGGCAAATAGTTAAAGTCTGAGTTGATGATCTTCTATAGAGAATGTTATGATGCTGTGTGTAAGAGTAGAAGGTAAATTTGTTGGGTCCTTAGAAGCCAAATCTTTAGGGTAAGGAAATAAAAGGCATCATAGAAAAGGAGCAGTGTAGTACTTTTTCAGTATTGCAATCGAGATAATATCTATCATCGATCTGATCAGTGTGTTGAAGGCATGTTCTACAGGCCCACAAACTTTCTGTATACCACATGTCCCAGGCATCATGGCAATATCCTTTGCTTCTTGAGTGTCTCAGTAGCAAAGTAATTCCAAAATTATGCTTTAACCTCTCTGGTCAATAATAGTCTGCCCCCAAAGGCAGCTAAAAGTGACTATGAGACTCTATTTTTGTAAAATAGGACTGAAAATCTAAACTGTGAATTGTCATAAAACATAGTGAAAATAAAATATAATATTACCTTTCTTGCTTCTAGTCTCATTGACTGCCTTAAAATTTAAATTGCTGTTTGCAGGCACATGTAGAATTTGCAGATCCTACACCTTTGGTTGGTGATATTTTATATAAAATCCCTACAGATCTTAGATCTCTCTCTGTGGACAAAAGCATTAGAAATTGGTGTGGCTCTGTATTTCAGAGGAAAGCAGTTGAAAGTGACTGACAACTTGAGCAAGTGGAATGCTCTCTCTCTTATTGTTTTCATTCCTGTTAAGCCTGTACTATTTTTGCTGATGTTTTGGATCATTATGTGGCGTTATGAAGTTCTAAACATAAAAGCAGTCTTTGGCCTCACATATGTTGTCACAGATTTTCTCATTAACACTTTTCCAGTTACCTTTAATTTCTTTTTTTTTCTCCCCCTAACCTTTCTGGGCCTTTTATAATTTTTCTTCTGATTTAATTCCATTTTTATTTAATCTCTAAACTTTTTCATTAACTTTGCTAGTTAGCTTTGAGATCGCTTTGCAAAGTGATTGTACAGAGCTTACGATGATGCTAGCTCTTTATCGTCTCGTCCCTTTTTTAAAGTGCTACAAGTGTGGATCAGTAGCTGCTGTTCTTTTTTACATTATTCCAGTCCCCATATGTGGCACTTACAACTCATTCTAGTTCCTCTTAATAAAAAGATCCTCCCAGAGGTACAGTACCTTCAGCTAAAATGTGTTATATCCCCACCGTGCCAATTGTAGAAATTTGTGGGTTCCTATAGGGTTTTGAAGGATTTTTATAGAACTATACAGATGCTATGTGACATCCGTGGTGTGAAATCCCACAATTTAGGCAAAGTGTGTCAGAAAACTTTAGCTGACAGTATTGTAGCTCACTGCTTCTGTTTTATATCTAAAGAAGCTACTTTGTTAGAACATACATCTTCATTTACACTGACATTAGTTGAGCCTTAGAAATTTCCTTCCTCTGAGGGTCAAAGCATAGTTTGACTAAATTGTTAAAGAATGAATATTGTATTCATTTTTCTACTTCTGTGGATATTTTACATATGCATATGGAATTTTGACTTCAGCTTTTGAGACAGGGCTTGAGAAGTGGACATATATTTGACAACTTTGGCAGGATTTCAAGTTTACCATTCATTATACTTGAACATTTTGACACCAGTAAACACAGTAAGCACAGGATTTGTAAGTATTCCATAAGTAGCTTCTATCATTAGGATATAATTAATTTACCTAAGCATTAGTATAATTTATATAGGCAACAGATGATCAACTAGCTTAACATAACTTGTGAAAATTTACATTCTTTACTTTAGTCTTCATCTTTGAAGACCAAAAATGGAGTGATATCCCCAAGACACTTAAACGCATAAGATTAGGAATCATGGGTCACACAATATTATCTTACTACAGATAAAATTATGCTTGCAAAAGTGAATCTAAGACCACTTTTGTTAATTAGCAAACCAGAGAAGGGGATAATGCACTAGATTTAGATTAACAGGTATATATTGTTTTTACTTCCAACTCCATTCTCATATTTAGAACTGAGTTAACCAGGCATAGTTCAGGAGAAAACTACAATTTGAATCAATCCTGTGATTTCATCTGAGCAAAGTAATCCAACAGAAGAGCCAGTCTCAGAGTTAGAAAGACGTAGTGACATGAACCATACATAACTGGTAGAAAACAGTCTCTATAAAGATATCCCACGAGAGAGCTTCACCAAGAGCCAGCTGTGAGTGGGCAGTGTCTAACTGGGGCAGGGTGGTAAGAATAGATGAGCCACATCCGAGAGGGATAGGTGTAGCATAGAGACCAACTTAGGACATTGAGAGGAAGATCTTCAAGTTGTCAAACAGAATTAGACAGACACTGGGACATATACCCATCCCATTACTGACTGAAACTTGGTCCAAAGAACAAGGCAGAAACACAATGAGGCAGAATATGGAATGGTACCAATTGTACTAAGTGAACAATAAGCTTGAGTCTGAGATTGTGAGCAATACATTTGCACTCATTAATGATCAAAGTAGTTGCATTTTTGTTTTTAATCCATTATAGCTGTTTTGGTCACAGCTATCAATTTTATAAACTCCAAAAGTATGGTAAATTTTAAAGAATTTTCTTGTGTTTTAATCTTTTTTAATTGATGCTGCAGCAAAACTGTCTGAAATCATTTGGCAGTAAACTCTTAAATCGTGTAAAATCCAATTGTTAAACAGTGTTGCATAAATTTGAATAAATTTCAATATAATGTTGAAAGCAAGTTCAGGAAGTTAGAAAAATTTTGTTATAGATTATATGCATGCAATTACAAAATGATGTTATATAACCTTAACCCACATTTATGTTATATTTCTTAGAATTTTTATCAACTTTAAGTGAAATTTTGAAACTCTACTTCAGAGTCCAATCTATAAGATGTTAGAATTATAAACTGTATCATTAAGAATGAAATATGAGTTGGGCATGGTGACACATGCCTGTAATCTCAGCAGCTCCAGAGGCTGAGATAGGAGGACAGGGAGTTCAAAGTCAGCCTTAGCAAAAGTGAGGTGCTAAGCAACTCAGTGAGACCGTGTCTCTAAACAAAATTCAAAATAGGGCTGGGGATGTGGTTCTGTGTGTGAGTGCCCCTGAGTTTAATCCCCAGTAGACCCCCCACTCCAAAAATATATGAAATATGGGCCAAATTTAGTGGCTCATGCCTGTAATCCCAAGTACTCTGAGAATGTTGAGGCAGGAGGATCACAAATTCATGGCTAGCCTGGGAAGCTTAGTGAGAACAAGTCTTAAAAAATAAAATGAAATAAAGTAAAATAAAATAAAGAACTCTGCAGATGTGACTCAGTGGTATAACCTCATGTGTTCAATCACTAGTATTGCAAAAAACAAGAATGGCAATATTAATTAGAAAGGAAAGGGAAGTTTTTGTTATAAGTATGTGAAAATAATATCCCTTTGCAATCAAAAACTAAATGGCTGCACTTTTTTTTTTTTTGAAAAAAAAGCTAGAATATAGGAGAATAAGATTTACTAAATATAATAGGATTGATGTTGCATCCTGGCTTTAAAGTGAAAATTAAAATTTATTTTTCTGTGTATTTCTAGCCAGGGAGAAAAGGTATGGGGAATTTAGTAGGGCATTTTCTACTGCTACCCTGGAAAAAGCAAACCACACATGCACAGATGGAGTAAGGTATTGTCCGCTCACTCCAAGATGTGAACCATCTTTTCATGGTTCCCCATTTCTTCAAGAAGGAGTATTTTCCTTTTCATCAAAGGATAAGAGGAAGAATTTTGTTTCTGTAGAACTGGAATGAAGATCCTGACCACCGTCCTGGTGGTAGCAGTTCTGTTATATTCATTCAGCTTAGCACGAAGATCAATGCATCCAACACCAGCATTTTTGTGTCGGATGTATTTTAATCTGCAAAAGAGTGAAAGAACTTGAGAGATAAGAATGTGGGGAAAACTTGAACTATGTTAATATGGATCTAGTTGATAAAATGAACACTAGTTTTTCATTCCTGGCTGTTTATAATTATATCTTTATTCGATTCTAAAAAGAATTAAATATTTCCCCCATATGCTTAAATTTATACTGTAAAATCTAAATTTTAGTAGGAAACTCTCTCATTTCACCAGAATAAAATCTTAAATAGCATGATATAATTTCTTCAAAACCTTTTAAATACCTTAAATTATTCACATTAGCCTAAGATCAGTTCTCATTTAAAAAAAAAATAACAAAATGTTTTCTTTTGAAAGTTAGCTTTTCCATTTAAAACCTTAATGTCACTATTATTATTAGCTTACTTCTGTGATGTGTTAAGTAAACTAAAATCTTCCTAAACAGAAGAACAAAATTTTCCTCTAGAAAATACATAGGTTTTAAGAAACACAAATTGTTTCTCATTTTATCCTGACTTCATACAAATGGGGGATAACTATAAACTTGCCATTTTTATGAATTTACCATCAAATTTTAAATATAATTATATAACTTCCTTTTAGTTTATAAAAGGAAATGAGTGAAATTGAATATCTACAATCTCCATTTTTCATATGATCTTTAAATGATGAACGTCAATTATTTTTACCAATTCTCCTATGAAACTTCATCTTAAAAAAACAAACAAACAAAAAAAACCCACTTAAACTGCTTTTTCTCTTTGCCATGATTATGTCTTCCAAGGTATCAGTGACTAGCAGTTATTTATGCAAAGGAAACAGAATGACAGCTGAGATTCATGAAAATAAATCTTTCTATCCTAAAGAATTCTGTGCTCGTATTCTGGAATTCTTTTTATATTTTCAAAACAATACTTATGGAGTAAACATGAGGGTTTTGCCATTGAACAAATAGAAGTAATTGAATGGAACTATATTCAAATGTATATGAAATTGAGACTCAAAATGTTCATAATATACATTGATTATTTTAAATGCTTAGATGACAATAGTTATTATCATTCAACAGCCTGGTGCCAAGTACTAAATTAAAAATGTGGATAGTTAATTAAAAGAAAATCTCATCTTGTCCTGGAATTTCCTTTTAACTATAAAAATGTTGATATAATTTTGTGAAATAGTGAAGACCTATGAAAATCAATGAAAGCATATGCCCATAGCAATACTCAGTCTATTTTGATATTTTGAAATAATATGATATAAATAAGAGAAAAAGGAGAATTTGTATGACTATGAGCATTTTGTTTTGGACTTCATATACACAGTGCAAGTTAAAGGTAAAAAATACAAACTAAACTTAGTAGATGTAAGGATCAAGACAATTTAAAATCAAGTAAAAAATTCTATGTAGTAAACTGGGTGGGCAATAAAATATGTGGTTTACAGCTTACATGTACTTCACTACATTCAGTAACTTTCTTGGAGTACCATATGCATAAATTCATTTTACTGGATTCAGATTGCTGAATTGGGACAAATAACATCCAGACAGCTTTTGTAATAATATTAAGGCATCAGAGCCCTAATGCTGTTTTCAAGTATACCATTTTGAGTATTGAGGAATAGCATATTTTATAACAGTGATCTGTAGTTGCTGATAGAAGTATGTTCTATCCTTCTGGTGTGCTAGGAAGAGGAAAAGGTTAGAAATTATCTGTGTAGGAATTTTAAATAGATGTATGATATTTCTTTATAAAAAAGAGGTTTATTGCTATTTTAAGAGGTATACTATGTTAAATGTTCTGTAAATGTCCTCAAATAAATAGAATTATATGAAGAAAGGGTATAAGGTTTTATGAGTGAACCACATAAAAGCATTCCTACTGTAAGCTAACATTTAGTTTTGACTTGTCTTTGATAAAACTAACTTTACATTGCTTGAAATTGCCCATATTGTAGACATGGTCCATAAATTATAAGTTTTTATTTATAGCATTTGTTGACATTTGTCATAAAATTAAAGACTTGAAATTTTTATCATTAGTTTTATAGTATTCTCCATGCCCCTTCCCCCCAAGTCCTGGGGATTGAACCCAGTAGTTTGCACATATTAGGTAAGTATTCTGCCACTGAGTTACATCCTGAGCCCTAGCTTCATTGTATTAATAAACATCACATTTCTAAATAGGCCTGATCAAATTTGCATTGTACCATTGAGTTCCCCATAAATGATGACAATATATAAATATTTTATTTTATTTTATTTATTTTTTATTGCAGTGCCAGAGATTGAATCCAGAGTCTTATGCAAATATAAATATTTTAATCCTCATATTTGGTAATATCTAAGTAAGAAAAGAGGAGAACACACTGTTGCCATTCTATAATCTAATATCTATTGACTTATATGTATTTTGTTCATCTCTGTTTGGGAAAACTTTTTTTATAATATTTTCTTATTCCAAAGAAAAAGAGCAATAGTTTTTATAGGACCTTTTATTTAGTCTTAAGTAAGGAGAAAGTGGATACAATTTACATTACTTCAGGGGATTTACTGTGTGACCACAATCTAAAAAGATAAACTTTCCCGTTGTAATTCGACACTTTGCTTTAGGGTGCAGGCAGACATTAACATTTCTTCTGCCTTCATTGATGCCTTAGGTCCTTATAAATTTCACAACAAAAGAAGCAACACATTTCTTGAGGCAATAAATCAGTGTATTAATGTAGCTAGTCCTCTGCAGTTTGGGCAGAGGACTAGCTACATTACAGTACATACTGTTACTGAGGATGGCAATAAATAAAACTGAAAGATTAACTGGAATATAAATTTCAACAGTCATTTGTTGAATAAACATATATAGAGAACCTACTATGTGCAACATACTCTACTAGATACCATGGTAGATGATCTGTACATATACAGAGGTTATAATCTCATAGAGGGATAAATACATGGTAATGGTAGAAACCAAACCAAAGGGGTGCAAAGAGTTGCAAACAGATAGCAAAGTCAAAAATGTAAGTGTGCACATGCACACAGGGAATCAAAACAATTTCATGAAGGGTATGACTTTTGGGAAGGCTGAATATGAAACAATTTTTAATTGAACTTCATGAAATTACTGATATTTGATATTGTTTTTTTGCCCATAAAAACAGAAAATCTTAAGTGTTTCAACCTAGTACAAGGCAGAGACGAGGAAAGAGAAGACGGAGTGAGAGGATATGAGCCAAGGTGACAAAAGCAGGATCTCATTCAGAAGCATTCAGACAAGAGCTAATAGCTCCTAGAGAGGAATTCCTGCAGGAGGAGATTGTGTGGGAGTTTGGAAACCACATATTGAAGTTGATTAATCTTCAAATTAATGTTGTAGAAGAACGTCTAAAAACTTCACCATTTATTTAGAAATGCTTAGCAAGACTCAAGGGTGTATGTTACCTACTTTGAAAAAGCTTACTTCTTACCAAGCCCTGGTGTGTTATTGCACAGCAGGGTGATTATAGATAATGATAACATACTGTATATTTCAAAAAGCTGAAAGAAAGGATTTTGAATGTGTTCACCATAAAGAAATGATAAATGAGCAGATAGACATGTTTAACCTGTTTTAAATGTTACACAATGTATGCATGTATTGGAACATCACGTTATTCCATAAATACATAATTGTATGTCTTTATCAGTTAAAATATATTTAACTTTAATCTTAAAAAATTAAAAAATGAAATAAAAAGGCTTACTTCTCTTTTGTTAGTCTTCTCTGGAAATGGATGTTTTGTTTTGTTTTTTTTTTTAGAAAATAGCAGCACTTTTAGATCCCTTTCTCTGAATTGTGTTTTAAAATATATTTTTCTTTAAAATGACAGAGGAACACAGGCTAAAAATTACAAGTAAATAAAATTTCCAGAGACCAATTATCAATATTCTTTTGATTGTCACCACTACTAGTATCTGGTGAAATTCATTTTCAGTATCTTCCTATCTTCACTTCCTAATATACAAGCTTTCTAATATTTGCTCCGCTATCTCCTTGAATGATTAAAGATAACAAATATGAAAATTGATCAAAATTGCTTAAGAGTTCTGAAAAATCATGAAGTTTTAAATTTCATTATTTTTGATCTGGATATAGGACCTCCTGTCTCCTTGAATATAAAAAGGAAGTATTTCACGTGCATATAAATTTAAGAGCAGTAAATTGAAGAGCCTTTTACTCCTCAGCCTCTATCTAACTTCTCCCTTCTCCCACATTTCTACTCCTGCTGCCTGGCGCAGCCTTCATTACCTTGCTGTGCTTTCTAGTACCCTCCCAAACACTTTCACTTTTTTTCACTTTTCCACGCTTGGTTTTTACACTTTGCAAAATAATCCTCTTGCATCTTCTGTCTTTTCATTCCCCAGTTCAGAAGCTATCGATAGCCCTTCAGCTGAAAGAGAATAAATGTATACTTGGTAAAATGCAGCTCACCACTGTTCATCGGCTGACTTTGTTTCCCTTCACTTTTGTTGTTGTTGTTGCTTACCAAACTTCTTTCCCCTTGACCCCCATGCACTCTCAGGGTTCCCAAAACACATCTAAGAGTTGCCACTTCTCCCATTTCCACTCAAAATGTCCTTTCTCTCCTGTAGTGAAGATTTCCTGCATTTACAAGCTTACCTGAGTAGCACCTCCCTCCATACAACATTTGTGAACCACAGAGTCAGAATTTATCTCCCCTTTCCACTTTCTCTACTACGGCATCAGTCTGTTTGTCTTGTATCAGAGTCACTTGTGTGTACGTTTTCCCCTATTACATTAAAAACTGTAAGAACAGGAACCATTGTCCATATTTGCCCTCACCCAGTGATTTTCACATCCTGTCTATTGGATAGGATGGAATTATTTTTTTTTCCTTTCACTTCTAACAAAAAGTAACTTTTATCTTTATAGGAGTACTTCCATTTCAGTTACTGACTTCGTACTTCTGTCGGGAGATAATAACAGACATTATGTCTCCATCACTAAATGCGTCTTTTCCTACAATCATTTAGAGAAGTTCAAAGCATCTTTCTAATTGTCCCAAATATAAATTATATCAGATTAGGAGGTGGCTATGCACCTTTGAGCAGGAAGCATAAATTATTTCTTTTCTCAAGTAAATAGGTCACACAAAAAAGGAATAGAAAAGGATTAGAAGTTGAATTTAAAGTTTCCTTGTTCATGGACATAATCATTTTTAGAGCATTCACAATGAATTACTGTATTCCATTTTGAAGAAATATCCGTGATTTACTGAAATGTATAAAGTAATTTTAAAAGAAAAATTGAACACTGATATTCACTTAAAGAAATGTGACATATTTACCAGGTTTGAAAGAACTACTGAAGTTGTCACTGAGGTAGATCTATTTATCTTCCACCTGTGCCTGTCTGTGCAGTGTGTCCTCTTGTGAAGTCTGTGCTCTCATCTGTCATGATAAAAATACCTGGCATACAGTATGTGCCCAGTAAATAAATAAGTGGCTGGGGAGATCATCTAGTCCAGAACCGTCACACTCCTGCCTTGAGATAAATAAAGATAGGCTTACTTAAGGTTCTTTATTCAAAAATGTCAAAGATAAGACAGTAAAAATCCATTAATCCAATTAGTTCTTTTCTATGTATTAAGTTTTTTTTTTCTTTCTTTCTTTTAAGTCTTTAAACTGAGTCATTCAAATGTTATCATCCAATTTCATTCCTGAAACAACTAATTCTATTTGTTGGAGGCAGCTGTTGCTTTGTTTACTATTAAGGGCTCCAACAAGTTTAGTGGGCAGACCCCTCTGTCCTGAAGCTGAAGGCAGTAGTGCAGAATTTCCACATCAGCAGGGAAATGACATGATGAGTGTCTGCACCGTCCACAGAGAGATGTGTCCACCTAAAGTTGCTATTGCCTGCCTTTTAGGAATTCCACTAGGATAATACATGTATTTTAATGCTGTTGTAGCATTGAGATTCTTAGAGACAAATAACCTCTCCCAGTGGTTAACTCCTCCTCTATCATTTAATTGCTACTTCTCCTAAGACACTTATAGCTGGCAAAATTGTTGTTTACTGAGCACTTATATCTCCCGTACTAAACTAAAAGTTCTCTGGTAGTATTAAAAATTCAAGGTATTTTTGTATAAGAGATACTTTTTAGTAAAAAGTAAATAACATTTTTTTTTTGTAAAATTGATGATTGGTAGAGAAGATAGTGGTAATATGTTATTATTTTTTCTTGTCAAAATGAGATCAATGCTTTACTTTTTACCTCATTTTTTTTGCATTGATGCTTTTTTTACATCATTGGATTGATGTATTTTACATTGATTTTCTTAACAAATGTGTATTATCAGAACTTCATAAGCCCTGATACACATAATAAATATGATGCAACCTTGGGCCATTCAGTGCATGTATGTTAATGATTTTAAAGACAAGCTATTGATGAGGCCCCAGATGGATGACCCAGGAGAATAAATGTGGACATTCTGTATACAAAGACTTTCAGTGATGGCCCTTCCACTTTGAAATTTACTTTCTGTGTGACTTTAAAATTATTTGAGAAATGACCTGAGCTTTTGGCTTAGTGTTTTAGTAATCAGGCATGTGCTGATAAATAATCCCTTTATCAATAGTAATATGTTGTGTTATTTTGTTTCTTTTATTACTATTACCTTAAATATTCTTTTAAGGAGATCTAGCTAAGTCTTACTTTATGCTAACACATAATATCTGTGGTGTGGCACATAGTCTTTGTTTTGACTTTTCTGATGATAAAATCTCATTTTGGGGAGAGGGACTAAAATACTTTAGAGCAACCTAAGTTGTTCATACACTGTTTCAAAATTTATTCACGTATTTATACCACATCTTATTCCACAGAAGATATGAGCTTATAATTATATTACTATATAATTATATCATTGTGTGAGGTTATAAACGATCACGTATGACACAGGCACTATAATTGTTGTGTGTGTTTATGATCTTTTATCCCTCATCACAGTTGTGGAAGGTAGATTTTTTTTTTTTACCATGCTCTATGAATAAAGAAATGGGGAACAGAGAGGTAAATAAGCTTACCAAGATTGCACAGCTAGTAGGAAAAGAGTCCAGAGCTTCAAACCCAAGCATTTCATCCTCAAAACCCACTGTGTCTTAAATGTTATATTCTTAACTGCTTAACCACTGCTTCATGACTAAAGATTATTAATGAGGTAACCAAATATTCAGGATTACTTTTTGCTACACTTACAAGTTAATCAAAATACTAACTACATAAAATTTATTGTGCTAAATTATACTGTTATCATTAAAAACCTTTTGATAATTCTGAGAAGAGGATCTACATAATGAAGAATTGGTGAGCCTGGAAGAGAGAGAGTCTATTTAGAGCCTGGAAGAGAGGGAGTCTATTTAAGGCAATTCTTTTATTTTGTTAAAACTGATAGGGATTTTTCTATGATGGGAGCATTTTTTTTTTCCTAGCAGAAAACATGATTACCCTGTAGTGATAATAATGCATGGTATCTTGAAGAATTTGGAAAAAAATGACACTATAGACAATGTTTTCTTAAGGAATTAATTACATGACTATCAAATCCTGTATTGGGGGCAAGAAGAGAAAGACATTGCTAATTGTCAAAAAAGAGACTAATTCTCTATTCACCCTGTAATCCACAAAAGATCTGCAGTTTCACTGTATTCCATTTCTTCTAAATTGGCATATAATATGCAAATTAAAACATGGAACACTTTGAGTCCCTCAAGTGAGAGAACTGATAATATGAAATGATAACACACTAATAGCATGAGAAAATCATAATAAAATTATATGTTTGTTGAAAAGAAAGTCACCAATCAATAAGATAGATACTGTAACTTTTTTAAAAAAATATTTTTTAGTTGTTGATGGACCTTTATTTTATTTATTTGTATGTGGTGCTGAGAATCGAACCCAGTGCCTCATGCATGCTAGGCAAGCTCGCTAACACTGAGCTACAACCCCACCCCCGATACTGTTACTTCTAAGAAGTTTTATTCTCTGCAATTCTCAACTCTCTCTTGTGACTTTCTGTTTCTTTTTAGACATCATATTGGTGGTCAGATCTTTTAACTATTGAGCATTGGTAATTGTTGACTTTGGTTTAGTTTATTTTAGTAGCTGTAAGGGAAAATGTTTGCTTGCCCCCTTTCATCTATGATATCTTCTTCACCGATTCTGAATGGAGAGTACTACAAGAATACTAAATTCTGGGGAGAAATTTTCTCTTTTAGAGTTAGTACAATTGAGGCTCTAAATGACTTGATGGTACATAATATATGCAGTCAACCTGAATTGACTGCTTGCTGTACGTGGAGGTGTCCTGAATTGTAAAGGTCATAATCTAGTCAGCACAACAGGATGCACCTACCAGAGGAAAAGCTGAGTGAGGAAAGTACAGCAGTGTGGGACAGAAGGCACAGCAAGGTTGCAGGAAGTGCTCTGAGGCCAGCACCTGTGCACATCCAGGCTTTGCCTACCTTCAGACACTTGGAGCGTCACTAGTTTTCTGATCTGCAAAACAGGAATGTGGAATAAAAGTCTTTATCTTTGAGACATTTTTAGGATTCAAAGTTTCTGTTGTTTTGAGTCCAGAATGATCAGTAAAAAAATGCACTAGAGGTTCCAAGTAGAAGATCAGAACAAGTTGGGCAGGTCAAAGTGTTTGGGAGTCAGTATTTATGAATTGGCCCTAAATAGTAGATAGAGTGTGAATATGTAGGATAGAGGGTAGCGGGAAATGCTGAGGCCTGTATGTATATATGTGCAGAGTCAATAGCGGAAACACCAAGTCAGCATGAAAAATGGTTTGTAATAGGAATTGAGCACAATGTTTTGAGGATGATGATTTGAGTCTGGAATGGAAGTTATTATTCAGAAATACTGTTGTGCATAGGTGAGTCAAGGCCAGGAATTGAGAGTGGCTGAAGTGTATTGTCTTAATTCTGTCTCAATCCCCTAAGTCTACCATATTTTAGTACTGGGCATGAAATAAGATGAAATGAAGCCCTTGCATATTAAAATTTCCTGAGAATACAGCGGAACATACCCTTATAGTTATCCTTTTAGAAAAATTGTTCTCTAGATGCTTTTGTTTTCACAGTACACCTCACTTTTATTCCTCTTTATTATGAACTTGAAACTTTCCTACAAGGTTCTTTATCACAATAAAACTCAGAAACGTAAACTGAGAAAAACCAGATAAACATGATATTACATATGGAGGTAGAACAGGAGATTATGAAACAGAATAGAGGGACTGCGTAAGTTCTTTCAAAGTTTTAATGGTACTAAGACACACAGACCACTGCATAAGAGGTCAAATCTTTAGCTAGAATTAAAGGATGCCCCAAATCATGTAAAGTGGCTTGAGAGCCACCCACTAGAACTGTGCTCAACATCTATGTATACATCTTAACAGTTGCTCAATATCTGTTTAGAAATATTCAGCTATTTAATTTTAAAAGTTTTAAATATTCACAGGTCATTCGTGAGACTTACTTAGAAAAAGGTAATGTTATATTAACCTTAGGAGTTTATTCTAATTATTTCCAGTACTTAGAGTTTAGCCTTCACTAAAATGTTCTGAATTCCAAATTGAACTGAGAAAATCTAAAATTATCAATTCAACTTATAACTATTATTAAATCAAAATGTCATTTTTTATAAAAGTCATTAAATGAATATGAACTTTCTCAAGTAATCTCATTAGAACATTTCATTTGTATATTTTAGAGGGTACTTTGGGAATATTAACATTGGATTTAATAAATGTTTAAAATTCTAGACATGACTACATGATACTGTAATAACTATTTGGCTCATCAGTCCTTTTACTCAAAGTATTGGCTGGTTCAGTGAAACATTTAGTCAAAGTGGTTTTTGAGTTCAGCCAGTAATTTTT
>NW_026000142.1:9924507-9933860 GCF_001458135.2 Marmota marmota marmota
ATTTGCTTGTTTTTCTTCTTTCATGTTTTTCTTTCTCTCTCTCTTCCGTTTTTTTTTTTTTTTAGAAAAAAAAAAGACAAAAACTGATTTTCTTGGGAAAAAAAAAAGAACTGTTGTTTCTATAATGGCTTTGCCCATTTAAAAAATGTGGCTCTTAAGGGTTCATGAAATGACTGAATATGAGGATACATGTCCTGTAGAAAGCAAACGCGCCTCATATACTGCCAAAAATAGTGTTAGTTTCATTAATGTGAATTTTCCAGCATTCAGTAGTTGTAATGTTAGAAACAATTGCTGGTCAAGTTCAACTTGTTGCTATTGTTTTTAATTTGCACAGGAGTAGTATCAGAAATTAGTGTCACTGCTTGTATCTAGCTGAATTTTAAACAACAGAACATTAGTTTTTTATGTTGGTGCCACCAACTGTAAATGACATAAGTTAGTTACTACAAAACACAGTAATTAGACTGTTGCAACCATCTAAAACCTTAGGCTTCCAGTCTGTGCTGTTAGTGTTAAGATGTAAAGTGCAATCCTAAGCTAACATTATCTGTGCAAGCACCATAGAAACATTTGCATATCTGCATAGATCTTACAACTGTACTCTTTACCTCCTTGTGATAAAGCTTTGTCTACCTGCAAACACAGTCAAAGGCTACAGCTGCAAACCAAAGCCAACTCTAACCATGGCCAAGAGCTCAAGGACAGAAGCAGCCACATGCTTTGGTCAGCCTTCTGTAACTTCAATTAGTACAAAGGAACCTTTTCCATGAACTACCTGCTGTTTTCTGATGACCTCTGGGATCTTTTCATTTAGCCCTAAACAAAGAAACAAATATGAGAAAAACCACAACTAAAAAAGTTAATTCAGTCACAGAGTAATCTTCTGAGGCCAAAAGTCCATCTAAATGCAATGAAGATTTGCTTTCATTAAAGACAGAGGTGAGGACAAAATCCGCAGTGGAAGTTATGATATGCTAGAAAGCAACACATGTGGATCACTGACCAAAACGATTATGTACTCAATGCAAATGCAGATTGCATATTGTTATATATATAGTACATTGTGTTTTTGTTTTCCCCCATCTGGTCAGTTCTTTTCGGTGGTGAGTACATGTTGTTAGAAGATGTCTTGTATGGTCTTAATCTTTGTTGTGTACTATTTTTTTATAGTCTTAAGTTATAATAAAAAAACAAAAAGTAGGAACCAAACATAAAAGGTCTAGTAAAGCCAAAAATTAATTTCATATTGATTTTAAAGTGATCTAGCTGAGTTTTTACACTGAAAGCAAAGATTATAGCAATTGTAGTCCATGGTATTTATTTTCAGTCAAACCAAAGTTACATATAATTCTGCCTCTGCTTATACGGGATATTAACACTAACAATACACTCCCTTCAAAGACTTGCGCAGGCCAAATTGTTGGAATGCTGGTTCTCTTGAAAACTCCAAACCCCAAAACTATGATAATGCATTATGGTGTAGTTGAAGATAGCATAGTCAGATGTTTGCTTAAAACCTAGAACTATACGTGTTGCTTTTCATGTGCTGTGCCAAGTCTTGATGATACTTTTTCCCCCAACCAAGGGACCTCATAACCTGATTATGGTTATTGCTTTACAAACAGTTTTGACAGAAGGTGGCTGCTAGAGCTTAACATATGTACTAGTTCCATGTGATGGAACCGGTTCTTGCAAACTAAGCTCATTGTTTATTCTTTGCTGAAGTCAGCAAATAGAGTTAGAGATACCCAGTCATCTATCACACCAAATAAAAGGACATAACGGCTTTCAAAAGGGTTTTCCCACTTACCCAAAAGGCTTTCTGAAAGCTTCTACCTCTGCAAAAAAAAAAAAAAAAAAGAAAAAAGAAAGAAAAAAAGAAAAAAAAAGAAAGAAAAAAAGAAAAAAAGGGAAAAAAAGAAAAAAAAACAAAAAAATTAGAACAATTATGGCAGATTGCATGAAACGTGAGAACGTCACAGTAACTGCTACTTTTCATTATGTTTGTCTTTGGGTCAGGATCAATGAACCGGAAGTTTGCGATAGAGTATGAAAAGAAAGATGGGTATTGTGAAGGAAGGTTTTCAGTCATCTAGGATCCTACTGTAAGGATTATCTGAAAGGGAAAATGGGTCTTTCAGGTGCTTGTTCAAAGGCTTTGATGGACTGGAAGTAACTGCGAGAGTTGTACCATCAGGAGGGTGGCCTAAGACTACAATGCTAAAGTATGCATACCTCAGTTACAAAACTTTTGAAAGGAAGTCTCAGCCACAGAATGCATATACCTGTAGAGTTTTGCATGGGTTTTATATGAATACAATTTTAAAAAATAGCTGCTTGCACATTATACCAGAAAAACCTCCAAAACTGCAATTGCTTTGAAAATAGATTTTAGGTTTTTTGGAGTTTTCTGAAATGCTTGGTCTGTATTTTGATAATTGTGCATATTATGTAAAAATGTTGGTGGACCCATAAATGACCAGACTTTTTCTAAGAAAAATGTTGCTTTAATGCATTTCATGAATTTTTACTCTTATATCATTGCTTGCTAGTAATAGCAAATCTGCTTTTCTGCATCTGCTTTGCGTAGCTATTGTAAGGCTTTGAACTAATGTATGTATTTATTGCTTGAACTTCTGTGCATACCTTATAAAGCATAATGTCTGACAATTTAAATGGCTCATGTATTCTTGCTTCTATCATAAGCTGATTATGGGGACTATGATCTTTTGTATACAGCAAATTTTAACTGTAGCACAAACATCTGTTTATGTATTGGTGGAATATACCTGTTTTATTTATCTTTTTTGAGGTAAACTAATTTTTGATACTTTTCATTACTGTGTACTATGTTCATACTTTGAATTCTCTGACGTTAGAAGTCATGGTTGAGAATTGTAACAGCTGTTATTCGTTCTGTATTCATGGCTTTCACTGCTGAATAAAATAAAGGACCAAACCTAGGATTTGAAAGAAAACTGTCTACCTCTAACACCAGGGAGTTATCAGATTTTATTTTACATAGTTTTAGTCTACAAAGACACAATTGCTTAAACCTAGTGGGCTTAAGGCTTATATTCTGTGTGGTTGGATTCATGGCACAGTTGTACTGTTTGAAAATCAATTAAAATTTTATGTGAATGTTACAAGTATCTGGTAGAATTACCACTAACTGGGTTTTCTTTAGATAACTCAGATATGGAGAAAATGTCATCAGCATTCTGGGTGTACAGCTGCTTAACTTCATAAGAATGCGTTTCTTTGTGATTAGGGAATTGAAGAATAGTCAGCTAGGAATAGAGCTACAGAAGTACACTTAAAATAAACCATCCTGGACTTTAATGTCCCTGGGCAGATTCAGTCACAAAATCCAATAGACTGTTTTGCAAAGTTTCCAAATTGGGCGTTTACATTTTTGAGAATTTGTGAGACTTCCTCTTACATATGCCAATATTAACACAATTTGAACAATAGCATTATCAATTCCATTATGCTGTTGAAAGGAACATAGCTTACCCTTGTTTCACTAGTTCAGGTTGCAATGAAAGGGTTTTTTTTTTTTTTTCTTTTTGTCCACTTGGCAAATCTTACTTAGCAAAAAAGGATGTACATTTTACTATAGAATTAATGTATGAACAGTGTGTCACTACTGTTGGATGTAAAAATGTATATGAAACCATTTCATTCACTTGATTACATTTCTGAAGTATAAATAAAAAACTATAATTCTTTTTGACCCATTTATAACCACTAGGGTTTTATTCTTTCGGAGAGACCTTTCTACCATACCAGAGACAAACTATAAATTTGTGTACATATGTCCCATAATTTGCTTAAAATCATTTTCTTAGGAATGGGGGAATTTATAAACCAGACCATACTCAAATTGTGAGTCAGTGAAGAGGTGGGGGGTGCTCTTTGTCAAGCTCATTCAATTTAAAACCACCCTCAGGTTTAAAATTTGTCTCCTTACACTATCATCTCGTGTTTCCTTATTTATATTCTAAGAGAATTTGACACAATAAATTCTGAACCTTTGAAAAATGCCGAGGGAAAACCTGATTAGTTTACTCTCTCTAACTTTATGGCTTTTTTTCTTGGTTCTCTCCCCACCCCCCTTTGCCTTCAAATATCAGTCAAACCCATGGCATCTTGCTATGGTTTAGGGAAATGTACAGGGACAGGGTAAGAGTCTTCCAAGAGAATGGTTTTTTTTAAGCTGTTAGGAATCTATTCCAGACTTACATTAGTGGCAACAGGCAAGATAAGACCTCTGTAAAGGAAAGTTTGCCTTTTTCTTTAACCCCCATATGTATTCCTAAATCTGTCATGATCAGGAGTGGAAGAAAAATGAATATATTGAGAATATTTTTATTTTGTGCATAATTTAATGTTTTCTGTCATAAAAGGATGCCTTGACTCAAGAGCTTTCCACAGGGTAACAGATTGTTTAAAAAGAAATGTAAGCATGAGATTAATTTTCTTGAACCTTAGAAACAACTTTTTCACTATTGATTTTTTAAAAGTCAATTATTAACTCGCCCTGTCCAGTGTATTTTGTGAACTTACTAAAGGCTACAATGAATCCAGTCCAGACATTTTATATATTTTAATATAGGGAAAACAATTTGGAGATCAAAACTGACAATTTAAGAAAGAAGTAAAGCATTTGTTTGGCAAATGTTTTCTTCTTAACCCAGAATTCAAACTCATGTCATCATATCGTTAAAAATGCTGTTGCCAAATATATTTTATTGGGTCAATGTGAGGATTGAGCTGCTTGCTAAAAAGTTGGCCACAGAATTACTTTTGAATTTTTAAAAGTAAGACAAAAATGTCAAAATCTTAACTATACAAACAGTCACATTTCAACCATTTTCCCGGGCAGAAGAAAGGAAAGATGAGCTGCCAACTCTTCACTATTTAAATTTTTTTATAAAATGGTCTTTAGATAAATTCTAATATTTAAATGCTAACAAAGAAAAAGAAAATAAGCAACATCTTTGCACTTTTGTTCTGTTTTTAAACTGCATAGAAAACTTCTAAAATGCTGGGCACAAAATTACATCAAGAGAATGTGTTATTTGACATATTGTTCCCTTTACCCTCTGTCTAGTTGCAATCAACCCAGATTAAAAGAAACCAGGCAGCACCTGGAAATAAAAGAGTTTGTAATTTTCTGGGAAATCCATCTTACAGGTGACTCTGCACTGTCAATAAGCCAGCATATACACATGTGTGCCTCTACACACAAAAGAACTTCAGAAGCAAAATGAACTTTAAACCCAGAAATATATTGTGATCTAACACCCTGTTGTGAAGGCTTATTTAGAGTTCTTCAAAATAAATATCAACCAATCTGATTCCTAGAGTTGAAGTTGAAGTGGGTGTTTGATTTTCAAAACTTCTATGGAAAACAAAAATTTCTACATGACAAAAATTGTCCCTTCCTTTATATTTGACAACCACTAGGGTCAACAAATTTGACAGTGAACATTTACATGCAGAAAGGAGGATGAACAGGGAGGAGAAAAGAAAATAAAAAGATGTATGGAAGAAAATGATCCTACTATGGACACATCATTTTTCAACTTGTCATGCAATGATAACTGGAGAGGGCATCAGTTTGAAACTGGATTAGCTGTATTACTCCCTGCTCAAACACTTGCAGAACCCCTTGTGCTCAAGTTGTTATTCCCTGCAGAGACCACGTGCAGTAACTTGCATGTTCCTGTAATAATAGCATCCAGAGATGCTGATATGAGGCATAGCCCCTAACCTACCATTCTCTTCTTCCCTTTGGAGGCAGCATCACATAGAGTCTTGGAACATTTGACACAGGACACTTGACCTTGCCTCCCTGATCTTACTCTCCCTTAGATATATTGAAACAATGCTATAGAAAATGCAGTATTTAAAAATTATTAATTCACTTTGATCAAATGTGCAGGGGAAGTTAAAAACAATTACAAGACGTCCTAGGAGAAAATCATGAAACTTTAAAATGATATTTTTCCTAAAATAAAGTTATATGATCATATATTCAGATATCCTCCCAAAGCTTAAAAAAAAATAAAAAGCTTTTCAGTAAGTAAAAACTAAGGTAAATTGGGTAAGCAAAACACTGAGAGTCCTTGAAATTGAACTCTACACCTGCATGTAAATGTTTTATTTAGTGCCTTTCACCAAAGAAAGGACTCTGGAAAGCTGATCCACAAGAAATCAGACCAACAGAGCCTCATTTATTTACACTTACCAAGAATTTATTTACACTTATGGCTTTTCTGATAAGATTAGTTCAAACTTAATTTTTAAAAAAGATAGCAAAGGATTATACAATTTTAAAATCATTTTTCAGATCAAGCTATGTGAGCATCATGAAATAATCCAGTGTCTTTGGTTGCCTCCAACCTCAGACACGTGGTTCCCGATTATTTACCACTGTTGCAGGTTTATTTAATACTCATACAAATGTACTGTGACAATGTTTATTTCACTGCTCATTCTCCCTTCATTTTTGAAATATTCTCATGGTAGTCTCCAAAATAAAATGGAAATATTAACTTTCTCCCCACATAAATTTAAAGCTATTATTGGCTACTCTGTGCCACTGTTGTCATTTTGCCAAAAGAGTAGTTTTGGGCAAATAAACATCACTATCATAATTTTCTAAGGGGGACATTTTGACATTATAATGGTCATTTCTAGCATTTAGAGAGTTACTTGAAGGGTATATATGATGCATAAAATTTGAGAGAGATTCACATTGAGATCAGGCATTCAAAGAGGCTTCAGAATCACCTTGGAAGAAGTTAGGTGACATATTAAGGAATATTTCCAAAAATCTAATCAAAATCAGGGGGAAAGTTTTTTGTTATATGCCAAAGAACTCACAAATTATGGCTTGAAGAAAAGAGCTCATTTACTATACCTTCGGTCTTCATAAGCAATTATATCGAAGCCAATTAGGAAGTTAATAGATAGCAACTTTATTTTTAAATAAAGGTAACTATATTTAAGAGGTGGATTTGAAGTCAATAGCTTTTATTTCCCTGAACTGTAGTGCAGCCCTGAGCCCTTCATGGTGTGAGAGTTTCCTGTTCCAGACAGAGGGCATTGAAGGGAGTTAGCCAGCTGGGGATGTGTGAGTCCAATAAAGTCTAAAGGGAATAGGATTGAATGCAAAATCTGGGCCTGAGATGAAAAACTGCTTTAACGTCATTTGCCCAACTCTGATGCCTCATGGTTGTCTGGGAAACCCTTCACATAGTATAGGATCAATTAGTACATGATGAAGGATTCAGAGACCATATCCTCACTTTAGAAGAAATTGTGCCATTAGCTACTGTGATATCTGCCATGAGTACCGGAAAGGAAGTCAGATATGAAGCCCACTGATTTCCCAGTCCATTTTTAATTTCCAATGTCAACAAGATCAGAGAAAACTCACCATGGCATCTAAAACCTTGACAGTTATCAGTGGATAAAAACTGTATATTGGGAATAATTTCAAACTGGGATGCTTGGCACTAAAACTGGTTAAGTGGAAAGTGTAGTTGGTGAAATGTTGCATTTGATGGATTTTTGTTAGATATAAAGACCCAAGAATTACCAGAAATTATTGCATTTGGTGGGACTGAGACACATGCTCAGGTGCCCAGAGGAGGATCTTTCAGCGAAGACTAAATTTGACCTTTATGGGCTTCCTCATTGTTAACTTCTAGCCAAACCTTTAGATCATTGCAAGATCTGTGTTTGCTATATAGAAGTGAACATTGGTATAAAGCTATCTCTTTCTCAAAATCCTTAATGTAAATATTTCCAGTTCAAACTTTTCTTCTTTAGTACTAAGAGAAGGGATCTGGGGTGAGAACCCATGAAGCCCTCTAGTTAGAACTTGGCCAAGTTCATCTAACCATATTCTCAGATTTCCCACCTGAATGGAGAGATACATGACATGAGCATTTCCTAGCAGTCACTTCTAGATTTAAGCCCTGCTATTCAACCCCTAGAACCCTAATTCCTATGGCCCTCCTCTTGAAATTTTGGAGTTCAAAAACAGCTCACAGGAACCATAGCAGCCATGATAGCCTTCACTCAGTGTCTCCCCATTCTCATTGTCCTGCCTGATGCTGCTTGTACAGCAGGCTGGAGTTCCACTGCCTGCTGATGTCACTATCTGGCACCACTCTCTTCTCTAAGAAGTGATTGCTACTCTGAGTTACCTCTTGACAAGATCCTGCCCCACCTCTGCTCCCATTATTTTTTCTGGGTTGGAAGAATCCACTTCCTGCCACCTTATTGAATGGAATAGCAACATAGGCACTTTGTGGCCAACAGTTGCAAGACAAAGCTGAAGTTACCATATTGTCTTGGAGCTCTCCCTTCACTCCTTCAGATTATTACATCCTGGAACTTCCTCCAATGCTTACTAGTTTAGCTTCTGTTCTCTTAGAAGTGGGGCTGGATCTGAAGATGATATGAATATTTCTAGTTAGAGGAAAAAACTAGAAGCTTTTTAGTACTGCTATGACACCAAGATGATATTTCTATTTCTTTCTCAAATAGAAAGTTCCTTCTCTATTTGGAGTCATATTCCAGATGTTGAGTGAGCATCTACCACCACCATCTATACCCTTTTATTGAAAGTCTCAATCATATAAGCCATCCAAATATCTTATCAGTGTGTGTGGTTAGGCACTAAGGAAAATAAATTCTCCATCAAAAAACCAACACTGAAAGTCATGGGGGTATCCAAGTTATACAGATAGAATAAATTCAGTTAACCCCTCACTATACAGTTCTGATGTAGGTCAGAGCAATTTATGACTCTGCATTACTATTAGATGGAGGCTTGACACCAAGGTCTCCTGATTTCCTTCTCACCTTTCCTTTGTTCCATCAGCACATGGGCTGCTCAAACCAACTTGGTAGTGTTGAGAAAAAGGTTGGCAAGGATTTCTTTGAACAATTATGAATAAGAAGTTTGATTTCATCATAGCTCTTAGAAAAAGTGTCAAATCATATTGTTGATATGTTTAGGAATAAAGTGTTGGGTGTCCATGTTATAAGAATCTTGTAAAGTTTTTCATCCTTTCACTGAGAAAATACATGTCTAGTGCTAATTTGAGGATTCAAACCTGTGGAATAGATCCTCTCTAATACTCAGGATTTATGTAGAAGTTTACTGGAAACAAAGAAGTTTAAAAAAAAAAAAAGCCTAAATAGCTATACCAGAACATAGAACAGGAAAATTTGAAGCTACAGTCCTAAATGCTGAGGTGGTGAATTTACACATATGCCCCCTTCTTGCTGCATTTTGAAAAAAAAAAAAAAAAAAAAAAAAAAAA
>NW_026000142.1:9933881-9998798 GCF_001458135.2 Marmota marmota marmota
GGAGAGAGAGAGAGAGAGAGAGAGAGAGAGAGAGAGAGAGAGAGAGAGAGAAGAAAAAAGGTGTTTCATCAGATGTCCTTGAAGATCCCTTTGGGCTTCAGAATCATTTGATTCACTCTCTTAAAAATCTAAACCCAATGACTAAATTTAGTAATCATGATCTAAGAAATGATTTTTTTTTCAAAAGGTAAAAAGAAAGCAAATGCGTGCAGCTTTTGAGAGCTAATCAATATCCAACTTCAATAAATAATGAGTTATTTGTTCTGATTGAGGGAAGCTGGCTTGGAGTGAGGAGACTGGGTGATTCAGAATTACAAATCTCGGTTTCAGAGCTACTTTACAGCTAATTGGCTGTGCAGTTATGGGGTCATAGTAGCTGCCTGTGTCTTTTTGTATCAAAAATGCTGCAAGAAAAAGAGAACGGATAGAGGGGGAGAAAAAATGAAGGCAGAAGGGAAAAGTCCCGCCGGCTGGTCTGAGTAGATTCTAAATCCGGGTGGTAAAGCTTAAGGGGCTCCTCATCTAATAGTTCAGGTTCCTTCACTACAGAAGCAGGGTGATGAGCAAACCTACTTCACAGGGCTTCTTGACAAATGATTTAATAAGTGAAGGCACTCATTTACTTATTGGTGTCAGTGACAAGCCAGACCCTATTCTAGGCCCTGGAGAACACAGCAGTGAACAAGCCACACAGAGCCCCACCCTCAGGGAGCTCATGTCCCTAATGAGTCTAAGAGGATCATAAGCACAAAAGTACTAGGGCGAATACTAGGCACATAGGAATTTCTCGATTCATGTTAGAATCATTCTTGTCACATCTAAGTTAGTGAAGAAATAGATACATTTTAAAAATGTACTCAGAAATTCCTTTGTATAGGATCCCTTTTTTGAATATCATGAATTTGGTCACTTCTTTCTCCTCCATTGTTCCTTTTGTCTTTTATTTGTTTGTTTTAGTCTCATTTAATATATCTAACTCTTGAGTTGCTTGTCAACTGAAAACAGGATAAAAAATTTATTAATAAATTAAGAATAGACCAAAGTAGAAAGGAAGCAGATACAAACAGAAACTAGGTTGAAGGAATTGCAGGATCATTGCCTTCTTTTTCCCACAGGTGGTGGGGATGGCCCATCGACCTCTACCTAGAATGATCTTTCTAATTTATTTTTATGGGCTTTTCCTATGATGCCCCCTACCTTGTTTTTCCTTTATACTTTTTGAAAACCCAACTGGAAAGCCATTATAAAACATTAACTCTTTCTTTCTGTTTGGAATTGCTGCCATAGCAATCCTAATTCAGCTTGAGGCAATGTGGGTTCTTCTGGTTGAGCAAAGCAAAGGAAAAATTGAACAGCAAACTGCAGACCAAAATTAATATTTTAAGGCTTTTCTTGCTACATCCCAGTTACAGTGTCTGTAACTTATTTTAAAATTCTCTAGCATAGACCATGTATTTTATAATGTGTGTGTAAATTCAATTTGTACTAGATTTTGGATGTCAGATAATATCTTAAGTTCCGTATACAGCAACGCTATTCCAAAGATGGCGTGTTGGCTTGGATAAAAGATAATCAAGAGTCCATCCTCCAGAGGTAGTTTTGACAAGCACTTGAGATTAACATTATCTAAATCTGATGTAAAAGGTTTACTAATTAGCAAAGTGCATAGGAATAACTTATTAGTGGAATGAGCAGAATTAAAATGGATGATTGGTTACAGGAAAAATAAAATATGAAGCCCTTTTTGTACTTGAAGGACCAAGACAAGCCAACAGGAGCTATAGCATCTTTGGACTGTCAAAAATTCCATTTGACTCTCTGTAACACTGCTTACCAGAAGATTTTTGCTATGGTCTGAGTGTTTCTGTTTCCATAAATTTATATGTCACCAATTTTAATCCCTAAGGTGATGGCATTAAGAGAAAAGACCCTTTAGGATTTGATTAAGTCATAAAGGTAGAGCCCTCATTATTGGGACTAGTGTCCTTACAAATGGGGCCCTGGATAGTTAGCTTGTCCCTTCAACCATATGAAGACACAGTTCATGTCTATAAACCAAGAAGTGGACCCTCATCAGATATTTAATCTGGTGACACCTTGACTTAGACTTTTTAATCTCCAGAACTGAGGAATGAATTTCTGTTGTAGCTACTGAGTTTAGGCATTTTAGTCTAGCAGCCTGAAGTTATCCTCTGGTTTCATAGTCCATGTCACTACCATAATTGCCTATAGCAGCAAGTCACCCATCAACCCAGGTATATTCTGGTTTTGACCCCAAGGTGTCCCCCATGAAATTTAAACTGCTGCTGCCCAAGCCCAGTTTATACATGTCATTACCTTTTCTCAAAAGGGAGGAAAAAGATGTGAGAAAGCCAACTAAGAGTCCTAGGCACAGTGTCCTGAAGTGGAAATAAGGGATAAGTCTACATAGTACTTGCTCTGTTGACATCTGTGCTCCAGAAATTCTAGGTGACTCTTAGCAGAGTAAGAATGTTGTAAAGGTTAACTACTTAGTGTTTATTTTCATAACCAATAAATGAGTCTCCTGGAAAGAATTTCAGAAAAAAAAACATTTTTATTTTTAAATCATAATAGCTTATGTTAAAGATTGTTATTCTTTTCATGAACTACTCCAAACTTCTAAGTCATGACTACATAGTAAGTGGTCTCAATATCATGCAAAGTGACATCCTCTTGATGCCACTGATTACCAGTGATGATGAGTTCCATTTTCCCCAGATGTTGAAGATTGAATATCTGAGAAACCCCAAGGCAGCCTAGAAAACAAGTTTTATTTGAAGAATAGAAACAGACTTCTCTGAAGAGAAGGGGACCCAGAGTTGGTATCCAAGATGTGGAAGAGTCCTGCCCCTTTTATACATTTTAGATTATTTTTTTTCTCATACCTACTTCTCCCTCATCTCTCTCTATATCCTGCTTAAATGACCAGTGACCAGGATGAGCCAAATGGGCAGGAGAAGAGTTGGTGGAGTCATCCAGGTAGGATGGTTAACAACCCAGGAGGTATTAATTAACAACTCTGACAACTCCCAAGGCAGGTTACCTTAGCAACAAGTTGGAGCAAGAGCAGCAGGAAGGGCTTTGGAAGGAGGAGGGGGAAAGGGCAGCATTTGATTTTCTTTCTAACCTTCCAGACGGGATGCAATTGTTTATTATATACATTGACTAGCTTTTTGTCTCCCAGCTTCACTCTTATCAGTTCTCAGTAAGGAAAAACCTAAATGTGGACCATTCAAGAATTAAGAATGCAACCATTCTCTATTATCAATAGATGAATGAATAAAAAAAGTGGCATATATATTGCTGAGTAATGGAATATTGCTCAGCAATAAAAGACAATAAAATCATGGCATTTGCAGGTAAATGGATGGAGTTAGAGAAGATAATACTGAGTGAAGTTAGCCAATCCCCAAAAAAACCAAATGCTGAATGTTTTCTGTAATATAAGAAGGCTGATTCATAGTGGGATAGGGAGCAGGAGCATGGGAGGAATAGATGAACTCTAGATAAGGCAGAAGGGTTGGAGGGGAAGGGAGGTGACATGGATGATGGTGGAATGTGATGATCATTATTATCCAAAGTATATGTATGAAGACACAAATTGGTGTGAATATATTGTGTATACAACCAGACATATGAAAACTTGTTCTCTATATGTGTAATAAGATTTGTAATGCATTCCACTATCATAAATAAAGAAAATAAATAAATAAATAAAAATATTAAACCTCCATTGTAATGGAAGTTCACTTAAAACTTTCTAGATAGAGTTTATAATTGGGTTTTGAAAATCTTATTTTCAGTACCCTCCTCAACTCTTTCAATATTGATTGAGTTTTTTTTTAATATGCTGATGCACTATCCTACGTAAGTTCTCATGTTATCATATTTGATGCTCATAACAAATTTGTGGTGATAAATCTCTTTTATCAGATAAGAAAATGGAAAGTTGAAAAGGACTACAATGACATCAAAAATGTCACAGAATTTGCCAATAAGGAACTAGAATTTAAGAACAAATCTTGCTGCTTGCCCAAGAAACATCAGTTTTGTTTTACACAAGAAGACATTTTAATGAAGGAATATTAAAAATTCCCATTTAAAGTTTAAACTATAACGGACAGAAGTTACCAGAATTACAGGACCATTATGTGGAATATCTTCAGGAATTAATTGCAAGAACATACATTCTTAGAGGCCTAAAATTCTATATTGTGATGACAAATATGGCCATTTTTAAATATGTTTATTTATGGTCTGCTTAATTTCCCAAATTATTATAGGTAGCAGCATAAGTGACATTTAGGACCCCCAAAGGAATCAATGTGTAATAGTTTTGAAATTAATTAGAAACAAAATGTGTTAGATTGGCTGTGAAAATCTTAGTGGATGCTGTGATATGACTGGTGGTTGGAGAGCAAAATATTCAGAGGCTGTGGTGTTTTTGGAGGTAAGAAGTCTCATATCAGAAAAACTCAGGTATCAGACATTAAGTCAATTTCTACCACGTGCCTACTTGAAGAGACATTTCTTAAATAAGGGACCACATGGCTTAGCCATTCTCAGTACTCAGAACTAACCCTCTACCTAGTACAGATACTCATTGAAATTAATCACAGTTATATGATGTGGCTTAATGCAAACATATAGACCTTTTCATCAGAAATTTTTTAAATTATGACTAAAACTACTTTTAACATTGCCGCAGTCCTGCTGCAACAAAATAACCGGGGTCGGGGGCAGGGTGGTGACGAGCAACTTGTGTACATTGATACAGCTGGAGTGGGAGCCATTTATTGTAGGACAGGAGGAGTATATATACATTCCACACAGCTTATCTTAATTAACATAAACTAGATACAGCAGTCAACCAATAAGGAATCTCCACACTTAATGGCTTGATGGCGTTACTTCACAAACCACTCCCTCTGGCAAAATGCCAGGCGCCATCTTGACTTGTTTACAGACCCTAACATAACATTCTCTGTTTCTTTTTCCTTTTTAAAATCTATTTGGGGCAGTGTTTGCAGGTATAATAAACTTTGGATCCATTGGCTAGCTTACTTGAAAAATGTTTTGAAAAGTTAAAAACATATAAAATTATCTCCATAACAATTTCTTCTTTCCTCTGTTAGTTCTAAGAAATCGAGAACAAAAGCATTACTAACCTAGGCTTTTAGCAGAAATGTAATTGCTTACACATCCAAACACATCAGTGAGTTTTCAACAAGCGATTCGAAAGCCAACTGTGTTGAAAACGTGCTTCTCATTCAGAGGAGACCACGCCCCAGGGCTCACCCACTTTGTCCTCTTCAGTCCTAAAGTTCAGTTAGCACCAGTCCATTCCTTAGCCACTTGTTGAAAATATAATGGAACCACTGTGTGGTCTTAATGGATTGGGTACAAATGAAGGAACCAAGGATGCCTGTCTCTAAAGGGTTCTAATAGCTCTGGTCAATTTTGTCTGTCAAAGGGTACTGATAATGGATACCTGTATGCCAGAAACCATACATAGTGCATCATGGATGATGTAGGGGTGCTGGGCAGGATAGCTCGGGTCTGTAATCTCAGGGGCTCAGGAGGCTGAGGCAGTAGGATCCCAAGTTCAAAGCAAGCCTTAGCAAAATCGAGGCTCTAAGCAACTCAGTGAGACCTGTCTCTAAATAAAATACAAAATATAGCTGGGAATGTGGCTCAGTGGTTGAGTGCCCATGTTCAGTCCCTGGTACATGCCCACGCCCACACACACACACACACACACACACACACACACATAATGGATGATGTCAGAGTGATAACATCAAAGACCAATTTTTAGTATACATATCATATGAACAATCATTCAATTTCAAAGAAAAATGTTTCCATTGTATATTTGATATCAGGTAAATTTCTCCATTTTTATCTCCCACCCAAAGTTAATTTGTACTGGCGATTTGGAAACGCACTTTCCATCTCTTGGAATTTTCTAATTACAACATGGATGTTTTGAATGATTTGGATGTGCACAGATATCAAAATAAAGCAGGAGCATCATTTTATTCATTTTGGTTTTCTGGTTGTATAGAGAGAAATATCTTGTCACAATTGGTTTTAAGGTTTTCAGATAACACAGGACAGGTAACTGTCCTATCCCTTTGCCAAGCTCTTGGTTGAATTGGCTTTAGTCATTTGGCTGATCATCTAAGAAGTCATTCTTTAGGATCAGCCCCATAGTGTTGGGATGAGCTGTGTGCTCTGAAGTAGTTTCCCTAATAAGTGCTAAATGTTGTTCTCATTCCCTACAGGCTACCACATAAATGCAGGAGATGAAATCTGAATGCTAGCTGGCTGACCAAGCAGAAAGAATAACATGACTTCCGCTTAGGCAACAAATTCCATTTTCTTTCCCTCAAGTGTTTGTTGATTTCCTGTTGACCATCACCTGAGACAAAGCCTAATGCAGAAACTACACATTTACAAGTCAAGCTGACTCTTGGGCTCTGTGTTAGTTTCCTATTGCTGCTCTAACATATTACCACCAGCTCAGTGCCTTACAACAACACAAATTTATCATCCAGTGTTTTTTCACATGTCCTGATGGACTTAAATCAAGGTGTCAGCAAGCCTGCATTCTTTCTTGGAGGCTCTCAGGGAGAATCTGTTTACTGCATATTCAGCTTTGAAAGATGTCTTTTGTCCTGTGGTCCTCAGTTTATGGCTCTCTCCCTTCACCCTTAAATCCAGCAACAGGGGGTCAAGTCCTTCTCACATCTGGTTACTGTGACCTCTCCTGCTTGCCTCTTCCTCTTATGATTATGCTGGGTCCCTTACAGATATTCCTGTTTAACTGATTAGCAAACAATTCCATTCTTTAACTCTCCTCTGCTGTGTGACAACATAGAGTTAAGGTGTAGCTATCTTTGAGTGAGGGGGGCATTATTCTGCCTACCACAGACTCATTTTCATTTTGACTAATAAAGATAAAGGAAATTTCAGCTAACATTTGCAAAAAACAGTACAAAACCTACCTGGTGACAGTACACAGAAAAACTTATCTTCCAGACAGGTCTGTACATAGCTCTTTGCTCTTCCCAACAGCTCTAAATGGCTTTGCTTGTAGCCAGCAGATTGTAAGATTCAACGATCTTTGGTTCCATATTGTCTGTATTCGAACTTCACTGAGCCCCTTCCCTCCCCACCTGCCTTTGTGTGGGCAGTGCGGCTCTGCTCTCAGTAACGAGCCCCTCTGCCACAGAGCAGACCTTTTGAAGAGTACCTACTTTTCATCATACCAAAGGATGAGCTCACACACGTCCACACTTGCCTTTGTTCCCTCCAGGCCTCCATACCTCATGAGTTGTCTCTTTGCTTTCAGGGGGAATCAAGGTAGCAGACCTCAACAGCATTCTGTTCAGGGTTGAGGGAGAGGCAGCGGAGAGGGGATTTAGGTTATATCCAATGACCACCTCTTTCCTGGGTTTGCCCTCACAGCAGCTGGAGGGCTTGGAGGTGCTAAGCCCTCTGATTTAGAACTACACAGGTCTGAAGGCTGAGCATTTTCTATGAAGGGCCTTCATCTTTGGAATTCCCTCTCCAAGCCTATTGACCTAGATGGCCTGAAGTAGATTCTATCTCACTAGTAAAGTAGATTTCAGAGTTAATATGGCCAAGCTGATTTGGATTATTTATTTTCAATGTTAGCCACAGTTGTGGAATTCTTAGATGTGTGCAGGAAATGAGCACATCTTTAGAAATCTCAGGAACAAACAGCCTTGCCTGACACACGAGAGGTTTTGACTAATTTTTTGTGTTGTTTGTGCCTTGCTCTGAATACTGAGCCTACACTCTGTGGCTATTTCTTCTATGTTGTTTTCTTGTCACAATACCTGACCTGTGCCTATGTTTTACTACTTTGGGTGCCTGTCTATCTTGAGAGCAAATGGCTGATGAAAATAAATGTAAATAAAGTGTGTGGCTTGCCTACATATTGAGCCAGTCGTACTAGTCTTTGGGGGCACTGGAGTAAGGTGAACGGGAAGGAAGTTATTAGCTTTCCAGCAGGGGCGAAGAGAAAAGCCAGTTCTGTCAAAAGTGAATGTTGAAACAAAAGAAAATAACCCTGTCCCAAATGCTCTGGGCTGAATCAGCCTTCCTGGGGTCTTATTCTGGTTCAGAGATAGCTCTGTCCTTGAAGTACTCTCTGTTGAGTGACACTAGTCCATGGTATCAAGTAGTGTTTAAAATGCCTAGATTAAAAGCCTTCTGCATTTAATGTCTCAGCTCCAACAGGTATATAAACCAAAATGAACTTGCAAATTTCATTGAAGCTTTATCCTCTAGCCCAGGCTAGTCCCTAATGTCACAATTTCCACATTCCTGACAAAGAATCTTTTACTCTAACCAAGTTCCCATTCACAGTTGGCAGCTGGCCCATCCAGCGGGGGAAGGTGACTTTAGTGGTGTCCTCGCTCTTGCAGAGGTGCAGGTTAACATCCTCCTTGGGCAATGAGGTGACTAATATTCTGTTCTTTGTTCAAAGCTCTGGAGGATCAATGTATGAGATGTGATACTTGAAATGATGCTATTCCTGTCCTGAACACATTAACTCCAGTTCTCTTCCCAGTGGAAGAGGTGAGAGGATGTAACTGTTGGCTCAGCACTGCTCAAGTCAATACGTTTTATCAAATTCCAGCCTGAAATGCACTGATGTTTCAATTAAAATGAATAGATAACAGAGCTTCTTAGAGATTCATGCTCATTCAAAATGAACCATGGATTTCAAATACATTTGGACCAAGTAGTGCAGCAGTTTCTATAGATATAATGATTGTTTGACTAAATGTGGCCAGTGTGCTCCTAAGTGTGGCCACCAGCTCAAAGGGAGCCCACTCTTGATCAAATGACTCTTTGAAATGTCCCAGAAAATGTTGCATGGGTAACATAATTTCTGCACTTATAGCATGGCTTATTTATAGACCTTATGATCCTTTACCCCATGGAGGAATATTGATAAATTGCTTCCTTACAGTTCAAACATTGGAAATAAAAGCATTAGTTTGAGTGACTGGGCACATTTCTCTCTCCTGAAATTCTCCATTAGGAAAGGCCTAGAAGCACAGTGTCAGATGAGGGTATTGGGGTAGTCAAAATCAGAAGAGGGTTCAAATTGGACATGTCAAAGTCAACCAATCAATTTAAGACTCAGCAGTGATAAGAAAGTCCTTGTCTTGGTGAATAGTTTTCTTATTTAGGATGAGAACAGTCTCAGTTAGGGACCATTCTCCAAACCAACTAAGCCTTACCACCTATGGGTTCCATAGGTGAGGGTGGAGTAGGCAGTCCACTGTTGCCATAGAAAACATGTCTGCATTTTCTAAGTGCTGACTGGCTAAGCAGTTGACGATCCTCTGTTTTGTAGGCAGACTGACCCACCAGTTCCTGTGCAGTGCATCTAATGTCCTAACCCTTTCCCATTCTGGCCCCTCTGGTTGCTTTCCCCATTCTTCAAATAGTTCATTCACACCTGAGTCTTATCAGACCCTACTGGCTGAACTGACATGCTGCAGAGCTGGTGTTCAACATTTCTACATCATGCCTTGAGATTCTTTATTTTTTTCTTGTTTATGAATAAACATGAGCTCTGATGGACACCATATTTTTTCTTTAAAGGGTTTTCATGTTATGCATCAAAGATTTAAAGAAGCAGTCTGGTGTACCTGTTGGCTTTGTATTGTAACTAAAATTATCCTCCAACTCGCATCTGGATGTTTTGCTTTCCATCTTCATTGATCCTATTTAGTCCATTTCTATAGTCATTGTATGTCAAGTTGAGAGACTTATTTCTCTGTCCAAGTTATAAAACCATTACAGATGTTCCATGTTCCATTCTATAGAGTCTACTTTGTCAGGTTCTAACACACTTTCATGTGATGCTTGCTGTTAAAAACAATTATGGTCTTGCCTAATTCCAGTGGCTCAGGAGGCTGAGGCAGGAGGATGGCAAGTTCAAAGCCAGCCTCAGAGGAAGCAAGGTGCTAAGCAACTCAGTGAAACCCTATCTCTAAACAAAATACAAAATAGGGCTGGGGATGTGGCTCAGTGTGAGTGACCCTGAGTTCAATACCCAGTACCCGCCCCCCCAAAAAAAGAATTATGGTCTTTAATTTTTACATGTGCTGTGGCTGCTCTTTTATTTGAATCACATTGGGATTTTATTTTATCTTCCTTTGCTTCAACAAGGTTCCAACACCGAGGTGGTATTCCTACTGTGGTCTCATTAGTATCTGGATCAGAACTGGGATACTTTTCTCTGATTTATATTCTCTAGGAGCATTTTTCTATTGGGGAATATTTCATTGCATCCCCTTATTGTAATTAGACATTGGGCTAAAGGTTAGACATTTTCTCCTTCATGATGTTTGTTCCCTGTATCTTTGTCAAATTGTCATTGAGAATACAGTTAGAGGAAGATTTTTGTCCTTAACTTCCTCCACCTTGAAATTCTGTTTATAAGTCATGTGTCTCTCCAAGTAGTTCTGCCAACCAAATTATGCCAGATTAATTGCCCAGAGTACATTGAAATTAGCTGTAACTCCTCCTCATTCTCCACTCACCTTTCAACCCTTGTTCTATGATTATCCAGTTTTTCAAATGAAATGAATAAGGTCATTTGGTTGTGCCTGCACAAATAAACACAAGGATGAGGATTAAACCACAGGAACAGATTTTGAGCCACAGATTTTTATTTGAAAATATATATTACCTTTTTCTTCAGGAATCCTAGTGCAGGAGGCAAACATTGCCCGATTCCTGATTATTTTTCACTGCATCAGATGTAGACCTGTTTGCCTCATGATGTTTTTTAAGTAGTTTTCTTGTGATGAGTCTCTAAGTCATGGGGTAGAATCTTCAGATTGATGATTACTTCTAAATTTGGAATGCTCAGAACTGCCGTATAAGTTACCCTTGTAATCACAAGTATATTGCTCTCAGTAGTGGATGATTTAAAAAAAAAATTATTTGAATAAGACACACTTGCTGTTGATATCTGGTATCCTTCCCTCAGAGTAGAAATCTTGCCTGAGAGACCTTTTAGCTAATATAACTAATACTGTTAGTTTCCCAAATTAAAAAGTTAGTGCCACACAGGGAGGAGTCCTTCTGGCCCTTTGGGTGTGTCTCTTCTTGGTACCTTAAGTTCAGGGTCTCTGATACAGACCACGTCCACGTCCATGGATTCCAGGAGTCTGCCTCAAGTAGGGGACCAAGCCATAAGGGGACCATAGCTCTCCTCTTTCCTTTGAACACCTTGGTTCACACTAAAGAAATTCAGAAGACTATAAATTCATAAACACACTAAAATAAAAGGCTGAGTTCAGGGAGTGGGATGGAAATAGCAGATGCTCAAAACCAAGTTTCATAGAGAAGGGGTCATAGTGGCTTTTGCTTCCCCTGCCTTCATTTCTCTATAGCTTTTCACATGGATTTATCCATCTGGGTTAGTCAACTCCCCGTTACAGTTTTCATTACAAATACCAGAGAATCAACTTATAAAAATGTGTATAGTCCATGATCATGGTCATGTTCCTTTTAGACCTATGGTCACATAGCCTATAATGGCTGGAACACATGACAAAGAAAGCCACTCCCTTCATGGACAGGAAGTGAAAGAGAGATAGAGGAAAGGACAGGTCTCAGAATCCCCTTCAGGTTAACTCCCCCATGCCTAAAGACCTCCCCTTAGTCCTTCCTTCCCAATAGTGCCGCAGGCTGGGGACCACACCTTCTACATTTGGAACCCAAATCATAGCACATTCTGATTCTGATCACACAACTTTTAGAAACAATATTTTTTATACTAATTCCCAGATATATATTTTTCCCCTAAATTACATATTGGTGTGCTGTTTTATATATATATATATATATATATATAATATGTGTATGTGTATACACACAATGCTTTGAGAAAAAATCCTCATACATATATAATATAAAAAACATACAATAGTATGAGAAAAGATTCTATAAAGAAAATATAATACAAGCCTCTCTGAATTTACATTAGAATTTATTTCTGAAAAAATAAGTTGTTCTATGTGAAAATACTAACCATGAGCATATTCTACTTATATAAGGTAAAATAATTATAATGTGTCAACTTAAAACTCCTGACCAATTTCCTAAACATAATTAAAACAAAGTTAACCAAAAACACATAAGTAAACTCTTAGGTTAAGATGTAAAATGTTGAAAATATCACTTCCTGATCTCCAACAAATATAGTCACTAAAAAAATAGTTGCTCTGGGTAACAGTAACCTCTACTCTGAGCTCTAGCAACATCATAGATACAGAGATGCATCTCCTTTGTTGACATCCTAAAGCTGTTTGAAAACCATCTGCACATGATCATAAGATTTTTACCAATTATGTTTGAATGTATCTCAAGAAATTTTCCACCATGTGATTTAAAGTGTGTTGAGTTTTGGAATCTAAAAATGTTTTTTTTCTGTAAAATAGTGGCCCTACCAAATTGTATCTAGATATGTAAATGTTCTGTGAAGATGGGGAATTGAAAATGAGAAAATATTCTACAGGGAAAATGTCAATCAGTGAGACTTTCTGTGGGGTCTGCCTATATTTTCTTCCATTTCCCCAACTGATCAACTTGTGTACCCTGAGGTGAAGTCATTTCTTTTGGAAGCTACTGCTTTCCAAAGAATTAATTGGCCTACCAGGAAGGGTTGACATCGCAGATCAGGTCCTTCTTTATATTGGTAGTGGGTAGGAGAAAGGATACTCATGCATCCCCAGGAAAACTTGTGGGTCCCTACACCCAAAACTGGCAGTAAGTTCTCTTTCAAGGAAGAGCGGGAGTCAGATACAGAAACACTGTGACTTCTACCTAGATAAGTCAGCCTCTCCTTCATTGAGATACGTGAAGGCAAAACCATTCACTAGAAGTCACTTGAGGATAACTTTTAGCACAAAAGAGAAAAAGATGAAGATATAGGAACAGCAGACACTGTAAAATGTCTAATTAAAGAAAAACTTTTTTTTTTTGGTTATTGTTGTCATTGTTTTTTGCAGTAATTACTATCTTATAAAGATTAAAGAAAATATAGTATTTATATTAAGAATAGGCTGCTAAGAAAAGGATCAATCAGAGAATAAGTTTTGGTGAAAATTTAAAACACAATTGCAAAAACAAAACAAAAATAGTGAAAATAAAAATGTTGAGCATATCATACAGAAGAGAGTGAGAGAGAGGGAGAGAGAGAGAGAGAGAGAGAGATAAAATATAAAATCCATGGGACTAGAAGGCAATCCAAGAAATAAAAGATAAAATACTTTACATTTATGTAAAAATAATATAGTATAAAAATCACTCAATAGATATAAGAATAGTTTAAAAGCATCTTTCTTTTTCTTTTGCTGGGGATTTAGCTCAGGGCCTTATGCATTTTGAGCCTGTGCTCTACCACTGAGCTGCACCCCCACTCCTGTTTTGTTTGTTTGTTTGTTTGTTTGTTTTAAATAGGGAGTTCAGGGAAGTGTTTCCTTTGCGTTAAATTGTAAATCCTCCAGGACAGAATTCCAAGTATCTCTAAGATTCACATTAAAAAGTCCGAGGAGAAATCCGGAAAGAAAACAGTGTTCTACTTTTTCAATTGATTTTCTGTCTGTTCTTAACCCTGGATTTCCTAAGGACTCTTCTGAATAGTTTCTTAGGAAAGTTATTCCCTGTGTAGTGGTAGAGATGAGAGCGATTGAGGACAAACCCAGCAACCTGTGTAGGAATTTCATCTGCTGTTAATAAATAAGGATTTATTGGTGCAGGTCAAAGCCTGAGGCATTTCATGGTAGATATATTTAATCAGAAATGTTCTCCCTAATGTTCCACGTGCCCATTTAACTCTATGCATGGCCACCTTACCATCTCAGTCTCAAACCACTATTACCCAAGAAGAATGATTTAGGAATCTGTATGGAAAAAGAAATCTTGTAGGGTCTGAAGGGAGAGTTCTACAAAATACCAGAGGTGATGAGTTAACAACTCCAGGAGCAAAATGAGATGGAAGAAAGTAAGGGAAGCCAAGCTGGAGAGAGCTGGAGGAGTCTGCTCTCTTTCAGAAGAGCTCCAGGCAGGTGATAAAAAGTTCTGGTCCTGGGTCTTGTCCAGGAGAGACAAGTGTCACTACATAGGTCAAATCAATTCCGGGACAGGCCTGTAGGTCCAAGCTGGCCTGAGACCTCCCGGAGTTGTTTATGACTGTTATAAATCATGGGGAGCTCCATGTAACCTAGCTGCTTGGCCCTTGTACCCCACCCCCATAGGGCCACCAAGGACTGAGCCTCAGGGTATCACAAAAATAGGGCAGTGTCTACTTGTGGTTACATATCTTGTCAGCTGTTGAATATTAGATTTCTGGCATTTTGCCACCTGACAGGTTTTATTTCTGTTCTCACAATCTCCCAGGAGGTAAAATGTTCAATGTACAATAAGACTATACCTCCATATTTGTCTTATGATACAGTTGAAAAAACAATCGTTAAGGAAGTGTTTTATTTCATTACCCATGAATTAATCATTGTGTTATTTTATTAGTGTTCTAGTCTTGAGTACAGGAATATAAATTATAATAAATTAATTAATAATATCAATTTTTCACATAAAAAATGTCCTAAATTACGTTGCCTTGTCATGCTTTTTTAAAAAAAAAAAATAACAATGAGTTTTTTACTACCGGAAAGATATCTGACTGGATATTACAATGAGAAGGTTTAACAGTAACAATGAATAATATCACATTTGGAAATAGCCCCTGGTTTTAAACCAACCGGTCTTTCCAAAATATTATTCTAACTCCAAAGTCCAATTACTCTATGATTAACAATTATGATCTTCAAGGCAATTATTAGAATACTTTCTGAGTATTGTGAAGATGAAAAACATGCAGGAATAGTATGAGAGAGATTAAATTGAGAAAAAATGTTATTCTAAACACTGTTTAATTAAAAGAAATTTATAGCACATTAGCTTTGCTATTACTTTTGATAATTTTCAAAAACACAACAAAACTACATTATTGCTTGGTGCTTTCTGTTATCTTCATATGTATTAATTTGCTAATTACATTGTACATAAATCAGTGGAAAGGAAAATAACTTAATTTGTCTAAGGCATGGTAGAATCTCTAAGCCTACTAAGAATCACTCCCTAGGTTTACCTCATTTCTCTGTAGTCTGAGAAGTAATGTCACCAATAAACTAATACAGAGAATATGGTCTTTATTTAACCACATACTGTTCAAATAGAAAGAAGTTTGGAGAAACTCAGCCTGAGTGCCATCACAGCAAAGACTGGTATTTATATTTGAGAAAGATCTCTAAAGTACATATTTTTCTTATATCTGAATCAAGATATGCCAAGAACATTCATACTTGTTTATCTATCACATGTAATTATTATCATGAGACAATTTTAGATCACCTAAAAATAACATATTTATAGTCTATCTGCATGATAAAATGCTTTCTGGGGATAATTTTCACCTGAGGTGAAAGTCTAAACTTATTTTAGTCTGAGAGTATTGCAGTGAGTTGAATGGTGCCATCTCTCCCCAAAATTCATATCACCCCAGAATATCAGAATGGGATGTTCTTTGGAAATAGATTCTATTTCCAAAATAAGTTGTGATGAGGTCAAGATGATTAAGATGAACCCTAAATCCAATGACTGATGTCCTTTTTGTTGCATAATAAATGAAAAATTTTTCATTTATTATGCAATAAAAAGGACATCCAGTCTTTCCTACTAAAATATACGCTTCCTGAAAATAAAGTCTCATTTACCTTTGAGCTGAACTGGATGTATGGTTTTGGTCGTTCTTTTTTTTTTCTTTTTTCTTTTTTTTTAGTATTTTTTAGTTGTAGATGTACATACAATCTTTGTTTATTAATTTATTTTTTATGTGGTGCTGAGGCTGAAACCCAGTGCCTCATACATGCGAGGCAAGCGCTCTACCACTGAGCTATAGCACCAGCCCTGGTCTTTATTTTTCTTGTTCTCAGTTTTATTTATTTATTTACTACTCAGCAATTATTTCCTCTTTTCCAATAAAATACACTTGCTTCCTTGTGAGTGTATTTTATTGGAAAATAAAATATTAGATGACTACTATCCCAAAAGATGAAATCTTGGAAGGGAAGTCAGTATAGGTTTCCTTATCTCCCCTATTCAAGTTTTCATACAAGATCCAAGTTAAGCTACTTGGGTTTGAAGGATTCAGGACACTCTGCATCCAAATATGGCACCTCTGGATTTGAGAAAACAGCAGAAGCAGGAAGGTCCTTTTCACCACCTCTCCCTTTTCTCCTCTGAAGCAAGTCATAAAAACCTCCCTCTACTGGGAAGAAAGAATCACCCTGTCTCTGAGGACACAGGTATACAGAGATGAATTTGAAAACACAGGCCTTTCTTCCCTTGGTTTATTGTTATTAGTTCATCATTCCTTTGTCCAATCATACTTCTCCATGGCTACCCTCTTCTGCATCAAATCTAGCAGAGAGAATACACAAATCATCCACTTTTCATCACCAAAGTCTCACATGTCACATAAGTCTATTATTAAATGTATGTGTATGATTTTATTTTGTTAATCTGACTTTTATTATGTGAACCTCAGTCATGAACCTAAGATGGAGAGGAAAGTTATTTTTTTCTTCCTTACAGATTCTGTAACCCCAAACTGAATCTTTATCAGGGTAACTGTAAAAGGGAGTTAGAGGTAATTTATCCAAATGTTGACATCCTGAGTTTTTTTTTTCTGTCTGAACACTGGAGTGATTTTCTAATTTTGTTACTTCTCCAAGTCTAGTTCAACTACAGGCATTCCATCATTCTGTAAGCTACCCCATAACCATCCATTAACTCATATTTCCACTGCTTGTATACAAAGAATCCTGTTGTCTCCCCAAATTCTGGCTAATTGCTGTGCATGAAGTAGATACTCAGGGTAGTTGTTAGCATCTGTCCACGGAATTCACCTGACTTGCTTGAACACAGACAATTCTGGAGGGCTTATCCAATTGGGAAGCCTGGAGAAACAGTCCTGAGTCCTTGAGGTAGAACTGGCCCTGTAAGGAAGCTACCACTGCTATGGTCAAGTGGTAAATGTCAAAAAATATCTTTATTGCAATTGCTATTGCCAGCCCCACAACCTGACAACCACCAAGAAGGCTCTGGTGCTGCCATTAAAGGCTTCTTTGTTCATCACAACTAGCCAAATGGAAGTCTTCGGCAACAAACAGCCTATGCTTTGTTAGTGTGTGTCCTTGCCTCAAAAGAGGCTGGGGATTCGAATACGGATCTGCACACTGAGGAGATAAGACTCTCCCATATCATGAATATTTCCCTAAGATATAGAAAAGGTACTTTAAAAATCAAGGGCAAAAAAAAGGGGCATGGGTCTTCTTGAATATAAAAGACTTAGATTGATTGAAAACAATAAGAGTGTGGTAGATGGGAGTAATGTCCCTAATTCTTAATTCCGCCTAGTATCAATTCTTTTTGTGATGTAATTTTAATACCTTTTCCATTATAAGAGCAGAGCACGCTTCCCTGCAAATAGATGCGGGATGTAGCCATGTGCTATTGTTTGAGTGATAGTGTCCAAATTTCATGGTGAAACATAAACCCAGTACAACACTACTAAGAAGCTATGAAGGCTATGCCCTCAGGAATGGGATTAGCAACCTTATCAAAAGGCTGGAAGCTGATGGGGTGGTCTCTAGCCTCTAGGTCCCTGCTGCCAAGCAAGGATACCCTGTTCTTCCTCTCTAGATGAGGCAGCCACACTTGGAAATGGGGATTTGGCCCACACCAGACACCAATCCTATAAGTGCTTTGATCTTGGATTTCTCAGTTTCCAGAATTATGAAAAGTAAATTTCTATGGTTTATGAATTTCCTAATCTGTGGTATTTTGTTTTAGCAGGCTTTTTTGTTAAAGGCACAATGTGACCTGTTTTGTCAAGAAATATTGGCATATGTGACAAAAAGCAGAGGCATGAGAAGCACAGGTATGCTGGGCTTCAGCTCTGGCATTTTTGACATCACCATGATGTAAAAGCAGGTCTGGAGGAAGAGGAGAAATGTGTGGGCAGGTCAATTAGTATTGGCAAGGTCAGCTAGGTGAGTCCTCCTAGACTGGTCATCCCTCAGTAGACCTGGACATGTGAACAGGATAAACATCTGTTGTTATATGACACTGACAGAGTTTTATTTTTATTGTTACATAGCAAGAGCTAACTGACACAGACAAGGAGAAAAATATGATCAAGACTGGCACTTGTTCAGTACCCTCAAACTTTGTGATAAAGACAAACTTCGGAAGGAATGTATAACAAATTACCAAGAGCCCCTAAGTTTCCTCAAAGACAATTTACAACTGTTAATTTAAAAGTTAACAGCCACTTCTTGACACCATTCATGCTTCACAGATGATTCACCTCTCTTTAAAAATATAGGAAGAACATTCTATAAGCACATCTTTAAAACTTGACTCATTACCTTCCATTTCTTCTTCTACCCTGACCCCTAGCAAGTTATGCTTTGGCTTAGCCATTATCCTGTATTTAATCATATCACAAAGCAGAAACACATGGGTATATCATTAAAAATCAGGATAAGAATAATTCAGTTCTACTTTATCATTCAATAAAATATGGTGACTTAATCCTCAGATTTTTTTTTTTTTAGCTAATGTTATGATTCGCTGAGCTGTGACGGATTATGTCATCTGAAAATGTGCAAAGACAGTGTTTCTCCAACACAACTTCATCAAGTGGTACTGGAAGAGGGCCTAATTAGGAAGACTTTGAAGTTTTAAGTCTAGTCATTAGCACCAGTCTCCATGTTGTTTGTAGGAGATGCTTTTCTTTTGCCCACTGGAGCATGTCCAAGTATAAAAGATGGCAAGTCATGGCCTTTAGGTTACTTTTTTTTCCTCCATCATCTTTTAACCTCATTTGGAATTAGAAAATAACCATTTACAGGTTTCAAAGTCACTTGTAACTGCTCATCAGTGTTAAAATGCTGATAGCTGATTGTGACACAGCCATTACAGAAAGAATAACTTTCTATCCTGTCTTTGATCTTTTGAGATTTAATTAAGCTCAGGTACAAAGTGTGATAGTGTCTGTAGAAAAACCTCTTAATTACTTATCAATCAATATTTCTGGAAGAACTTTATCAGACACTATTGGAGATATAGAAAATGAATAGTTAGAGTTCCTATACCAAAGGAGTCTAAATTAGGTGAGGGAAGCCAGAGCCAGAACATAAGGAGAGTTAAATTGCTCACGAGACAATGATTCTTGAATTGTGGAAGATCAGCTTATGCTTAGGAGACAACTCTATGAAAATATCATTAGAGATGAGGGTTTCAAAGAAAGGAGGAAGCACTGAGGATTTAGGTGACTAGAGAAAACTTCTGACAAGAGAAGACCTTGTGTACTAGACCTTGAAAGCTGGATAGGATTTAACTAGGTAAGGTGTGGGCAAAAAGTCAAGCACACAGTTGAGAAATGGTTTATGCTTGTTTTACTCCATTAAAATCTCTACAGCTATTGCAAAAGCTGAAGGAAAATGATTTAAACTAAGATGAATTACATTGCAAATTCAAGAAAATCTATACTTAAGGGCATTTCAAATGTTCATTATTCTATTTTTAAAACACTATGTGTTTTTGTTTCTTAGGGTTTCCAAAACAAAACATTATGAACTGTGTGACTTTCAGAAGGGAAATTTATTTTCTGACTGCTTTGGAGGCTGGAAGTATAAGAGTAAAGTGCTGGCAAGGTAGGTGCCTTCAAGGCTTCTCTCCTTGGTTTGCAGATGGTGCTCTTGCTGCCTTTTCATATGATCATGCCTTTGTGCTGGAGCACTCCCGCTATCTCTCCATATATCCAAATGTCCTCTTTTCATAAAAACACTAGGTTTATTGGGCTGTGCCCCATCTTAATGGCTTCATTTTAATTTAATTACCTCCATAAAGGCTCTATCTCTACATTCTATGACATTCTGAGATACTTGGAAATAGAACTTCAATATTTAAGTTTTGGAGAGAGGGTAAGTACACAATTCAGCTAATAATACTATCTTAACATTGATTGTTGATGTTGTACTGACACTTGGGGAAAGGATGAACATTTTCTCTATAAATCCAGACCACCAACAGGTATCAACCCCTGCCCTGGCTCTTCCTCATGTCTCCAGGAACTTCTGCCAACAAAGTCCAGTTTCTTCTCATGCTTCTTTCTACCCATTTAAGTGACAGTTACCCTTGATTTTTCCACCACCAATTCTATTACCAGAAAGTTACTCCATCTAATTATTATACACACACTTTCCTTAACTATTATAAACTGGAAGCTCCTGTAGATCCAGGTAACTTGAAGTTACCTGTCTACTCACAGACATTTGTTTTAACTGGTATGAGGCAGAGTATTAAAAATCACCCAAATGTAATGTTTGGATCTAGAATGTCCTCTGACGTCTTCTGTCTTTGATGGCTTTGGGAAGTGACTAGATCTTGAGAGCTCTACCTCATCAGTGGGTCAATCTGTTGATGACTGAATGAACTACTGGGAAGAGGGGCCTAACTAGAGGAAGTAGATCATGAGGGATGTATCCAGGAAGGATTTATCCTCTCTCTGACTCCTTCCTCTCTCTCGTTTCAGGCTGCCATGAGCTGAGCGCTTTCCTCTGCTATACCCTTACACTATGATTTTTTGCCTCACTTAGGCCCAAAGCAACAGAACTGGCCAACCAGGGACTGAAATCACTGAAACCATGAGTCAAAAATAAAATTGTCCTCCTCTAAGTTGTGCTTGTGACATATTTTGGTCACAGAAATGAAAAGCCAATTAATATGTCAGGTGACTCTCACATGCAGCAAAGCTTTAAACACTGACCTAGGAGGAAGGGAAAACCAGTTTGCCTTCTAGGGACAGTCATACAGGATAGGAAGGTGATGAGTTTATAATCATAGTTCTGATCCTAAAGGAGCATACTTTAAAATTATAAGGAATTACCCAGCTCAAATAAATGTTGGTGAACCAAAGGAGATATCTGTCCAGAATATCTAGCATCTCACAAGCACCATATGTATGCTGTCACCCAAGGAACTGGGTGACGCTTTGCATCATTTCATAGGATGTAGTAAGGACAGTTAGAAATACTAGTAGGCCTGTACCTCTCCTTCTTCCACATCCTTCCCTTCAAAGATTCCTCCTAGTCTTGGGAACAATTAAGATTGTTAAAGCAGAACTTTGAAACAGTTAGCTTTCTTTCTGACACCCAAACTATGCTCTTGCAAGTCAAAAAGAAAGCCCTCAAGTGATGTGGCCCTTAGATTTTCTACCATAACCAAGAAGGAGGCAACAGATATCATAGAGGAATTGAGACATAGTCTGTAGATTTTCTTGCCCTTGGAGTCAAACCACATCATCTTATCTTCTCATTGATATAGAGCAGAATTTTCAATGGACTACAGCAGTCCCTGTCCCTGGCTCATCCAGCAGGGTGCTTTCCATGCCCTTAGCTCTTTTCATAGGTGTTAACATACTCTCCTATTATTAAAGCAGTCTTGATTAATGGCCCAGGATGCTCACATGCCTCTCCCCAAACAGAGAATGAAATTCTTGATTCCCATGTGAAAAATGTAGTGTCTTGTGGAAAGTGGGGTGGGGACAGCCAGTGAGAAAATTTTGCTTTAAAAAATATATATAGCCATGGTAATTTTTTCTGTTGATAGCAGAATCATTTCACCAAACACACATAAAATATTTTCACAAGTGGTTTTGCACATTTGTGTTTAGTGAGGTATATAATATGGGAATACAATGAACTTCTCAATTATATTCCCAAATTAATGCAAATGTAGTGGAATTGCTAATTAGCAAAAATTACAAGAACTCTTTTCAAGTATGAATTTTCCAAGGGCGTTCACAGGTTTCAAGGCATTCTACTCTGATGTGTGGAACAAAGGAAAAATATTAAGATTGTAAAAGAAGTGTCCTATTGGTGTTTCTGTTTCTATATCTCAGGCTGGTACATATGCCCTGATTGAGGCAATTTGAGGATCTATGTATACTGAGAGGAAAAATGGAAGAGTGTATTTGAAGTATATTTGAAGAGTACATTTGAATTTCACTATGTTATAAACCTGATAAATATTATCAGCCATTATGTTGCCATCTTTCCTAATTTCTGAACTGAAGGTGGACTGTGTATGTCTGGTATTCAAGAAGCTGAAGGAAACCTGGCAACAATATCAGCAGAAATACATTGTATATGATCATGGTAATAGAAGGAGAGAATAAAAGAAAATCATTATAAAATAGAGGTCCACAAAGTCATGCAAACATATTGTTTTAATCATTTCCTAGATTTCTATTTTTTATGACATAAGTGTCTGAGACTACATTGCTATTTATTAGGAGAAAATTTTCCCCAAGTTAGTCTTTATCATCCTTTCTTTTAAAAATGTCTGACACACTTTTATTCAAGTAGGAATATACATAAGTGCCCAGGTTGATCATTATGTTGAAAACCCTCAATTCAACATCATAACCACACGTTTAACTTGGAGGTCTACTTAATGCCTTTAAATTCCTTACTGGGGATGACACTTCTGCCTGGTCTACTTCATTCAGGAAAGAGCTCTTACCTGCATCTCTAGTGCTGGGAACTAATTTCATTCCTAAAATTCCACCTTAGAAATGGTGTATGTCTCAAACCTACAGAATCGCCATTCATTTCTGCCTGAAATTTAAAGAGCTATAATGTGTGTCCTAAGATCAAGTTCCTGAAAGATCTTCCAATGCTCTGAATTCTCTTCTTTCTCATCTTTGTCTTCTTATAAGTCATACGCTGTACTTTGAGGACTGGTTATCATTTGCCCTCCAGGGATAAGACCTTTGACACCTTATTCATTTGTTTCTAATATGGATTTCTTCATTTCCCCTCAAGTTCACAGCTTTCTTTTTTTATTATTATAATTCAAACGTCCTTCCTGAAAAAGTAAATTTGACAATTCACAGCAAAACCTTCACCTTCTCAGGAGAAGAGTGCAAAATACATCATTTTCTTTGAAAAGTACATGTGTTCAGATTTTTCTGATGCTAGTTTCTGCTTCATGTCTCAGGAAACATTGTACATTCACATTAAGATGTTCAGTAGGAATGGCTCCAGCTGCCCTCTATAGCTATACATTATGAAATCACTTCATGAACCTTGAAACCTACCAGGGCATTTGGAAATAACTTGCATCCAAAGACACCACCTTTTAGACAGTGGGTACTGATGGTCCCTTACTAATCAATGCATTCTATTTTGGGGGAAAAAAGGTTTTTTTTTTTTTTACATTTATGAATAATGCATTAGGTGCTTTTTTTTCCTATGAATTCATTTATAACAAAAGTGCCATAATATTATTTGGTATTTTCTGGCCCAATCAAATTTCTAATTAAGCAAGCTAAGTGGTAATCCAGTATTGTTTAAGTACAATGTGAAATTTATATCCTAAAATTGCTTTTTGATTTTCTTCCTTGACTTTGTTGCCTTTGATTGAGGAAACATCAAGTCATTTCTTGATGAAGAATGTTACAGCAATGGTAGATCATTTCATTTCAATGTCACTTTTCTGTTCTCTCTTGAGGATCTACCATAACTCAAGAGCAATGTAAACTATCACATCCTTTGAGAGGTAGTCTCCATCCAAACCCCCAGGAAATAGGTAGCCATATTTTTTTGTTCATATGTATCATATTATCTCTAAATTTTTCATAGTGTATTACAATTTTCTATGTTACTCTGTTCTTCAGATTATGAGATTAGAAAATGCTATTCAATGCAGCAAATAAATCCCCAAATCTCAATGGCTTAGCACAGCCTAAGATTCCCTGGCCTCACAGTCTGACATGGATACAGGGAGCCTCCTCTATCTTGAAGCTATATTCTCTGATATGTGAGTAGATGAAAGTAGAGCAGAAAGATCCTGAGAGCTGTGTTAAGGGTCAGGACTAGAAGCAGGTCACATCACTTCTTTCCGAGTCTCATGACCAAAATTCAGTCATATGCATGTGGCCACACACAAAAAAGAGACTGAGCAACATCCTTTTCCTGTGGACCTAGGAAAAGAAAATGATACTGTGATCATCAGGCATTTTTGTTATACAAAGTCATTTTATGTTTTCATCTTAAAATTGTAATTGACGTATAACATGCATTCAATACATATTTATACATGTTTTGAGGGAAGAAATTTGTTTTTTAGGTACTTTTGGGGTGATGTCATCTGAGTATCCTATTAGTATTGGAAAAATGTGGTTAATTGATTTTTCCTGTTAGTTGATATCTGAGGATCTAATGCCTCTTGCTTTGATGCCATTTCCTTAGAATAATAATGCAATTTCCATTAATCTAAGAGGAAGTCAGCTTTGGACTTTTTTTTTAATCAAAGGCAACAAAAAAAGGGGTGGGATACTTGAGTACGTACTGGGTCTATTTGGCCTCTTTTCCTTTGGGTGAATATGTGTTGAATCTAAATGGATCATATCTCCTTAATTTTTTGCTAATATTATTAGTTTGGTGTGAAATGTTAATTGCTCTCATTACTGACAAAATGATTATTATAGAAATTATAAATTCATATTTTTATACTTACTAACTGAATAGAAAATGCCATTTTATCATGAAAATGAAGCAAGTTTTGAAAATATAATTTTCTCTTATAAATCCATATGCATTTCACTTGTATCTTTTCCCCTCATATACCTGAATGTTAATTGTTTACATAGTTCCCAATATATCTTGAATTTAAATTTTCTCTCCTGGATCTTACAGTTGCTGGATCAACCTTTTCTGATTATACTTTCCTAATACAAATCCTCAAGAAAATAAATGTGACTGAGTTTAGTTCAAAAGTTTATTGAAGTGGGGGAAGGAGGTGCTGTCATATTTGGTAAAAGATGGCTACATATTGGAGCTATTAGTTAGGGGGTCTTTCTACCCACCAGCACTTGGACTAATTCTGGTTTTTGTCTCATATATGTCTTCTCATCTTCTTATTCTTTTGCCTCCTCTTCTTTCCTATAATATTGATTTTTAGTAGCTAACTGTTATAGTTTGGATGTAAGGTTCCCCCCAAAACCTCAAGTGTGAGACAATGCAAGAGCATTCAGAGATGGAAAGATTGGATTATGAGAGCCTTAACCCAACATTGAATCAACTGAGTGGTAAGGAGGGCAGGTAGGATGTGGCTGGAGGAGGTGTGTCATTGAAAGCGTGCCTTCAGGTATATATTTTATATCTGGCTAGTAGTGGAGGCTCTCTTTCTACTGCCTTTCTGCTTCCCTTCACCATACTTTTCCAATTCTGTCTCATCTCAGACCTCAAGGAATGGAGCTAGCTTCGTATGGATTCAGACCTCTGAAGCCATGAGCCCTCAAATAAACTTTTCCTCCCCCACAGTTGTTCTGGTGAGGTGTTTTAGTTGCAGCAGCGAAAAAGCTGACTAAAATACTAGTTTATGCAGTAATTATTTTTGTACTTCCTTTCTACTCCACCTCTCTCTCTCTCTCTCTCTCTCTCTCTCTCTCTCTCTCTTTCTCTCTCTCCCCCAGTGGAGAAAGTACAGTGAGAACCTCCAAACAAGCAGGCCAGGTGAAAGAATCAAAGGAGAATTGAGTGAAGCCATCCTGTGCCAGAAAAGGATTCAAATTGTACCTAACAGGCCACTTTTAGGTGATGTTTCCTTTTTAAATTAAGTACAATAGCTCTCCTTCCACTTCTTAGCCTGTTAAACAATAAATAAAATGAAAACTGGAGCCAGGTAGAAAAAATTTATATTAAAATGATGACACTTTGAAGATCACTAACAAGACAATCAATGACTGAAACTTTTTTTTTCTTTAAACCATATTGTCTGATTTCTACTTTTCGCAGTGTTGATTCCTTCCTTCCTTCCTTCCTTCCTTCCTTCCTTCCTTCCTTCCTTCCTTCCTTCCTTCCTTCCTTTCCTGTTAACTGCTATCTACCCTCATTCCTGAAACTGTTCCAGGTTCAGAAGTAATCTTGCTAAAATCAAATGATCAGCCTTTCTGTGAGGAGCCTCTTGCATCCATTTCTTCATCTTTGGGTGATTTCAGGCAAAAATATTTGCACCTTGAAAGGCCCAAAGCACAGAGTTCTCCCTGAACTGGCTTCAGTGGCATGGCGTCACTGCGTCCACAGTCACTAGCTTGGAATTTGGCTTGGTTCAGGTTTATTTTGCTTTTTGAATTTGTAAAATGTGTAAAATGGTTGTATTAAGCAGGTAAAGCAATGTTGCAATATCAGTGGGACAGCCATCACGAAAATGTGATAGCTCAATACTTCTCAAGGTGCTACTTCAGTATTATTGTTAGAAACCCTGCATTTCCAGGAGACTTGTAAAACTACCTGAACATAAATCTGTTAAATCTTAGAAAGGACATTCAAGAGGCACAACTAGTCAAAGATGAAAGCAATAAAATGAGTCATCTACCTAAAATGAACGCCTGGCCATGATCTCCTCCAATGGCTACCCAACACTTGCAGAATTAAATCTAATTTGCTTAATGTGATATATAAGGCCCTCCATGCCTTGGTCCTTACAGCTTCTCCTTGCCTCATTTTCTGCCCTTCCCACCTCCTCCTCCTTGATATGGAGGCCTTGAAATATTTATATTTAATTCCTTGCCAGTTGTTATCCACCATATCTACACAACACATGCCACTCAGATTCATAGCTCTGAATCTTTGGTCTTAATTTTTCTTCTTCCTACAGTGCTGCCTTTCAATTTACCACCTACCTCAGCCATTCTTAGCTCACCTTCTATCTTCCAGGATGCCTTGTCACTTGAATGGTCTATTCCCAATGCTCCCATAGCAACAAGAGCCTAGCTCTTTCACAGATCCTACAATACCACAGAGGAGTGCTGTGTGCGCATCTTCTACACCGAACCATGAAGGTATAGAGTATAGACTTGGTGAAAAAAATTTAACAAGTAGAAAAACCTCAGGATTTTCTAATAATGATTTCAGGGAGTCACTGTTTATTTCCTTTATAGAAATCTAGTATGCCGACATATTTTGTCTTCTTTCATGCTCTATTGCAAAGTCACCCATTCTCCACATACGTATCCCCAAGGGCACATTACCCAAATCAATGAGGTGAGGCCATTTGTAAAATTTAAATTTTATAGAAGCCAACAGGCAAGGCTTGTGATTCTAATGTTTCCTCAAAAAGGTAAATAATAAGAGTTTTCTGCTCCAACTTTAGAAATGGAAGCTCACAGTCAGAAAATACTGTTTACTTTTCTCATAATTACCCAGCCAGGACCTGGTTTCCCAGAATGATACACCGAACAAATTGCACATAATACATACAAACATTCTGAAAATGCTACATATTTGGAACAGAAACACATTTATGTCTCAGAGTGATGCCAACTAGTTCTGTGCTGTTTTTGTTAAGCATAATTGCAGTTCTTCACAAAGAGCCTGGAGAAGGGGAACAAATGCTTGGCATATTTCTTTTGGTTTTTCAGCATGTGCGTAATTTATTTGTTTGCCACTGAGAAGCACTCTGTTTTGCCTGCTGGGCGCCAAGGCAGTGTGATAGGTACTACAGTTTCCGTCACATTTTCTTAGACGTTCAGTCTCCTGGATTTATGGAGTTGGACTCCACATTCGATGTCCACATTTTATGTGGTTGTTGAGAGTTGGCACTGTTTCATCTTTCCCCGTGTCCTGTTCAAGCAGTGCCCAGTTGTGACTTGTCATGAGGCCTTCCTCCCGGCGTCATGTCATCTGGGATACGATGAATCGCACACAGCAGACCCGGAGTGAGAATGGCTCAGAAGCATATCTAGTTACAAAGGTGAGGGTAGTACTTTTTTTTTTTTTTTTTTCAAAAAAGGGAGTGTGTTTAAACTTTGAGGGCTGTCTTGATTCATATATTATAAGCGAAATTCTATGAATATGCATTAGTTACCTCTTTTGAACTTCCTTGAAACAAATTCTCATAAATAAACAAGGAATGTACCGTACTAACTGACAGAGTCATTTAGGCTAGATGTATTGTGCTAATGGAGTGAAAAGAATAAAAATTTTCAAGGGCTTCAACCCTCAATTTTAATAAATTTCATGGAAATCGGATCAAGTCCTAATTGCTAATTCATCTGAAATTATTAAAAAGAGATTTCAATTACATACCACCATTGAATTTTGATGTAGCAAATTAAATTAAGATACTAGATTGTTTCTTTTCTTAAATCCAGACCTATTTAAAAACCTTTTCCTGTAAATTCTGAAAAGGAACTTTGTGTTCAGTTATATTGCTTAAAAAAAAATCCAGCATTAGTATGAAATAGTAGGTTAAATCTCTTAGTGAAGATTTTTAATGACATTTCAGTGTTCCTCTTATAATTACTCTTCATCTAAGATATCCCATAATGATGTTGGACACTCCTGGTTCAGGCTCACTGGCTTGCTTCATTAGCATGTCATTCCCATTCCACATCACAAGATTTAATTGTAATGCCGGATATGCACAGCTCTCCACAGAAGTCTAATCAAAGTGGATTCACTTGTATTATTAATATCAAAAATCAGTCCACTTGCTATTTTTATAAATAAAAGAATCCAGATACATAAATCAGCTGTCATTTATTAGCATGTTACTGGCATATCTGCCAGACATATGAGCGGCCCTATCACAGTTCCTTAGGATTATTTTCATCAAGATTAAAACCCTTCTACATTAAATATACATACTAATTCCTCCATAAAGTAATCAGATTACAGAGCAGGTGACATTGTGTGCTGGAATTCAAATGATTTGCAGTAATGAGCTGGAAAGGTGTGCTTGGAGTCAGGCAGAGAAAAGGGAAGAGGAAAGACAGAGAAGGAAGACTTTGGTTTTAAATTTGGGCTTGCACATCTGTTGTTACATTGTTTTTGCTAACTTCTACTTATTTATATATTTTTTAAATAAATGAAGACTTCAGACAAGCACCCATGATACTTAGCAACCTATCATGTCAATCATTTATACTATCAAATACTACATGCCTCTAGTTTATTAGCTTATATTGCCTTTGTCCATGTTCTACTTAAAACCAGGGCGGGAAAATATTTCTTGTGATGGTCAAGTGGTGCTCAGACATCAATGCCTCTATACATCTGTGCTGTCGAACCAGAATGTTTGATTTCCTCATAGCCCAGATCTGGCTTTCAGTTTTAAAATTTTCATTCCATGTGAAAATCCAGTAAAACACAAATGACATGATACACAACACAACTACTTCCACATTTATGAAAAGAATTTTACAATAATACTTCAGAAGTAGAATAAAATGGCTAGAAGTTGGCTAAAAACATATTTTTTACTCCTAATAGCTCCACAGAAGCACCAGCTAGAGACACTTTGGGGACCTTACTGTAAAAATGCAATAGCATTTGCAAAATACCTTGATTTTCCACTTATTTTCAAAATAGTCTTCTTAGCATGTTGTGGAAAAAAAAAAAACACCTCCAAATTGCTTTTAACATATACACACAGAGACATATCATACATACCTCAACAATTTTTCAACAATTTGAAGGAAATGAAACCTTTGGTGCCTGAGTACCCCAGGACTAGAAGCATACTAAGTCCCTTGAAACCAGGGATTGTTGCCCTTGTGTGTGATTTTTAAAAAATTTCTTACACTGTGTTACTTCGCCTCTATCATATAGTAACAAGAGACATACATAACCCATATTTATCATTTTCAAAAGTTTTTTTTATATAAGCAACACTATTTATTTGTATTTCTTATAACATTTTATATATTTCTCTTTTTGATTATAAATTAGGTCAATTTTTGATGAAAAATTATGTTTGAACATACATTGCAACCCCCTGCCTGGCATGTCTGGAGATGAAGTGGCATCGTATACATGAAGAAACATTTGAAGATATAAAGATCTTAACAAGTAATATTGTGATCAGAGTAATACAAGTCTGTTCTCTTTTATGTATGAATATCATTTCTGACCCATTTAAACTGAGCCTCTTTACAATGTTGTGATCTTAAATGAGACAACTTTAAAATAACCCATCCTAAATATCTAGCCAATTAAAATACTTAGCGCATTGCTAACAAGAATCATATATACTAGTATGCCACTGCATGCAGCATTTGGGGCTCCAATTTATTATTCAATAAGAATGCATTTGACCTCGGCATGTTGATGATTCTTTTTTTTTTCCCCCAGAAACTATACTCTGCAGCTAGCCTAATCAAACTGTGTACAGTTCATTTGGAATAATTTCTCATCTAATTCCTTTAACTGTTTGGAGACAGAAAGTGGGTCTGTCCTTTGTAGAATAAAAAGTAAACAGCAGTTTCCATTGTATGATAAGCAAATAGAAAGGCTAACAGCTAATGTGCTGATTCAATAACCATTTCTATATTATCCTTTTAACTTACAGACATCCTCAGTAAGTTTTAAATTATTTCCATCAGAGATTCAGACATGGTTCAGAAAAGCAAATGGAAAAAGAAAATCAAGAAACAACTTTGTTATTATTTACAGAAAATGAATTATTTTCTGCTGATTATCTATCAAGGATCAAGGATTTAAGAGGGTGTTTTGATGGTGATTCCAGCAACACTGTAAATAATGTAAGTACTGGGGAGGAACAAGCATCAGTGAAGAAAGAGGGTCAGAGCCTACATTATCCTACATTTGGAAGTAAATCATCAAGCTTGTCATAGAAGTAAACCCTCAAAATACTGTATGTGGTTAATATTCATTCATTCCTATACTTCTCTTGGCTTAGTTCAACATATGTAATGGAAGTTAGAAAGGGAGGTATATTTTGTTATTGCCACTTTGAAGTACCTTTCGTCTTTCAAAAATTTAAACTCTTTTGGAAACGTATGCTAAGAAATATACTTCTACCTGTATACCAATAGACTGCATATAAACAGAGTTTTGTGTTCATTTAAAGAGTTTTGGGGAGTATATTGCACATGTGAAATTGGCCATTGTCCTTGGTCACATTCTTGGTGTATAAATAAAGAGGAAAAGTGAGTGGCATGTCATAAACTGGGGACATTTTGTCAAGAGGGTTATAGTGTTGTATTAAAGGACACAGGGCATGTTAAGATTCACCAAATACCAGGTCACATCCTAATCACTGTGGTAGCATCCATTTGGAGTACAAATTTATCCACTCTGTACCTATTTATACGTTCCCAAAACAATCAAAAAATTGGAGAGAATTAATTTTTCAGGTCCCTGAAACATTTGTACACCTATCACCACGAAGACTGCTTCATATAACGTCCCCACCCAGCATAGGCACCTCTCCAAGTTATGCAACACAAAATCTGGACAACGAGTTGTGAAGAAAACCAAATGTCTTCCTAGTGACAAGGGAATGTTCACAGCCCCAGTGTAGCTCATTTCAGTAGGGTATTGACAGGGAGTTCAGATGAAAATATAGGCATCCATGCTAGAAGGGCATAAGCATTCTGAAAAAACATGGAGGCTATAAAATTGTATTATAAAAATAAAAGTAGTTATGGAAAATCTAGGATTAGGGCAGATAACTCAAACCATGGAACTTTGTAACCACAATGTGAACAGCAAAAACAAAATTAAACAAACATATAAAAATTATGGGATCGTTTAATCTCTGTTAGCATTTGCACTGAGCATCATAGTCAGTCTTTGTAATCTTAAAATGTTAAGCTTGTGCTTTCTTCTCCTTGATGTGCCTCTTGGAGGACACCACCTTGTTGGAGCCTTTTCTTCACCACCAACTCTAGAGCAAAGGAATATGAAAACCCACAAATATTTGAAACCCCAAAGCCAACAACAACTCCCATTAAAAGCAGTCATATTTGTAATTTTTTGGACTTTGTATTAGAATCTTCATAAATTTGCTAAGAATTTCTATGTGGTTGTGTCTAAGTACTCCCATGTTTGAGAATCATTATGATTCCATTGTGCTGGAAAAAGCATAACAGCAGTTTCTTAGTTATACTGTGTCGGCTTCTCTTTTCACCTTTTGTGCAGGAGGCAGTTCACATGAACTCACATAAAGGATGAAGCAACTTGCCTTGTTACTAGCCAGTTACATTAAGATCCCTACTCAGCCCCTGCTGTATTTCCTGGTTTGTTCAAATATTCATCCTCTTTGGGAAATTTTTTTGTTCAAACATTTTTAACACTGAAATTAATCCTATATATCAATTAACATATAAAATATTTAGTTCAGGGTATTTTGTAAAATAGTTAAGAGTTCAGAAACATGTTACTAAAGACACAATCCTTTTATTAATATTCTGATAAAACTGTATTAAGAGTATTCTCTCTAGGTTTGTAAGTCATTAAATAACTTCCTAAACAAGTATCCAAATTGCATAAATCCTCCTCATTTACTCAGGATAGTGATAAATTTTCAAGAGTTTCCTAAATTATACTTTTGATGGGAAAAAGGTTCCTTGATTTTCTTTCTCTACATTATGTGGTCAGTCAGAGGAGTATAGCTCTCCGTCAAGGGGGCTGTCTCATCTGACCAAACTGGGGCCCATTCCTCATCCCTATATATCTCTCCCTCATGAGAACCAGCTTAGATTGAAATTCACTGAAGAATCCAACACTAAAATTGGAAATATAAGTCAGCTCAGTTCTCTCTATTTCCTTCCTGCTTATATCAGGCAATATTGACTCTGGGTTTCTAGCATATGAATGTCCTGTTGACCCTGACCTACACCCAGCACCTCTGACCTGAGGATTTCTAACTCCGAGGCTCCAATTTTATAATTACTAGAAGATCTGTGCTTCGGAGATGATGATGTTAGGAAGTGATCACATTTTGGTGTATAGGTTAAAACATGATAAAAAATAATCATCTGCCACCAGACAGATTTTAAAATAGCCAATTATTCTCTAACTATTTCTAATTTCTTAATTTCGAAGTGTTATTTCTTCCACTTTGTGCCAAATTGGCACATTTTTAATATTCTTTCCAAGTAAGATCAGTCATTTAGAATGTTAAATGGGGACTGTTTTTTACAAGAAACCATTCACTTATTGGCTCACATTCATTCCTTCTCCAAATATATGTGATTCCAGTTTCTAACCTTTTGGCAGCCTCCGTGTGAGCAGTAATAGGCTTGTTCCTCATTTTCCTCCCACTGTTGCACGATGAGATAGTCCCCACATAACCACAGACAATGTTCAATTACAGTGAGTATCCTTTCTCCTCTTCTCTCTTTCACTCCAGGCCTCTCTTCTCTACAAATGCCACTACAAATGGATCTTTGCTAGTGGTAGGAGAAGTTCATATCCAGTTGCCCTCACTAATGTTCCTTGGGTCCCTCATCACTGCAGCAGAAATGAGGTGCTGAATTCTGTGTAGAGCTGAGGAATCTGGTGTCCTCCCAACTCTGAGCCACGTGTGCTCATCAGGCTTCAAAAGCAGCAATTCTTATTACCACAGCCTCAGAAAGGCTCTCTTTAGAGTCCCATCCATCCCTGAATCTGAATCCTTTTCTCAAGGAGGAACAAAATTAGTCCAAAGGTACTTGAGGACGGATGAAGTCTTTGCCTCTCCCTCTGTTTACTTGATGTACCAAAGTTTCATTCTTTCTACCTACAACAAAAAACAGCCCCTTTCCAAATAAACAAATACTCAGTATAGAAGTTGGTGGGTGAATGAACTATGATAAAGTATTGTTTCATGTACGTGTACCTACAATGTATAAGATGATCTTTTTGAGTGTGTGCATGTATATGTGATTTTGGGAAAGGGTCTCACTAAGTTGCATAGGGCCTTGCTAATTTGCTGACACTGGTCTCAAACTTGAGATCCTCCTGCCCAGATAGGATTACAGGTGTGCATCAATAAAACCAGCAACATACAGGATTTTTTAAAAAGGCACTATTCTTTCAATGCCACAAAATTAATAAACATCCCTCATTAAGAAGGCTGATGACAGAGAGTGCTCATCTATCTAACCTGGACTATTTGCAGAAAGAGTCCAAGTCTCATGCGTGGGATGCAAATCTTTCCATTATTATTCTGTGGCTGAGCTAAAAAAAATAAGATTTTCTTTTAAAACCAGGGAAAGTAATAAAAACAATGCTTTGCTTTTAGTTTTTGTTGAAAAATTATTTTCTTTCCTCCTGATCTATTTCATAACTTAATTTTCCATTTTGTCTTTTGTTTTCTTCCTTCATTTCTTTTCTTTCACCTTTAACTCCTGGTTCTGAGAGGTCCAAGATAGAAAAAAAAATGTACAAATTTAGGATATGATAAAGGTGGCCTTTCAAAACATTGTGGAAAAGATGGATTATTCAATAAAGGGTATTGGGACAACTGGCTAGCCATTTGGAAAAAAATATAAGTGGAGCTTTATTTCACTCCTTAGTCAAAATGAATTCTACTTGGTTCCAAAATTTGAGCATAAAAATGAAATCATTAAAGGTCTGGAATAAGCTTGGCGATTATATTAAAAAGAGAAAGTTTAGGGCTCTTAAGATCTTACTAAGCAGGATAAAACTGAGAAGCTGTAAGTGTATTGATAGGTTAAACTAAGTAAAAATTTAAAATACATTCCTACACAGAAACATTTTTAGTAAAGAAAAAAGGAATGAAAAATTGGGAAAATATTTGTAGGTCAGAAGGTAATTTTTTATAGGTATTTTGGCAAAGGACTAGCAAATCTTTAGAAAGTGGGCATCAAAGGTAATTTGAAGAAAATTCAAAGGGGTGATAAAAATATAAAAGTCAGATTTTTAATTAATAAAAAGTAATAACTAAAATAAAATCAGGACTGGGTGAGTTGTCATTTTTAAAGCTACGAGTCAGGCAAAAGTTTTTCAAAGTTTGACAAGACCTGGTATTGAAATTGGAGGAAGTAGGCTTTGAACTTCCCATTGGGAGGAGTAAAAGTTTTCCAGGTTTTTGGGAAAAAATTTAAAAAAACAATCCTACTTCAAGAATTCATTATATGCAAAGATATTGTTGTCAAATTGTTCACAGTGGTGTGTATGAAGTTGGGATTTAAAGGTTTTATCAGTAATACAAAATTTGGACACCTTTTCTATGTCCTTTAGTAGGAAAATGATTCAAAACATACCAAACCTATTAGGTGCAATGTTGCTCAGGATACTGTAAACTATGAACAGATCTTCTGCATGTGGCTCTACAGAGGCTGGTCTTATAGCTCTTTTAGACAAGGATCCTGCCTTGTTGCACCTGCTCTTTGACTTCTCTGATGTGAAACTGTAAGGAAAATGGGCAGTGAGCATTAGGAGTGGGGAGAGTGCAGATTGACAGGTGAGGAAAATAGGCAATTGTAAGAATTATCCATGTGTTATTAGTGGCATTCAAGAAAGAGGTTTATGAATGAGTATTGAATTATCCTGAAATTGTTTTTGATTGCTCACCTTTTACTGGGATAACTTTTAGACTGAACCATTTGGTGACAACTTTATCAGAATTATATGAAATTCAAATTGCTGAAAGGAAGTAAGAAAAAAATGAGATATCCTTGTTTTAAGTATGAGAAGTTTCAGTCCTGATGTGTTTAAGGGATTTGATCAAAACTAAGAGCAGAGCTGGGAGTGAAATCAAACCCAAGGATTCTGTTTCTCTACTATTATCATTATATTCTAATAACCAAGTAGGAGCATTAGCCAAAGCATGGAGATTTAGTTACTGTAGCTCTTGCAATTGGCTGTGATTTTCAGTTTAACATATGGGTACATTTGCACTTAAAAGTGGAAAATTAGAGAATTCACCTATCTTTCTATCAATCTGCACAGCAGGCAGTTGATCAGACTGCCATCAGATGGAAAATTGGACTTATTAGGATCAATTAATAAGGGAATGTGATTCACAAAGGGAACCAAGCACATAAAGAAACTAAAAATTAAAAAAGAAAAATATATGTTCCCTTCATCCCCTCAGATACACTGTTTAAATGCATTATGGTTGTAGATCTTGAACTTTTGGTCCGATAGCTCTTTTAGACTCTTCACAGTTTTGAATACCTGAAGGAGCTTTTGTTTATGTGGGTTTGATCTATCAAGTATTGACCACATAAGAAATTAGAAACTGAAATCTTTCAAATGTTTGTTATTAGTTCTCTCAAAAATGATAACTCCATTTCATGTACATTTCTATGGAAAAAAAAAAGAAATCAAGCTACTTTCCAAAAAGAAAAAAAATAGTGAGAATGGCATCATTTTAAATTTGAAGTATTTTTTTTCATTTGTCACATAACAATTGTACATATTTATGGGAACCAGGCAATGTTTCAACACATGTGTTCATTGTGTGATGTTCAAATCAGGGTAAGCATATCTCTTTCCTCACACATTTATCATTTCTTTGTGGTGAGGACCTTCAAAATCCTCTCTTCTAGCTTTTTTGAAGCTTACAATACACTATTGTTATCAACAGCCATCCTACCGTGCAATAGAACATCAGAACCTATTTCTTCTAACTGTAATGTAGTACCTGTCCACCCATCTTTCTCCATCCCTCCAGCTCCTCTCTCCCCAGCCTCTGTAACCAGTATTTCATGGTTTTTGAAAATCTCTTTCATTCCTTAGCTTAATAGAAGACATTCTCATATCTGCTTTTCTGTTCAGTCTCTTGCAATAAGCTGCATTGGTTGAATCAGATGGAGAAAATCCAACTTTGCACAGACATGGAGTTGATAAAAAGCAAAGTATTTTGCTAACCATTTTGTAATTGTGCATATTCTTTAATACTACACTAAAACTTGACATGTGATAGTTTCTTAAATGTAGTTACAAGGTATAATCTGAAAACATATCTATGCAACTTGATTGTTACTTCAGAATTCACTAATTTGTCTATCTCCTACTTTAAATAGATCTTTCCCCCCACACGTAATTTGGTAATATCATACACTGGAAAATATTGGAAAATATTGATTCCCTGAATTATGTAGAGTTTCCAAATGCTGACACATTTCATTATACAATATTTAAAAAGTTACATGTGTTAATATCATCAGCAATCTCTTTAGATATTGGGAAACTACCAAACTGTTCATAGTGAATGCAGATTTTCCAAAATTCTAATTTTCACTTGAAAGCTAGAATTTTATCCTGGGCAACAAATGTTCTCAAATTTTTTCTTGATGTGGCAGGCTCATTTTGGACATTTTTGAAAAAATACCTGCCAATACCCACATCTGAAAACTGTGTTTATTCTGACAATTGTTCTTTTAAGTTGAAGTGATGTTCCACAAGAAGGCAGCTAGCTTAGCACTCAACGCCAGCATGGATGCTTTTCTATGAGTTCACTATCAGACTCCAATATGTACCAAAAGGTCTTTCCAAGTGTTTCCAATATTATTACACAAAATATTAAAAATCCATATATTCAAGAATTAATTTTATAAAATAAATTATTTAATCAATTCAACAATGTTTACTGCTTCACTAGGGATATTTTTAATTAAAACTGGCTTTTTGTGTGTTCCATTTATTGGGAGTACTTGATGCTAAGAAATAAAAGATTCAGTGCCATTACCTTGATTTGTGGCAATGTCCCAGCAATAACACTCATTGGTGTTTTCACATACTCTGTGCCAATGCCAACACAGTGTAAGAGACAAAAAGTCTGAGTAATATTAAAAAACAGTTTTGACCTCTCAAAAACCTGAAAGGCTCTCATGAAGGGATACAAGATTGCACTTTGGAATCACTAATTTATGATAATAGGTACTATAGGTGAGAGAGTGATCAGAAACCCTGTCTTAATAAAATGTTGATTTGAATATAAAGGTCATTCCTCAAATGCAAAGGCTGGAAGTAATCAAAACTTGCATTTGTTCAATAGTGCTTAGCTCAGAGCTATGTAAAAGTTCCCATTTAATCAAAACTATCAGGTTTTTAGCTTCTTTGAAATTATTTCTATGTAACTTAGTTCTCGTTGGCAGAATTTCTTCTAGATATAATCATCACTATAGCACAGGCAGGCATGCCATGCACGTGTGCACACACACACTCACACAGTAACTGATGCCATTTTGGAGCATTTCCTACATCAGTCATCTTCTCCTTGTGTCAGAGAAACAAGTAGTACACCAACTAGTGCCAAGCTTGAATCCCATCATTTTCTACCTTCTCAGTTCTCTTCGTTTTCCTAGTATTGTCTCTTCACGTAGCACCAGTTGCCAGGTACTGGATCATTCTCACCAGCATAGAAACATTCTTTTCTGTCTCCTATCTTAACAAAAAAGAAAAACAGTGCTGGAGTGTAGCTGGGTGGGGGAGGTTTTGCTGATTTTGAGTGATGATGAGGAGTTCCATCCCCACACTGAAAAAATAAAATCAAAGAAAGCAAATTCTCCCTTCTCATTATTTTCTATGCAATTATGATTTCTCATCCTGGAGACTGTTCAATTGTCTAACATGGTATCCACCTTGGCGTGCTACTGAGGTCACTCTTGTCAAGGACACTGAAGACTTTGATTCTGTTAAAGGCAAAGAACACCTTTCTAGCTTCATTCTTTCTGAGCACCAAGATTCACTCCAGTAGTCCACAGAATCTTCTTAGTGTTTCTTCTTTTCAAGGTAGAAACTTTACTCATGGGTGATACATTTCCAGTCTCCTTTGTTATCTGGTCTTCCTTCTAAATCTTTAAGGCCCAGTTCCTTTCTCTGTCCTGTCTTCTTAAATGACCTATGCCACCTCCATGCTGATGACCCCCACATTCATACTTCTATCCCAGCTTCTATCCTCTGACCTCCATTATTATGTAATAGCCTTTGTGACATTCCCTTTTGGATATAAACGACTTTTAGAAGTATCAATGCAATATTTCCCAAATGTAAATTTTTATTTCTTCTCTCCACCCCACTTCCATCATCTCTATCAAAGCAAATGGCACCACCTTTACAGTTTTGTTCCAACTATACACTTGAACAATATCCTTTCCCTCAGGTCCAGATCTTCAATCTTCTTGAAGTTCCACATGTTGTCTTATTATCTATGCTATACATGTCTGCTTCATTCTCTATATGCTCTGTAGTGCAAACCATCAGCACAGGATCCCTGCCTATTAGTACCTTGGCACTCACTAATAGATGAGTTACGAGATGCAGCCCAAAAGCTCCCTCCTACATTTAGGTCCTAATTAGTGGAACTGGTAGTATTGGTGTAATGCTCATTTTACAAAGGAGCTACCTTCCAGAGTTCTGTTTCCTAAAATGACTTATTATGTCATTATATTTTTCCATAAAAAAGAAACAAAATAGAAAACCTTAGATTCCTTATATTCCTGGCAATGTTTTTATTTCTTAAACACACAAGTGAGCATATTACAAAATAATCATCGTAGCCATTGCCTCAACACTCCTACTTACCCCAGACAAGCCACTTTCATAATAAATTGCTTCACTCTCTATTAAGCATCGAAAGGGCTTGAGAAAGCAGAGAAACGGCATGTAATCTTCTAGAACTAATAAATGGCACCGTTTGTGTCTCTTTTTTCTCTCCAACACTGTGCTGCCCTTGGTCTTTAAACAATTGACACTATCCTTTTCACAATATCTAATATTTTCCTTCTAAAGTTTTGTTTCAACATTGATATTTCCACATTTTGTCTTAGAGGCACAAAGCTGCAGATGATATAAATAACCTCACATAGATTTTTTTAGATCAATCTTAAAAAAAAAAAAATCTTCCAAAACTGTTAAACTGCTGACTTCTTTTCTTTGGTCTGTAGATACTAATAGATGAATGATAAATCTATTTAAAAACATAATTTTGGATTCCATATTGATTCACCCATTCCACATCAGATCTACTCGTTCATATCGATAGGTGTTAAAAAGTTATATGCACAGTGAGCACAGAAAACAAAAAGAGCTAAACATCTGGTGCCACTGCCTGTTTCTCAGGGTTCATACGTGGCTGGTAAATACTCCCCTCTCACAGTGGCTTTTGCTCTCTGAGTCTGAACTACTTGTTCAGTTTTCATTATCCAGAGACATTTATTATTGCTACTTCTGAAAGAACCAACATTTTGAATTTCAGAGGGGGCATGAGAATACTCTCTCTGTGAATCAGGAACTGGTTTTTAAGAATCCAAATCTTATTAGAATAATATCCTACAGTTGAAGAGATGTGTGACTTTTATGACATCAGTATCAAAGACAATATGCTGCTTATTTTTTTCAAAAAAGTGATTTTCAAAGATCTACAAAGAACTTTGCAATAATAATAGTAAAAATGCTAGTATAACTAACTATTTCTGGGAATGACTAGGTTGTGCTTCATAAGAACTTTGATTTGCAACCATTAATGAAATTATTTTTCCTAATATTTGTCGTATGTCAAATGAGTAAAAATTTTAGCTTAACTAAAGCTATTCAAAAGCAGCTGTCAGTTAAAAAATAGCTCAGAGTGTTTGCTTTCATCATTATAGGAGTCAATCGTAATAGGAAAATCAATGACTCTGTGTAGTCATAGATTTTTAATTGCACTATACATTCTGAAGAAAAAACGAAAAGAATGTTTCAAGATGCCTATCATGTGGTTCAATAGTCAAGCAATCAAATAAGCCTGAAATACTATACACCAAATTATATACCAGTCACTCTTAGGTAAGCTCCTCTTGAGGGGATTTTGTAATGCCTCAGTGTGTTTATTTATATGTTAAGGACAAACTGGGCAGGTGGTCAGTTAGTTATTCAGAGAAAATTACTATCTGGTGTGCCTGGTCCCTGGAGAAAAAAAGTAGGTGGAGATTATGGTCTCTCACCCTGGTGGAATCCACTAGCAAAGTCTCATGGACTCATTTCCATATATAGGCCCCCCAAACAAAGCTTCATCAAACAATATATATTCTATTTATTTTGAAATATGGAGATCTCTGACTGTTCTAGGAGATACACTCCTGGCGTGGTGATGGAAAGGCAGCCAGGCTCAGCATGGCCAATGTGCCAAGGCCGGGATGCCTCAGAAAGCAATAAAAAATAGAATCCTTTCTTGGTTCTTTTTATCTCTCCTTTGTGTTAAGTCTATTTGATTTTGCTATCAGTGTGGCTTATAATTTTCTGAGTGCAATGAAAAATAATTCTGCGAATCTGTACTCAATATCTAAAGGAGTTTTCAAACCAACAAGGATAAAGGATATTTCCCCTTCTCTCTCCTTTTTAATTGTATGAAAGATATGCATAGACTGTTAGAATGACTGTAAGGAAGGATGTGTGCAAAGAAAAATCCCTGTCAAGTGCTCTGTACTTTGCTATTTGCCCATGGCAATGGACAGTCCAGAGATAAAGGGGGGAAAAAGCCTAAAACCCATCAATCCCAGAAATCTCTTGGTAAGCAGTAACCGAGGGCAAAATAACATGCAGCTGTCTGATATAAAGTGAGGCTACCTTGCAAATTTAGGGTCCAATTCTCTTCGCCCCTCTCTAGTTAAAACCAAACAATTTTTTTTTCATGTAGCTTCCAATTGCAGAGCCTGTTGAAAACTCATTATCTTCAAATAGGATTACATTCCGTTAATATGAGAACATGCATATTACAATATCTGGTAAAAATCAAAAGTTCCAATTTGCTCACTACATGTAAATCCAATTCAAAATATTTCCATAACATATATCTGCTGGATGTTACACTATTTGTGTGTCACTCTGGAATGGATTAACTCCATGACAGGCTAGGCTCAGTTTTTCTGCATTTGGTGTTTTTAAACAGTTTATATTTGTTATCATATCAAAGACAGGCTTGCAGTTTTCAAAAGGAAGAAGAGAACACAGCGCCCAAGGCTCCTCCAGCATTACATTTCTTATTCCATTTTATCTTTCTTGGTTTTGACTAATGTCAGTAACAGCTACTGGTAATAAACTGCTTGTTACAGACTGCTGTTGCCTTGAAGCCTGGCTTTGATACATTGTCAGCCAATCGGAAGCATTTCCTGATTACATTTCCAAATTGCTTGTTTATTGATCGAGAGTTAATAAAGCAAAAGACAACTTTACGGCTTAAATTAAATGAAAGTTTCCTTTGATGTTCAAATTATCCAATCAACCAACAGGCAGTGAAATGTAAGCATTTGGAAGTTTTATCTGAAAAGGAAAAAAAAAATGTATGAGATAAATGGATCATAGTATAGACACGGTAGCTAAGTGCTAATGAAAAATATGTGCAACTTAGCATACTGCGATTTCATTTAATTCTCAGGCAAAGGAAATGATGTTGTTATTCAATCCACCCTGCTCCTCAAATCCAAACAAGGAAAAGCAGTCATTCGGCTGACAATAATTTCTTACAACTGCAACTATTTCAGTAAATAAAATAAAGTACAGATAACTTCATGGATTTATCAAAGTTTTCATATTTGGGAATGGCAGCACAACTTAGAGAATCTCTTTGAACAACCACAGTGCAGCTGTTTTGATGACACATATGATCCGTTCCACTATGGAAAAGAAATTGGACTCTTCGAAATTTTTAGTAGCTTTTGACATTTTTGCCCCAATGACACCATGATCTTTTATGAATACAAAGGGAAATAGACATTTATGTCGATGATGAAAATAAATAAATATTCTCAAGGTTTGCCTGTGCCAGGACTCTTAGGAAACTGGCAATGCTTCATCTGCTTCTGTGACCCATACTCTGGATGTCTGGTTAGATATGAGGATTAGGGTTACTTGAGATCTTGAACAAAGTCAGAAGAGAATGATAGTTTTTATGTATTATGATTGTGTTATAACATTAAGAAAAAAGAAAAGTAAACAAAATTGTATTAAACAGTGTAATTCATAAAAGAAGAAATAAGAAGGAGGAGAAGTTTTGAAAAAAATATGCCTAGAAATACAATAGAATATCAACAGAGGATGTTTGAGGGACATACTAATGCTATTTTTCTCTTTTATTTACTTTCTATATTTCCTAGAATTTTGAAAAGTAAACATGCATTACAGTTGAAATGGGAAAATTATTTTAAAATGAAAGTTAATGAAAAAGAATGGTATTTTCTTATTGGTTTGTTTGACAGTAAAATGTGAAAAATTTGTTTTGAGGTTAGGTACCTTGTGAAGCCTAGAATCTGTTACCTACAATGTCTTGTCTCTATTGTTTCTTTTGATTTTTCCCTATCCAAAACTACCACTCCTTGGCTGGCCTGTGTTCAACCTAGCCATTGGCCACCAGGGGCCAAGTTCAAGGTGGAAGTTTGACCACATCTCTCCTGCTTTCAATCTTGCACTGGTCTCAATGTGCACAGCCTGCTTCTTCCTCACCTTAGACTCATCTCATCGTTGGTGGCCCTGATCCTTCTGCTCCAGCCAGGAGGCCTTCCTTGGATTTTCTGATTGCGTGAACTTACTCCTGCCAAGTTCATACCTTTAGCACATGGCTCAAGAATTTCCTCCTTAGACAAACCCTCCTGGATTTTCAGACCCCATGGGGTTCCTTTGTCATTTGCTGTCATCAGACTTCTTTCCTGCCCTAGACTTGGCACTGTATAACTCACTTATGTCTTAGCACAATGCCTGGCACAAGCCAAGCAATAAATATGTGTTAAAGGAGTAAATAAATGATGAATGAGAGAACTGGGGAACTAACAGTTTGGCAATCAAAATCGGTCTATGTTCCCCCAGACATTTTTCTGAAATATCTAGGCTAATTCACGGAAAAGCTTTGATTCATTTATTCTTTATCATTTTCTTGAGCATTTACTGTGTATATGGCACATTTAAGCATCATAGGACATGAAAAGATGAATTTGACATGGGCTTTGTTCTGAGTTCATAGTATTAATCAGCATTTCCCTTTGACAAGGTTAGTTGCTCTTTGATCAAAGCATGAATGGACACTTGAAAGTGAAACTGTGCTTACATTTCAATAATTATATTTATATTACTACACATTCAGTTTTAGGCCAAATCCAGGAATTATTCATCAGTTCTTTCTACCACTTACTCCCCACCTTCTCACCCTCAGAAAACCTTTAGCAAAACCTATCAACTTACCTCTGAAGCATATTTTGAATCCCTCTAATTATATCCATTTCCCCTGCCATCTCTTGGTCTAAAGAAACTTCCAATGCCTGTGTCCCTACCGGTTTCCCTGATTTCTCTTTGCTGTCCTATATTCTGTTTGCCATGAGACAACAGAATGATCATTTTAAAACTTGATTCAAGTTATACCATTTGCCTGTTGATTTTCCAAATAACTTCTGTTTGCACTTGCAACCAAACATAAGCTCTTTCCCTGAGTGGCAATGCCCTACCTTACTTGCCTAATCCCATGACAAACTGGTCATCCCCCACTTGACCATTTCTAATAGCCACGACCATGCTTACTCCTGCACTAGATCGTTGGTCTTCATTTTTCTCCATGCCCTAATGCTTCCCCATATCAGTTCAAGGATGGCCACTTATTCAAGTCAGAACTCATAGTCCTGCTCTTTGAAGAAGTTGTTTAGATGAAACACTTCCCATTTACTCTATGACACATCTTTCTTTTAGATTTCCTTCGGAGCACTCATTACGATCTGAAAATCACCTGCTTTCCCCAAATTTCCACCAGAATGTAAACTTTATCAGGATTGGTTCCTTTTTAACTTTTTAAAACTGGTGCGACTGAATGCAGAAACTGCTTGGTACAAAGTACATTCTCAACAAATGTTTTTTGAATGAATGAGAAAGTGACTAAATGAATAGGCTTTGCATTTATGGAAATGGCGAGCATGTCTAGTTATTTCATGGCTGGTATTTGATATTGAGCTTAAAAGTGACCCCTCTTTTTACTGAATCCTACCCTGTCACAATTCTCATTGACTTCATGAAACCTTTCCCAACTTCCCCATCCACAGAGCTCATTCTTTTCTGACCCATGATATATAATTTATTGTCCAATCCAGGTTACTTATGAGAGTGAAAAAGAGGCACTGGTAATATTTATGCAGGGCCAATGGTCCTAGAAAAACTAGAATTTATATTTATCTTATCCATATGACACTTATTTCTTAGCATATATACATTTTTCTGAGGCACCCCATTTTCCCTTTATTAAAACTTACATACTTAGCTATATTTAATTATTCTTAGCACACAACAGGGCCCTTAGGAAGTGCTAGAAAAATGTATATAATTACTTATCATATTTGGTCAGTGGAACTGAATCCCTCTCATTCTCTGTATTACAGTTATGGAATTCACTTATTTTGTGAGAATTTTTTTAAGAAGGACAGAGTCTTTGATGCATGATACTATGTCAAATGTCTAAGCAATTATTTTCTAGATATTATAAATTTAGTAGGAAATTCTACTACTCTTACTGCACAACCAACACTTCATTTAATTACAATACTGTCTCCCCTCTTTCTCCTTCATATTATTCTGAAAAATTGGCATATATCTACAGACTTCAGGGTCTATGTCCCTTCCTCTGCAACATGTGGTGTAGTGTCACTACCCAGCGCTGTTCAGTACATGTACTGTCCCAAAGGGCCAAGTCACCACTCAGCTATACAGAGACTGTCTTGGTTACTCTTTCTTTGTAAGATGCTTTAAGAAAAGCTATTGTGATGCCTCTGACTTTGTTCTTTTCCTCAAGATTGCTTGGACTATATGGGGTCTGTTGTTTCCATATAAATTTTAGGATCATCATTTTAATTCCTGAAGGATACCATTAGTATTTCAATGGAGATGCCATTGAAGCTGTTAATCACTTTGGATACTATGGACATTTTCACAATATTAACTCTTGAAATCTGTGAACATGGGATACATTGTCACTTTTTAGTGTCCCCCTTTAATTCTTCATCGGAATTTTATAATTCTCATTGTAGAATTTACTTCCTTGGTTAAATTTATTCATAGATATTTTATTTTGTTCTATTGTACCTAATGTGAATGAAATTGCTTCATAATTCATTTTTCACCAAGTTTGTTGTTGATATGTAAAAATATTATTGTTTACTTTCTCTCTCTCTCTAGAGAGCAGAGGTAAGCTCTATAAGTGCTGTTACCCTATGTAATTCAACTTTCTATTCTTTGGGTTTAGTACAATGCCTGTATTCTAGTATATTCCCCAAGATACTTGAATAAATGACTGAATGGAGTTTGCCTAAATAGACATTTTGTGTCATGAGAGGAAAGTGTATCTTGAATATTATTAACATTCACAAAAGATTATTTTTTGTGTAGCCAGGTCCAAGCTTTAGATTAAATTATTCAATCCAGCAACTCTGACTCTTGTCAGTCAACCTAGTACACACATATCAAGTCTTTTTAGTTAATTGAATGCCAAGAATTAATTCATTATTTAATTTTTTTATACATAAACTAACTCTCTACTGTGACTGGTTAGCTATTATTTATAATTTTTACTAACTACAGAGTGGCAGAATTGCAATTAAAGTAGATGCATAGGAATTTATTCATAAAATAATATATATTTCTTTGAAAAGTAGTTTCTTAAAAATAACTCTGAAAATCTTTTAATACTCTCAAAAAGCAAAATCTCATAGAAAATATGTTAATGTGTTAGAACTTGTGTTTTTATATATATTTCCTCTGATGAGTTTGAGACTTTAAAAATATTTCTAATAAAAGAGTAGTTCTATTTATTAGATAGTATATAATTTTTCATATCCTTCTCTGCTTCTATAATAAATCAGAAAACCTGATATTGGGCTTAATAAAAATCAGGCAGACCTAAAGTAAATCTCATATTTTTTAGTCTCTATAGGGTCAATATAATAATTATCATTTCTGCCAGTGAGAGCTAACATTTTTAGATCATCTATTATATGCTAGGCACTTTTCTAATTGTTTTATATCTTTTGATCACTATAAGCCACAAATAACCACAAGAGGTAAGTCATATTATCAACAGTCAGGGATACCAAATCAAAAAGAAATTAAATAACTTTGTCAAGGTAACCTGTGAAAATGGAATTCATATGCATGAAGCCTGTCACTAGAATCCTTGTTCTCATCCATTGCACAGGTATACAGAATCTGATCGTGTGTAATTTACCCCTTTTTGGTGTGTGGAAACTGAATCATTGGTTTTATCTTTCTAGTCTATATGCTTATTACCCCCTTCCTAAAGGAGAAGGAAAAGGAACTGTAGTTATCCTATAAGTAACTTAATATGCCCTCTTATATTCTTTAGGGATCACAACAATTTATATATATGTGAAAAATTGGATAAACAGGCTTCCAAAATCGGTCTGTGTCTGTGATGAGTCTGGTTCATGTATGGATGTGGAGAAGCATTTACTAAACAAATGGTACTATGAAGAGAAAGAGAAATGAGAGGATATGGATAAAACTAGTCAGTGTGTTTAAAGGGACCAAAACACAAGAAGAGGAGGCCTTTTTGGTGGGATCAACTGAATTATAAAAGCCACAGATCAAACAGGAGGAAAATCAGCTAGTTGAGGTATGCAGAGCCCATCTTTCCCTTCCCTGGCCATAGAGGACTTACATTTTTACCTCCTGAAAGTTAGTACAATTCTCTTGACTATATGGGACCTGAGAGTTGGTATGATCTTCTTGACTAAACTATTATCTCATGTGTCCTTATCAACTTTTTAAGATGTGTTGTGCATCCAAGTCATTTCAAAAATATGTAAATGAATTGAATATTGTATTATGCTAAGCCATGACTCTTTAAGAATACACGTTGGCAAGTCACCTGCACAGAGAAGATGTACTTTCTACTTTTGTCATTTATTACACATTTGATTTTTATAATTAGCCCTCCTCACTCCATCTTGGATATCTTTTACATATTCTTCCCTTATTAACTTAGAGAAAGCTCTGCCTGTAAGCAGTCACTGCATAGCTTATAGTTCTCTACCCCTTGATCTCCTTACTTCCTTTCTCTTATTTTTTAGTATCTACATATAAAGACTCTTCACATCACTTTAGTGAATATGTTTATTAGATAAGTTAAGGGATACAAAACTTCTCTAATACATGGCAATAACTAAAATAATTGCAGATATTCAAACCTCTAGAATCCCTCTGCATTCAGAAATGGCTGTAAGGTTTAGCCTCCTGCCACAAAGAAAGGTCATGTTTAACCTGGTGGCGGACTGAGCTTTGAGAAGGAAGAGGGGGAGCAAAGAGGGAACAAGAGGTGAGCCTGAGGGAAAGCTTTTGGGCATTCACATCTGCTCAAAAGAAAGAGCCCCATTTAAAGCCACCACAAAATGTAAAAGACATTCCCTATTGCTTTCTCTCACACTCTCTTTCGCCCTGTCCTTCACTTCTTTAAATGATGACATTAATTTAAACCAATTGGTCACCCGAGGCAACTGTGTGACCATATGATCTCTTTATGGGTTGTCCCTTGTCCTCATTATCCTACCATCAAGCCTGGGTCTTCTTTCCCTTGTGCAGTATCATGTTGAAAGGGCCTAGACTTCATCATCAAGGCAATTTTTTAGCTACCTTTGGAAATCACTATTGAGGAGCCCTGAAAAAACTCATTAAGTTCCTGGTTCTCTCAACTATAAACAGAGGGTAGCAATTGTCAGTCTCTTGGAATTCAGTGGTACTCAGAGTGCATATCATGCATGTGGCACCAAACCTAGTACATAGCACAGAGCACAAAAGTGGTAGCCAGATGCTCTGGTTACTCACAGAGCTGACGACCTCTCACTACAGACCCTTGTAAGAAATCAGTAGGGGCAATCACATTACAGCAGCGAAATCACTAGAATCTCCTTTGGCACTAATTGCTATGAATGACATTTGACATAATTTATATCTGTCCTGAAATGCTCCTGACAGGAGATAAATAAGTTATGATGATGATGAAGAGTAAGAGAGTGGGAAATACTTTTAAGCATTTATAATGTATAAAGTGGTGTTGAACTCATTTCCCAAGTCATCAATGATGTCATACCCCTGAGGCAAGATTGATTATCATTCCCATTTTTCAGATGAGAAATCAAGTTAAACATAAGTAAAGAAAAATTTCCAAAGTCATCCCACCTATAAAGTGACCAAACCAATGATGATACCACAGCTTCACAATGTCAAAGAGTGCCGGGTGGGCGTGCCTGTAATTCTCTTATCTTTCTTCTTATGCACACATAATGTCTATATTAGCAACAAGCAAAATGTCTTCAGGTGACGGTAATTAAAGAGAAAGGAAAGAACAGATTCCTATTCAGGGACTTTCTCTTTCTAGGAGAGAGGAAAATATTCCTCAGAGACCCCCAAGCCAATTCTCCCTTATAAGTTATTGTCTATAATGTGACAAAGGGACATCTTGAGCTGCAAGGAGATTGAGGAATGGAGTGTCTGGACAAATGGAATGGGATCCCTTTGGCAGTCTTTAGCCAATAAAGATTCAGGTCATAGAGCTGGACATGATGACACCTGAAACAAGCTTGGTGTTCTTTGAGAAAGATAGTTTACAAATAGAGCATGCCTTACATGAGCTCCTGAGATGAATACAACTAGAATGCAGAGCAGACTTGCCCAGATTTGTACAGACAGGTTCAGGATACAAATCCAATCCAGAATCCTTAGGTGTACATCAAAGCTTTTCAAATTGAATGCCTCAGAGATTCTATAAAAATTTCATTAGGCTATCATTTTAAATATGTTTTTTTTTAAATGTGACCCAAAATAAACTATAATTTTCTCAGATATCAAAACTTGAGAGAACGTAATGCCTAATATAAAATTATCTGTCTATACTGGCAGTTAAGTTGGGTTTTGGTGTTGTTGTTTTCCAATTATAGAGGGAAGCACTTTCTATCACCTCAACTTGATCATGAAATCCCTTGGGATTATAAAGTAGACTATAAAAATTATTCATAACCATTTATCCGTGTTAATCTGGATTTTTCTCAATATCAGCCACCCACTACAAAATAATGAGTTGAGTATTGTCAGCAATACAAGACTGCCACAGCTCTAAGCAAATTTGAAATAATCTCTAATTTGAAATTATCATCTGTATCTGGACAGCTGCATCATTCCCATGGTCTGATTTTCTGTCTATTTGGCCCTTCTTACTTCTCCAAGCCACTCTCATTTCCTTGCTACAGAAGCCTAGGTTGGAATGCTGGGAATATTTTCTTGCTTCAGGACTTGTCGCACTTGCCTTCTAGCAAACATTCCTATCTGGTTAACCTCAGCTCATTCTTCATGTCCCAGTTAAAGGTACTCCCCTGATCTCCCAGTTTAGTCTGATAATCTGGGAGATCAGGTACCAGGGAATATTACACACATTTTTTATACACTTGTCATTTCACAATTATAATTATTTTATCTGTTCCTGCCTTTATTTTTAGGCTAAGAACTATCTCAAGGCAGAAACCATGGATGCCCCACTCTTTGCTATCAGTTTAGCTTCTATTATAGCATGGAATCCAGGAAGATCATGAATGCCTTTTGAAAGAATGAAGGTAACATGAAAAAACAAATTTGAATTTAAATGTGATATTGATAAAGGGTAGACAAGAATTACATGCATTTTCTGATATTTAAGAAAAGTCTGTCAAATTAAAGGGTGGCTTTCAAACAAAGAAATATACATATGTACTAATTTTATGTGTACAGCTCAGTGCACATCTCCATGTGTATAAATCTGGTTAACCACCATCCAGATGACCTTTCAGCACTGCTTAACTTTCCTTCCTGGGAATTCTGAGTCATGCCCCCTCCCTACCCTCTTTTCCCAGAGGGGGAACAATTATTTTCCCTTCTATCACTATCAAGTAGTTTTTGCCAGTTATTAAATTATATATAAATAGAAATTATTCAATATATGTGCTTTCATGACTCACTTATTTTACTCAATGTATCTGTGAGATTCATTCATTTTGCGCATACCCGTAGTTAACTTTTTAAAAGTTTATGGCACTCCATCATATGAATATACCATGATATGGTTATTCATTCTCTTGATGGATTATTTGCTTTTCCCATTTTGGTGCAATAATGAAAAAAGCCACAACACACACACACACACACACACACACACACACACACATTCTCTCTCTCTCTCTCTCTCTCTCTCTCTCTCTCTCTCTTCAATGGGTCTTTTATTTCTGAATGTTAAAAGAAGTCTTTTATCCCCATCATTTAAAAGTATATGATCTAACGATGCTCGAAAGTATTTTTTCAAACCTTAAAAATCAAAAGAGATATCATAATAACATTACTTGTTGTTGAAGCAATAGAAGAGAATCCTAACTAGTGACTGGGCCAGATATAAGCACCATGTCTGAGACAGAAAAAAATAAATAAAATGTAATGAAAAGGAAAAATCATTAAGTGTGATAAGGTACCTAACAAAAATATGTCCACAAAAAGATGCACACAAAAGTATTCATAGCAGATTCATTGTTGTAGACTCAAACAAGTAAAACAAACCAAATCAATAATTGTTAAAAATCTGCACATTTCATTTTTTGATGGCACATATAAGAACTTGGCTATCCTGAGCATGTATTTGCAGTTCATAGATTCTGATAATGTGTTACACTTACATAGAACTTTAAATTGACAAATTTTGCATACCTCACATAGCTAGTATGTGGCAGAACAGGAGCTCAAATGTGGGACATGCGTGTTAACTTTCCTGTGTTTCCCCATCACATCCTGATTACACCTCATCAGGAAAAGCTACACTCAACATGATTACTTATGACCAAGTGTGTTTAATTTTTAATATCTTTAAAACTGTGTCTTATACTTTGGAGGGTTTTTCTAATTAGAAATAATTAGTTGCATATGCATTCTCATCTACTCTTGTCAGTTGGTCTCAAACTTTCCTGTCTCATTCTTGACAATCACCCTGTCAAAGAGCTTGTACTTTGTTGGGAGAGGTACCTATTCCCTTTCACCTAAAGTAAAGATTCTTCTTTGTCAACCACATTCTGTTATTACAGAAAAAACAGAACAAAGAAAAACTTTTTTTTTAAGCTGGAAAATTTCTCAGAGCTTTTAAAATGGCAAAGTGTCTGGTTACTAGATAAAGAGCAAACTGTTCTCTGCTACACTTGCTAATGGAATCCCATTAACAGCACTTAAAATTTCTAGAGAAAACAAATTTGGGGAAATTCTTTGTAGACTTTTGTTTTCTTTGTTATCTTTGGAAAGCTTAACTTTCAAGGATGCCATTCCCTGAAAGCTTTGTGAAGTGACTACGTGGTCCTCCCACCATGGAATGATCCTAATGGATGGTAATGGCCTTGTGTGTTGTTCCCCTACTCAGAAGATTTGACCCTTGAAGGGAGTCATTACTATTAAACCCATGGTGACTAATATTGTAAGCTCAAGATCCTGCTAGTAGAAGAGAAATACAGTGTATGTCCAGGTGGGGTTGGGGAAGATGTCTAAGATCTGCCTGAAAGTGAACTGGCTTGAATTCTTTCTAAATACAAATGCATATGCTCAGTGGGAAGGAATGGTGATAAACACTAACTTGCCTGCTCATCATATCATTGCTCTATGCCTCCAAAGAGGCAGTGCAGACAGCTTACCTTTTCATCTCCCTCTGTTACCACCAACATTTTTAAGATCTATATCTTGATGGGCATCCCAAGCAGGGAAAATTGCTTCCTACACAACATGTCTATATAAAAATCTTTTTCCCCCACTTAGCTTTCAGTCAGGTTTGCTTGGCTGACAGATTCATCTGCAAATAGTTTTGTTTATTTTTGCCAGTTATGAAAAATCACACTCTATTTTGCCTGAAATTGGAAACTCAGAGCCAAGTCCATTTCAGAAAAAACATATTGCTCTTTTGTTTTTTACCAATGTGTCCTCTCCTCAAGTGTGCAGTGGTTCATTCGGTTCTTACCACTAGAGTTGAGCTGTTTTTTTTTTTTTTTCTTTCAGGGTGGCTTAATTGCATATGCTAATTCCATGTCAATACATATTTAAATGGATATATTATTGCCTATTGAATTTATAGTTAAGATGATTTCTTATCCCAAACTCTTTAATCCTTGATATTAATTTTTTTTTTATTTTTTTTTTTTTATTTTTTATTGTGGGTTGTTCAAAACATTACAAATTTCTTGACATATCATATTCCACACTTTGATTCAAGTGGGTTATGAACTCCCACCTTCACCCCATACACAGATTGCAGAATCACATCAGTTACACATCCATTGATTTACAAATTGCCATCCTAGTGTCTGTTGTGCTCCGCTGCCTTTCCCATCCTCCACCCTCCCCCCTCCCCACCTCTCCNTCTGCCCCTCAGCAGGTCGCTGGGCCTGCTCTGTGGATGGTCACAGTTCCCTCTACCTTGCCAGCGCAGGGGGAGGGGGCGGCTCTGCCTCTCAGCAGGCAGCTGCTCCTCTTCTGCTGGTGGGTCGCAGGCCCGCCTACCTTACAGGAGTGATTGGAAGCTCTGTTCAGCCGTGGGCCACTGGGCCTTTTCTGCCGGTGGTCACCGTTCCGCCTACCTGGCAGGCGCTGGGGGTGGGGGGCGGCTCTGCCCCTCAGCAGGCCGCTGGGCCTGCTCTGTGGATGGTCACAGTTCCCTCTACCTTAATCCTTGATATTAAAAAGGAAGGAAAACACTCAACCATTGAAAAAAATTTTTTGTTGTTGTTATTTTGTTTTAAATGATATACTAAAGTTTAACAACCTGGGTATTAGGATATACAGTGTTTTTTATACATTTTATATACTTTTGTGTTCATCATGATTTCTACAAAAAGAAGACAGTGCACTCATAAACATAAAAATATAATTTATATTTATAATTATTTTTATATCTGTTCTACCTGTATATGTTTTGGTTTCATAAAGCAAGATAATATACCAAGTGATTAACTTATGCATAAATATGATGTTAACTTTCTGTTTTATGAGATAAATTATTATATGTGGCAAAATTAACAGAAACTTTACGTCTGTATAGCAACTGTTTAAATTCTGATTCTACCACTGACTAGCTCCCTAATTTTGAATTAGTTTGGGCCTGAATTTCCTCCTCTGTAAAAGTAGAATAATTATAGATCTTGTTTCATGTCCATTCTGAGAATTTAGTATAATACAAATACTAAGAACAGTTGGAAAAAATATGGTATCATCCACCATCGTCATCATGGTCATCATCACCACCACCATCATCATCACCACCATCATCATCACCGAGCAATATGCAATAGTAAAACTAGTCCAGTTAGGTGAGTAGATAATTTAGACTGTGGAACTGAAAAGAAATATTTAGAAATGTGTTAATATTTACTGCTGATAATCAGGCACATTGATATATAAATAATAATATAATTGCTTTGCATCCTATCAGTAATAATTTGAAAATCTGTCAATGTCAAAGTGTGCTAGTTAGCTTCCTGCCAATCCAATATGACCTGAGATAAATCAACTTACAAGGAGGAAAGAATTTTTTTTGCTCATGGTTTCAAAGGTTTCAGTCCATGCTCAATTGGTTTTCTGGGGGCTTGTGGTGAGGCAGAACATCACAGGGGGAGTACATGATGAAATAAAGCTGCTCACTTCATGGTGGCCCATATGCAAAGAGAAAGGGAAGAAGGTCCAGGGTCCCAATATCCCCTTCAAAGATACATTCCTAGAGGCCTAACTTACTGTTAGGCATCACCTCTTGAAAGTTTTATCATCCTCCAATAATGCCACCAGCTAGTGACCACACCTTCAACACATGAGACTTTGGGGAATTTAAGATCCAAATCGCAATACAGAGGACTCCAGAAATCGCATTTTGCTGAATTGAAAATTGATTCAATTGCTTTGATCCAACAAAATTGAAAATGGTCATTACTTTACAATCTAGCAATTCCATATATATCTACAATAGAAAACTCACAGATATACACAAGGACTTCTGTTTGAGGATATTTATTATAGCCGTTTTTTAAAAGAATAAATAAAGCAATCTATATGCTTGTTCATAGAAGAACAGAAAATTAAATATGATGTATCTATATAATAGAACAATATACAGCAGTTAAGAGAAATGAAATAACAATGGTAGATCTGTCTCAGAAACAATGATGAGTATAGAATTCAACTTATAAAATCGTGTATATTTACATAAAATAATACTATTCATGTAAATTAAAACCTTGCAAAACTATACTGTATATTAATCATAAAATTTTAGTTTTTCAGTGACTTGCAAGGATACAAACCAAAAATCATAGTAGTGGCTGCTTAGAAAAAGGTAGAATTAGAAAGGGGAATGAAAAAGCCAAAAGAAAGGAAAAAAGGGACTTCAATTTTGACACAATTATATAAATAAGTTTATTATTTGACATTTCTTGTGCTTAGTACCTGGGTGTTTTTACTGTACAGGTTTTTGAATGCTTTGATAATTTAAAAGTTTCTTAAAATGTGTATTGAAACTAAAGTGGAAAAAGTTATCACTCTCAAAATAGCAGGTACTTTGCAAATGTCAATTAATTGTCAAGAAAGAAGAAAAATAACCTTCCATTATAAATTATCAAAGAAAGTTGATACTACAACTTTGTAAGATTCTCAAGATTAAAATCATACTTCATTCATCATTATGCCTCCTAGACTCCAGCACAGTACCTGGCATATAGTAAGTGTTAAATAAATCGACATTAATGTTATACGAAATCACATATAAGAGGTTGTGAGGGGAAAGGGGGGGAAAAACAACAAGGGAGAGAACTGAACAACAACAGATGAGGTAGAGAGGGAAGATGGGAGGGGAGGGGAGGGGGGATAGTAGGGAATAGGAAAGGCAGCAGAATACAACAGTCACAAATATGGCATTATGTAAAAATGTGAATGTTTAACTGATGTGATTCTGCAATTTGTATTTGGGGTAAAAATGGGAGTTCATAACTCACTTGAATCAAATGTATGAAAGATGATATGTCATGAGCTTTGTAATGTTTTGAACAACCAATAAAAAATATATCCTGGGCTATAATTTATGTAAGGCATAAGAAATTGTTTTCATTAATTATTTAATAAATAATAAAAATAAAGCATAAAAGATAATGAGGCATGGTTTAAAATGTTATCAAAAATTAAAAATCTTAAAACTTAATCTTGATGAGATGTGAAAAAACTACTAATCTCATAATTTCCTGGTGATACAATAAAAAGTATTCTTTTACAATAAAATCAATAATATTTCATTCTTAAAAATTTGTCTTAAGGAAATGATCCAAATACAACAAAAAAGAATGTGTGTGTGTGTGTGTGTGTGTGTGTGTGTTCTGCAGGATTGCTTATGGTAGAAATGGAAATCAATGCAAATGTTCATTAATCACAAACTGGCTAATCAGATTATGGTACAAAAATGTGTTAGAATATTATGCAGTTATTAAGATTTATGTATATGAAGGCAGTTTGGCTGAAGAATCCAGTGCCCAACTTTTGTAATAATGGATTCATCTATAAACTATGAATATATGGAGCAAAATAAATGGGATTATGGTAGATTAAAAAAAAACAGGAAAAAAAGCTATATGTTTCTGATGAAACTTGTGTCCATATCATGTATGTACATGCCCAAGATAAAAGGAGAGGTTTGGGGTACAAAATATTTTCCCAGAATAGTTAAAAGATGTTCGCATGGCTTTAGAAAAAAAATTAGAAAAAAACCCATTCTGTTGGTTTTTGTAATAAACTCCAAAGCACCTATTGTGAAACTGGTATCATGAAATCCAGTCATGAAAAAAACAGAAATGCTCTTAGTGGACTATCCAGCATCTAATGCGAAAGATACAAAATAAGAGGAATAGCTCCCAGTTCTTACATTACCCTGAAAAAATATACTCACAAATCTTAGAAAACTGTATATGATTCATTTCAAATTGGATTAGGACCTTAACTTACAATAGAAATGTAAAATTGAAAATTTTAGTTGTTATTTTTGTTTCAGTGAAAATGTTTTTTTTAAATCAATACCTCAAATTCTTATCAATCTTATGAATCATTTTCTACCTAGAATACCTCTGTTTACAATAGTTTAAATTGTTCATTGAATCCTACATAATAAAAATATTTTTTCACAAAGAGCTGATCTAATGGAATACCAAAAAAGTTTGGTATATATTACAAAGTAGGGCCAGAGAAAGAATGTATGTATGCACAAGCATGTGTGTGCACGTGCACTCATGTGTGAATCAAACAGACATTCTTTGGAGCTTGAACATGATATATATGAAAATAATATTAAATTACATATGACAAATGTTCTCGATAATGTATTATGTGAGAATATTAAAGAAAGAATTATGTTATCTGGTATTAACCAAAGCAGAGAAGCAAGAAGGAAATGTATGCTTTCTACTTTAAATCTGAGACACAGAGAGACCAATTGAGATTTTCAGAGGATGTCATCCCTGGATGCGGCGTCTCATTTGCACAGTACCTGGGAGAGCACCGTGCAGCTGCATATTCTCAGCTGTTGAATGTGTTCTGCTCATTTTCCAGTGGGGAGGACAGGATTAATGCTTTCTGGGCAGTGTGTACTTTTTTCGCTTCCGCTGTTTCTATTTACCTGTCTGCTTACTTATTTATTGTTTGCATTTAGCTTGCCCTGCAAGTGGCTCTGAGAATTGTAGGGTGAATGGACAATACCTAAAATAAATCACTCTCTCTCTCTCTTAAGTTTTTATATGAGGGCTGTTTGGGAATTCATTCCTCTTTATCCCTTTTCTTCAACTTGATGAGATTTTCTAAATGACCTTGCATATTTAAACAAAATGTGAAGGAAAGAGGTTTCTTTTACAAATTTATGAAGGTTGCCCTTAGACCCCAAAATTCTTCCTTAAAAAGTTAAATTCTAATGAGTAGCTCTGTCCTTCACATTGAAGAACAAATTTTTTACCCTTATTAAAAGGTAATGCTAGATCCAAGTCTTGGGCAGATATCTTTTCTTGTTTTTTTCTTTTACTCCACCTGCTATTATTTTTATTGATTTATTTTTAGGTGGTGCTGAGGAACGGAACTCAGTGTCTCACAATGCTAGATAAGCACTCTACCACTGAGCCACAACCTCAGCCCCTCTCAAGCAGATTTCTAAAACTCTTTTCAGACTCACCAATGAAATAAGAAAATTGGTTAATATGAACCTATGAGTCAATTAAAGTTTCAGGATTTCCAAAAACCTTTTACTTGAAGAGCTTTCCAGAGAATAGCTGCACGTTAGATTAAACTCAGAGATGGTGCTTGGTGAATAAATACTTAGCAAACAATTTGAAGACAGACATGAGAAACAATCACAGCCCTGGCTGTATCCACAGCCACAGACCATATTAATGATTTTGGAAGGAAGCTCAGCAAAATGCTAATTTATTTAATAAATATTTAATGGTGTGTTATTTCAATAAATAAATTAGTGTTTACACAGTAAAGAATACAAATGTTTTGTGCATACATTCTTGACCCACTTCCATAGTTCTTCCTGGATATTTCCCAAAGAATTATTTAAAAAAAATGATGAACATCAAAATATTTCTGGTTATATCAGCTTATGATTGCTGGTTAAATCTAGAAAATAATCCAATGGTTTATCCTTCTTATCTTGAGAATGTTTAATCAACTTTAATATTTGCTTTACATTAGCACTGTCAAATGTACATTTGTATAAAAATCTCCCAAATCATGAAAGATTTATCATTTGAAATGTATTTGGATTATTATCCTGTTAATCAGCTGGATAAAAATTAGGAGTACTGTAACTAGAACAATCAATTGAGTTGAGCGGAATGTTATAAAAAAATTTTAAAAATCACAATTTTTTTGTGTGTTTTGGCTACATAAATGAAACTAAAAACTTGTTCACTATCACAGAAATGTATGATGAGAGACACGTGTGTCCTTTCCAGGAGCCCAGGTTAATAATAGAAGCACAGATCAGAAGAAGAGGGGTCAGAAGGGTGCATTCTTGATATTAAGTCTGTTGCAGGCCCTTTATAGGCTCATGCAGGTTAATTAACTTGGGAAAGACTCAGTTGCCACTTCTGAAAAGTGTAATGAAAAACAGTCACTTGCCATTCAATTCAGCAACTAGGTATGAATGTTGATTACCGTGGTGTACAGTAGATGCGGTAAGGACAGAGCCATGGGGGTGGTGGGGATAGGATGGGGAGGGAGGAGGTCAAAAAAAGATGTGCTCAACATCCTGAGACACTGGCTGCAGCGATTGTTGTCCTCCTCCTGCCCAAGAGAATGCCCATTTGTTAGTTCCTCCTCTGGCCATGCTCTTCATGGGAAGCATGGAGGCTCACTAGCCCCAGGACCTTCCCTGTTCCTTTGGGTCATTGAGATGTGGGCATAGAAGACAGTTCAGGTCAAAGAAGCCCCAAGCCAATTTGACATCACAGCAGAGGTAGGACTGGATTTTCTCAGAAAGGATATCCTTAATCTTAAAGAGAAAGTCCCTTTCCTGCCTTTACTGTCTCTGGACATTGATCAGGGATATACTTCCCGCTTTAGGCATTTGCAGCCCAGGACAAGAAGCTAAATATGGGAGAGCAGGGAGGTGTTTAAACTGGACCTAAAAGAAGGATGTATTTTTGAAAACAATGAAGAAGTAAGGGGATTTCAAGAACTGGTTAAGAGCATAGATTTAAAAAAAAAAATGAACAGGGTTAGCTTGGTTAGTTGAGCAACTTTGAGACTACTAAGCTAGAACCAAAGGAGGTCACAGTCCCTCATTTATTAATTGCACTGCTTTTCACCCAGGCACTTCCCTCCCCAGGGTGCTGGTCTAGGCAGGATGTCTGAGCTTCCTACTTGCCTCAAGTCCCATGTGAGTCCTCTGGCCTCTTTCCTCAGATGAAGAATTGGGAAAGTCAGGAGACTTAAGGGAATCTATGACATCCATACCTTATAAGCTTAAAGGGGTTGTGCAAGATCACTGTCCTGCATAATCTTATCTTAATATGGTCATTTCAAAAACTATTTCTATCAGATTATGAATTTTCTCTTTTTTTACCTCATGATGGGGTACATGTTGATCTGTTCACTATATAGAGGAGAGAAACTGACTTCCTTTTATAAGCACAAAGAATGTGATATTTCTATACTTCCATTTATTTTATTTCTCCTATATCTAAAGGGATGAAATTGCACATTGTGGCTTGTAGCATGGTTTTTCTTCAATATGCCACAACCCGGGCTCAGTGGTGCACACCTGTAATCCCAATGACTCAGTAGGCTGAGGCAGGAGGATTGCCAAGTTCCTAGTCAGCCTCAGCATCTTAGTAAGACTCTCATAACATAGCAAGACACTGGCTTTTTTTTTAAAGGGTCTCACTAAATTGCTTAGGGACTTGCTAAATGGATTTTTTTTTAAAAAAAGCCTAAAAATTAAGAAAGGACTGGGGATGTGACTCAGGGGTTAAAAGTACCTCTGAGCTCAATCCCATTACAAAAAAACAACAAAACAAAACCCAAAAAACCATGTCACATAGAAAAAAATGTAATCAAAGCTAAAATTAAAATTAAGTCTCTATAAAAAGTATCAAAATTATAAAGTTTTGGGGATATTCATTATTTAATAGCAACTTTCTAATTCCAGTTATCCAAAGGCCTATGAGACACATGCAATATACAATTCTTCTTGAGTGAAATAGACTCTTGAATATATTAGATACCACTGGGGAAAAACACACAAATGCTAAGTATTATTAATCATATGAGACACTACCAAGATCATTTTGTTGCTGACATGTATGTCATATTTATTTATTTCAAGATGAGACTTATTATATTTTTCCCACATTTTTATTAGTGCATTATAGTTGTGCATAATGATGGGATTTGTTGTTACATATTTGTACATGCACACAACATAACAACATAATTTGGACAATATGTATGTAATATTTAGTAAAATCTACAAGGCCATTGATTATTCAAGGCAGATTTTTTTTAGGCTAGCTATTGTTGTTCATTCATCAATGCTATACATTATTCATTGTCTAAATCTGTCACAATTTATTTCACCATGCTAATATTAATATTATGTTTTATTTTTAATTTCAGGTTAGTAGTAGTAAATTACTCTAAACATGATTTTATACATCCTTCCACATGACTGTATGAATATTTCTGTTGGGTCTTTGGAGTGAAATGGAATGCTCAAGTTTAAGGAGACATTGCTAAATGATTTTTCAAAGTGCTGGTACCTATGATTCTCCCACCAGCAACGTATGAGAGTCCCATTTATTCTTTTATTGCAGATGTGAGTCTTGGTGAATATTAGTATCATATGTAACTTCTTCCAGTTTATGACTTGCATATGTTTTCTTCTGATAGTTGTTTTGATAAATAGAAGTTGCTAATTTTAATATTGTCTGGTTTATCAATTTTCTGCTTTATAGATAGTGCTTTTATGTGGGCAGTGTACAAGAAACTTAGCCACCCAAAGGTCAGGTCATAAACTGTTATTTTGTCTTCTATTTAGTGCTAAAAATGTCATTTGTAATTTATTTTGGGAATGAGGTAGGCCAAGGAAAAGAACTGAAACTCACCTTTTTTTCTTATGGATAAAAAGTACCTCTTACTACATTGTGGTAGATTAATTAGTGACTATATTTGAAAAGGTCTGTTGGTGTAGGAGTGTACATATCTGGTTCCATGGTCAATCTGTTTACATTTGTACCTTTATCTCACTAATTGTATTATTAGGACTTCATAGGTCTTAATTTGGGGTATTATGGGGTCTCCAACTTCATTATACTTTTGTTGTTATTCAGTTTTGTGTTCACAATCTTTGTTCCTCTCAGTTTCCATTAAAATTTTAAAAATCATCTTTTTCTCTTTTCCTCTCTCTCATACACAAACACAATTTGCTGGTATTTTTATTAGAATTAAGTTGAATCTGTGTATCAGCTAGGAAAAGATTGAAATGCTTTTAGCCTTCCAACAAGAAAATCCAAATGATTCCATTAATTTTGTACTCCTTTATTTTTGCAAAGTAATGTTGTGTGGTTTTTGTCTGTAGATGTCTTGACATATTTTGTTAAATTTATTCCTAGAATTAGGTGTGTTTTACTACTATTTAAGTGGCATTGTTTTTAAACTTTACAGTTTGTTCTCTGTTATATATGAATATAATCCATTTTTTATAAAGGAAAGTTTTAAATAGTAATTTATGATGGCTGCAATAAATATATTACAGATGTCCTTTATTAGTTGAAATAAGTTTCTTGATATTCCTAGTTCATAAGATTATTAAAATTTAGTTTTGTTTTTAATTATGAATGAAATGAATGTTTAATTTTGTCAAAAGCATAATTCTCAAAAATGTGGGCATTTTTCTAGTAATTTATTTCTATTGCAATTTCACTGTAATCAGAGAAAATACTCTGAATGATTTCAATTGCTTGAAGTTTGCAGAACTGTTTTTTATTACCCAACATATTGCAGTTTTGTCATATGGGAAATTTATAACCAGAAGGAATGCCAATCATTGGTTTATTTGTTTGTTTGTTTGTTTGTTTATTTTGTGTGTGTTTGTGTGTGTGTATGTGTGTGTTGGGGATTGAACCCAGGGGTGCTTTATCACTGAGCCACATCCCCAGCTCTCTTTGCATTTTATTCAGAGACAGAGTTTCATTAAATTGCTTAGGGCCTTGCTAAATTGATGAGGCTGGCTTTGAACTTGAGATCCTCCTGCCTCAGCCTCCCCAGGAGTATGCCACCATACCCAGCCCAAATTCTATGATTGTCAAGTGTGGTGTTATATATGTGTGGTATTATATATGTTCAACATACCAATTCATTTATTCATTGTTTTATTCAAATTGTCTGTAAAGTTACTGATTTTTTTTGGGGGGGGGATTACTTGTTCTATCAACTGATATGTGGACTAAAAATTTAATGATTTTTCTTAGCAAAAGTAGCTTAGGTATAGAAAAACTAAGAAGGAGGCTTCATTTAGGTTTTCTAATTGAATTCTGGGTCATAGATTGTCAGAGTCTTGTGGTGATCCTTGTCTATTAGAGTGGTAATTTGTTTCCCATTTGACTGGTGTTTCCTGTGTACAAGCTGCCTAGGTAAGCAACCCTGAAAGAGAAGAAGAATTAATGGGAGGAACCAGGAAACTATCCTCTTCTTCCCAAAGTGAACCCCAAACATTGTACTATTTTATCTTATTTTTCCAAATATTGTATTTAAAAGAAACACTTCCCAGGCTCAGTTTGTAGCTCAATGCTAGAGCACTTGTCTACATGTGTGAGGCACTGGGTTTGATTCTCAGCACCACATACAAATAAAATAATGTGCTGGGAGCCATTAGCCAAGTAGGTATGACAATTTCCTTGCCAGCGTACCCCATGTTGCAGTGACATTGAATGTAGGTGACCTTGCTCAAGGACCAAGGCGGATTAGGGTGTTCCCGGGTTTAAGATAATCGTGTTTAGGGCGTTCCCAGTTTAGGTTCCAGGTTTAAGGTTTAAGATTATTCCTGCTGGGAATAAGGCGTATCCTGCTGCCTGAGTTCCCCTTGATAATGGTCCATTGACAACGGAAAAAAAAAAAAAAACATTAAAAAAAGAAACATTTCCTAATTCTTCAAAATATGTTACTCTTCATTATAGTATTTCTTGAGTTCTTATTAAAAGAAACTTAAAAATAACATTTCTGCAAAGTATTCATATTTGTTTTGAAAGTGTAGATGACAAATGAAAAGTTTTATTAAAACATTGCATTTTTGGAGATACATAAGTCTTCCATATTTTCAACATGGTTAAAAAAAAGAAAAGAGAGCATTTGAAAATTCTGTGTATTAACACAAGGTAGTGTAAAGATCAACAGGTTAATAGAATGTCAGTCCAAGCTCATACGTTCACCAAAATATTTGTATTGTTCTCAAAGGTGTAATGGAGATCAAGATGTTCCATCAGCATCAAGTGGTATCACTTCAAAGTAGTGGCATTTCTAATTATTTCAATTTGTATGTCACTTCTCTCTCAAAGAGTTAAAAGAACTCCTGAGCCAGTCTTTGTAACTCGGTGGAATCTGGTGTCCATGATGGTGCTTGCAAATAAATCTATATGAAGCAGCGTGATGACAACCTTTACTATTCCAGATGGCAGTTCCTTGGGTTGTCTTTGGGGATTTTTTTATCCACACAAGAAGTTTCCAGAAGAAAGCACACCAGGAGGTAGGGGGCATCTGGGGAGAGGTGCCACAACCCATGATGTGTGGCATACGGAGCAGGGAGGGTGCATCACAACTGAGACTGTCAGCATTTCTCAAAAGATGCTGTCAGCACAATCATACACTGGGTGCTGAATAGCAGAAAAACACACATGGCCAGACTCTAGTTCAACAAATATGGACACATGGATTAAAAAATAAAAGAAGACCAGATAAGAATCCAAAGAAAGAAGAGCTAGAGTGGCTGTTACTAGAAAAACACAGAAGGATGAACTATTTTCAGAAGTTTGCATAATGGTTGGATGCCCCAATGCACAAATACTATCAGTTTGCAAAAGAAACTGGCTTTATTTTCATTTCTTTTCTTCCTACACAACATTTTTTAGGACTTTCCTCCCCAATTGCAGAAAGTAGGTTAAGTTGATTGTGTAAAATCTGAAAAATGGAACAAAGTACAATGAAAGTAAATTCAATGTCGTTCTCAGAGGAAAGCACAGTTAATAGTTTGTAATACATACTATCACTCTTTTTCAGATAAATATATATGAATTTAATAAGCCAATTTAAACATACCATACAGATGTACCCAATATAAGGCAATCTTCTTCTCCTAACTTCTTTGATCCCTGTTTTGAGCCTTCCTCTCTGCCTTGCTCCAGTCACAGGTATAAAG
>NW_026000142.1:9998823-10048458 GCF_001458135.2 Marmota marmota marmota
AAAAAAAAAAAAAAAAAAATATATATATATATATATATATATATATATATATATGTATGTGTATAAACTGTTCAGTCTCTCAGATTTTCCATTTTCTTCCTCTGCTCCTTCTCTCATTATCCTATTTAAAATGATGTATCTTCCCACTCTCTTCTCCATTCTGCTTTATTTTTATCATTTTCATACTTTTTATCATTATTTTACACCCTAATATATTTTGCTTATTATGTTTTTCTCTTCAACATCTTTCTTCCTCAGCTACAAGGCAATTTCCATAGGAGAAGGGAATTTTTAATTATTTTTTTTCCATACCTGTGCACTCATTACCAAAATCAGTGCATTTTACAGAGCAGGTCTTCTATTTGCATTTGTTGAATACAAAAAAATGAACCAAGTACTTACAATAGAAGAGAATTTGACCCTCTTTTCTGTATCTTCTGTGGTCTTTTTCTGCTGGGGTGAGACTGGTCTTTATAGACCACAACCTCAGCCATTTGTCAGCTTGAAGCCACATGCAGCCAGTGCAGTGTATTTTAAGTATAAAATACATATCAGATTGCAAATATTTATATATATATATATATATATATATATATATGCATTAAAATAGATCTTAGTAAATTTACATTAATTACATATTACATGCTGAAATAATTTTTGTTTGTATTGCCTTAAATAAAATTCACCAGTTTCTTTTTACTTTTTCATGTGGCTACTATACTAGCACATGTGAAATTATACCCATAGGTTGAATTTATGGCTCAGATCCTATGGCTATTGGCCAGCACTGTTCAAAAGCTGGTCAATATGGCCTGGCACCACTTGCACACTCTCTCTCCCTCTTCTTCCTCCCATAATGCCTCAGGACTGATCAGGGTGAGCTTCAGCTCTCCCTTCATCTGATATCCTTTTCCTTAGAGCAGTGTGCTATGTCACAAAGGTTTTTCCTGTCCCCTCACACCCAAAATAAATGTCTTCCTTAAATTTATGGGGGGTGAGACTTCTGTGATTTACATTTGTAAGATTTTCCCCCACAAAGCCTGGTTTTAAAACTTTATTAATTTTTGAAGTCAATTCTTCAATAATTTGGGTCCTCTTGCTAGTATCTGTCCTACTTCAGAAGCACTAAACCTTGTCCTCTGCCTCAGTGGATGAGCAATCCCCTACACTATCATATATGAATTTTATAAGAGCATATATTTTTAAAGTATTGAAAAATTCTGTTCATATTGCATGGGTATCATGGGTTTTTTGTTGTTGTTGTTTGTTTGATTTGTTTTGTTTTGTTTTTTAGCTTAAAGAGGTTTTTGTAGTCTGCATTTTTCTCTTCCAAATCTAAGTGACTGGGCTCCTTGGGAGGAAGCCGGTATTATATGAATATCAGGATTATCAGGAAAGCATTTCCAAACTACACCTGTGAATTCCTCCCTCACCTACCCACAATATTGGTTCTGATCTTTCACTGGATTACATCCTCAGTACCCACCACTGACCAGTAGTGCTAAGTAGAAATTTCACACTGAAGATGCTAACCCAGAAATGATTTGCTTTTGCTTGATTTCAATGGTCTCAAACACTTTCTCAGTCCCTACTGTGTCTGAGGGCTCATCACTTTTGCTTGTGCTCATTAACATTCTTTCTCAAAACACAAACGTCTGGACAATCTCTGAGCCTCAGCTAGGTCTCACAGGCTCACATAGCAAGGGCTTCATATGCTGTGAAGAAGTTATTTACCTTTATCTTCTGCTCACAGAACAAGCATTTGTGTGGCCGTGGGGAGAATCAAATGGGGAAATAGCATAAGAAGACATCAAGCCTGGCCTAGGAAACTGGAGAGTGTGGAGCATTCCGGTCCTGGCCCAGGATGGACAGAAGTCAGTAGAGTGTGCCCAACTCCCCTCCCCCAGTTACATTGAGATCTTATTCACAAATGAAAATTACATATATTTAAGGAGTACAATGTATTGTTTTGATAGATGTACACTTGGAGAAGTGATTACACAATCTTAATTAATGTATCTATTATTTCTTCTAATTAACCTTTGTGTATATATGTATGTGAAAACACACTCTGAGTAAATTTCAAGCATACAATAATTGATTATTAATTAATATACTATATATTTGGGCTATAGAATCTATTCATCTTATAACTAAAAGTTTATACTCTTGAACTTAAATCCTCCCATTTCCCCTCCCCCAACACCCTGGCAAACACCTTTCTACTCTGTGTTTCTATGAGTTCTATTTCTTCAGATTCCACAGATAACTTGGATCAGTTATAATTTGTTTTTGTGTCTGGCTCGTTTCAATTAGAATAATGTCTTCTAGATTTACCCATGTTATTGCCAATGACAAGATTTCCTTTTTTTTAAAGGATGAATAATATTTCATTTTTAATATATACCACATTTTCTTTGTTTATCTCTCAGTGAAAGCTTAGGTGTTTCCATATTTTGTCTATTATGCATAATGCTGCAATAAATGTGGAAATGCAATAACTCCTTGAGGTACTGATTTTCAACTTCCTATTTCCGGGAAGTGGGATTTCTGGATCATGTGGTAGTTCCATTTTTAGTTTTCTGAAGAACTGCCATAGTGTCCTCCATAATGGGTACACCAGTTTACAATCCGACCAACAGTGTTCAGAGGATTTTTCCTCACCATCTCTAGCCCTTGTTATTTGACTTTTTCATAATAGCCATCCTAAGAGGTGTGAGTTGATATTTTATAATTCTTTCCCTTTGCATTCCTCTGTTGATTAGTGACATTGTTTGCTTTTGCATAATCTTGCTGCCTATCGATATATCTTTTTTTTGGGGGGGTGTATATTCAAGTCCCTTTTAGAATCAGGTTGTCATAATTATTTTTTACTATTGAGTTGTATAAAGTCTTCATATACTTTGTATATTAGTTATATGTTGGCTATATGGTTTATAAACATTTTCTCTCATTCTGCAGGTTAACTTTTCATTTTGTTGATTGTTTCCTTTGCAGAGTTCTGGACAAAGGGTTGTGCAGAGTGGAGCATGAAGAAGAAATGTCTATGGACATGTGACCCTCTGTCATGATCTTTCCCAGGCCTGGAACCTGGTCCTGGCTGCCAATTTGCCCAGGAATAATGATGACCGATTTTCCTTTCTTTGTTTTAAATAAATACTACACTCAAGAATTATTTTCAACAGAAAGTAGAATACAGGTTTTTAGAGACTGGATGGAGGAAAAATCAAAGCTTCAGTTTAATGGATATAGTGTTTCTGTTAGGAATGATGAAAACATTCTGGAAATGGATAGTGATGATGGTTGGGCAATAATGTGCATTTATTCAATGTCACTGAGCTACATAATTTAAAAGGTAAGCTTTACATTTTGTATATTTTACCACATTAGAATAATATATAAGTATATACACATATATAAAGTAAAATACACTTTATGAAAGTAAAAGTTAAAAACAATAGGGGTTGAGACTTGTGGACAGCTGGTACTAAGTGGTGAGAAACTTGGCAGCAGTTGGTAAGAAGGGAAAGGGAATCATGAAGGAAGAAAGATGCAGGAAATGATTACAAACTGAATTTAGAGGCACTAACAAAGAACAAGTGACCCTCATTTTACCCTTATGAGGGAGCTCCTGTCTGTCATAGGTTGGAATATTAAGGAATCAAGTAAGGTTTGACAACAGTTCAGAAGATGGTGCTCCTGTATGATGGTTATGGCATTGAATTTCTATCCCCAAAGTGTAGCTAACAATGTATGCATCCAGTGTGGCTTATTCAGTGAAAAAATAATGAGAATGCAAAGCAAACACACAAATAAAGAAAAATAGGAAGATTATCTGGGAAAAGTATTAAATAGAAGACTAATTTCTATGGCAGAGGAATTGTATTCTTTTTCTCAAAGAGAATTTGCAACTGAAAACCCCCACCCTAGCCAATAACTCCTATGAACTCGAGAGACATGTTTAAGGAAAGTAAGAAGTTTTTCCTTTGTGGCCCTATCATTGGGTCAGTGTCACTCATAGCCAGAGGCTACTCTGAGCTAAAGTTTTCATGGCCAACAACATCTCCCTAAAAGAGCTTTAGTAGGTTGTCAGGGACAGCAATGCTTGGCAAGAAATATCCCATGCTGTAGGGCCCAACTTGCCCAAGTAATTTAAGGCTACCATCTATAAAATATGTTGTTCACAGTGCCAGTAAAGCAATTCCGGGTAATCCTTAAGACATGACATCTGACATGGAGCATTAGAAGACTGACATCATGTGTGTGATTGGCTCAAATGAGAGCAAGTTTCACAGCTAACCCCCTTTTCAATGGTACCGTCCTGAAGGTGCTGGAAGGGAATCTTCTGTGTCATAAATTCTGAAAAAATGGTCTAAAATTATTGGATGGGTCTGGGAAAGCCCTTTTTAAAATGCCTTCTGGAGCTTTCAATTGTATCTTGTCCTCTTCCTCATCCTCTTCATTCCTCTGCTCCCTACCATTCCTAGATAAGGAGGGGATGTCAGCTGAAGCCCAGGCTGTGTCTAGCTTTGTTTACCCTATGCCCAACTAGGGCAGCAGGTCACAGAAGAGATTGTGACAATGCTGGCAACCTGGCTCCTCCTACTTCTGTTACTCCTACCCCATAAAGCTCTTCCCAGCTTTGTATCCTTTAGTATAGTTCTGAGATATAAGTACAAAGTTAAATTTGGAAATGTTCACCCCATAAAATCCAGCTATAAAGTTCTCACCAGTGTCATGTTCAAAGGTAATTTAAATGCCATAATACAACTTAAGGGACGAGTGTTAGGAATTTACTGCTGCCTCTCTTATGACTGAAGACTCTTTGGAAAAGTCCGTTTCTTTGTTTAGTTGAGTAGCTATTTCTACCTTTATCAGCCATCCTCATAATGATTGTCTCCTGGTCAGTACAGAGCAAGAATCCAACATCTTCTTTTCTGCTCTTCTTGAATAGCTTTCAACTCCCTCCTTCTTTGTTACTATCCAAAATGTTAAACTCCTAAAACATTGGTCTTCTGATTCACAGCTGGATGTGCTTAACCCGTCCTAGAAGCCTGTGCTTTGTGCTTTTAAATTATTTAGACCTGCCAGAGAAGTCAGAATCTGTTTCATCTTCACCTTGTCTTTTGTAATATTTTTTTTTATCTTACAGTGTTCCCATTAGTCCTCATGGGCATGCTTATGGGCTAATATAGCCCTCGAAATCACCTTCTGGCATCGAAAATTCTGCCTTGGGGCTTCTAAAGCACAGGAAAGTCTGCAGGGACCCCTCTCCTCCAGGCCAGTTGAGTCGAGTCCCTGGATCTTTAGAGGAATAAGAAACACACCCTGACAGTAATTCCCTCCATTGGGTACACCCGTGCTACATTCCAGCAATTGAATGTTACATGTGGATTTTAGTGTATATTATTTAAAACGTACTCATCCATACTATGAAAATGCCCTTCTTTTCACTGTCAGTGCAAAGGTGACATGTGTGAAGTTAAATGTGACCTGTATTACAGGAAAGAAAGACAAATAGAATTCGATATGATGCTATTGGGAGAGGATCATTGTTGCATAGTGCCAACACATCAGCCTGGGCACCAGAAGACCTGCCCCTAGCTAAGTAACTGACTGTACACCTCACTGGATGATACGAAAGCTTCAATCCAGACACAAAATTCTTATTATTCTTAGCATAGTCTCTGCGGAGAGTATGAAGAGAGAAAGCACAGGACAGAGTCTTCCAATTTGGCTTGAAATGAAAATTTCTCATCTTAACGAAACAAAGAAATCCTCTTTAAGAAGAATATACTTAAATGTAGCTTTATTGAAATTATGAAAAAACATTCCTCTTTAAATATAAAACATGACCAAACTCCTTCCAGTCTTTCCACTGCCAGGGTCAAAGACCAGCCTCTGGCCTGATCTGACTGTGTAGGCAAAAGCCCATACCTCCCTCACACCGGTGTGACTTTACATAGCTGGAGGCTAAGGAACACCGTGTGACCTGAAGACACTGAAGACTGGCCCATGGCTTGTGTTCATGAGCAGCTCTGCACAATTCTTTGCTAGAACTTTCTACAATATGCTGCCATAAAATTAAGTACACTGAGTATTGCATGTTAAAATGGTTACTAGATCTTTGAAAGGTTGGCTCCTGATACTGTTAGGTGGACATGAAAGGTTACAAAACAGTATGCACTTAATAATCTCATTTATATTTAAAAATATATACAGAACAAAAGACAGGAAGTAGACAGAGGAAAATGTTGAGAAGAGCTTTGACAGTGTTATTACAATGTTTTTCATTGTCTTATGTCTTGCTCATCTTTAATGTCCTAAATTTTATGAGCACACTTTTCTCTTGATGTGGTAATACATACATGAGTATAAAGTGACAATAATCTAAAAAGGAATTCAGACATGGACACACTTTGCTTCTTCCCTGCTTTTTTTCCTAGAAAAAAAGGCCCAGAGATTGCCCATCTCTGAGACTTGCTTTTTTCATGAAAGTGGAAAGGAGCAGTAGAGCTGGTGGAAATTCATGATGTTACAGGAAGTGCAGGTAAGACATGCATCACATCCTTCCAGTGACTTAGGAACAAATCCAAAACTAGCTCCAACAGAGGAGGGGCAGCCGGATGTCAGCCCCAGTTCTATTATCCTGGTAGAAGGTAAGAACTGAAGCCCATCTCTAAGATACATTCCTGGAAAGAAAATGGCCAGGTCAGAGGATAAATGCAGTTGTACTTTAGGAAGATAATATTAAAGAGTACCCCATCGGAATTGAACCATTCTGTACTTCATTAGTGATGTGTGACAAGAGAGTGTATTGTCAAATGGGGATTTTTGCCAATTGGACAAGTTAAAAAGGTATCATAGTTTAGTTTCAAATTTCAATTTCTGTGATTTTGAATAAGGTTGGTTTAGCCTTAATTCATATGCTTAAGGGTCATTTGTATTTCTTTTTCAGGAATAGTCTATTCTGCGAATCTTCCTATTGGATGGTTATTTATTTTTCTGCGGTAGGAGTTGTAAGTATTTTTTTCCACCTTGTCACATGTCCTTTGACTTTGAATATGATTATGCATTTGTGTATTCATGGTGTGTTTTATTCTTTTCACAATTAGAAAGCACTTTCTCTCTTCAGCTGTAGTGTCTAAAAACATTTTTTTAAGTCACAGCTAGATGGAGCTTATTGGTATCTTGTAGAGAGAAGCCAGAGATGCTGCTAAACCTCCTACAGTGTACCAGGCCAGCCAAAAATGTCAGGAGTGCTGAAATGGAGAAACCTGGGTTTAAAGGAAGCAGTCCACATGTTTCTAATAATTTAGAATATTTTATATTTACATTTTCACTCAAATTTATCTTTTTAAAAATTTATCCTTATCAATAACCAATAGTCTACATATTCAAATGTCAATTTTTCTGGATAAGTACCCGCTTATACCACCATCAGTTATTACTCATGCATTGATGATCTGTTTCTGTGCAACATGATTGCTCTTTCAAATCTTAGAGGCTTAAAACACAAACAATTATGATGTCACACAGTTTCCGATGGTCAGGAATCTGAGATTGACCTATCTGGGTAGCTCTGGCTCACAGTTGCTCATAGTAACAGTTAAGACATTGGACAAGAATACAGTCATCTGGAGCTTAAAGATAAGCTCCTGAGATCATTCCCAAGGTTGTTTGCAGGCTTTCTTTTCTCATTGGCTCTTGGCTGGAGGCCTCTGTTCCTTGCCATCCAGGCCCCTCCATAGGTGCCTATGTATCTTCAGAATCTAGCATCTGGTATTTCCCACAGCAAGTGTTCCAAGCCAGAAAGAGAACTCCCAAGAGAGAAATTGGAGAGTTTCTTTTCTTTTTTCTTTTTCTTTTTCCTTTTTTTTGGTGGTGTTTTTTTTTTTTTAGTAATAATCTCAGAAGGAACACTATCACTTCATTCACAATCTATCTTCCACATTCTACTATCACTCATTAGAAATGAGTTTCTAATGAGTGATAGTAGCCTTCAATTTCCAATTAAGTTTTGTCTCACAAGGGAGAAATACCAAATGATTTGTGGATGTATTTTTAAAACTACCATATACTGTTCTGTGGTGTCAGATCTGGTTTGAATATGTCCCCAAAAGATTTATATGCTAGAAACTTAGTTCCAGGTGTGGTGGTGTTGAAATGGTAGGGCACAATAGAAGATAATTAGGTCATGGGCACTGCCCTTGAAAGGGATTAAGGCAGGTCTCATAGGACTAGAGTAATTCTGATCAGCCTGGCATTGTCCCTGAATTCCTTTCTTGCACATGCTGCTCATCTCTTCCACAGGCTTTCCTAAGCCATCTTGATGCCAATCTCCATAAAGCCTTCACTAGACCTAAGCAAATGCTGGTACCCTGCTCTTGAATCTCCAGTTCCATAAGCTAAACAAACATCTTTTCTTTATAAGGTATGCAGTCTCAGATATTTTATTATAGGAACATAAAATAGACAAAGATACTCTGATAACTTGAGATGCCACCTTTGTCATATACTTAATCCCCATATGAATTAAGCTAATTTCTATAATTAATGTACATCGCTTCTGACAACTTTTTAGAAGGTTTTTTTTTTTAATTATGCCTCAGTCTATAACTTGTATTAAGGGACTTATCACATTTGTAAACTTTTTTTATGTGCTTCTATTGGCTTGGTGGATCAAAGGAAATCATGGATATAAAAATGTTTGCAAAATCTGAAGAAATACAATACAGGAAGTTACTACTATTGTTGCTTTTGTGAAGATACAGCCCCCAATTTCTGTGTTTTAATTCCAGTTTGATTTGCTGAAATTAGTTCTTGGATCCAAGTTGGAATGTAAGTTGTGGGCCAGTTTTGGAATTTTCCATCAAAACATTTCCTGTGGATTCAAACTAAATTGAAACTCAACCCAGGAAACAAACATAAAATGTGCCAACTAGTTTATATTTACTGAGTCTTATCTGTCAATCCCAGAGGGTCTCTTTTTATCCTTTATGTTCTTATTTAGGCAATTACAGTTACTGCAGGTATATATAAATATGTGTGTGTGTGTGTGTGTGCGCGTGCACACACGCATGCATTTGGATCTGAAATGACCTATGCATGTTCCTCCACAATGAAGTACAGGAGGAGTTGCCAAAGGCATGTCATGTGATATGAGAGGTGCTGAGCTGAGCCACAGTGTCCTTTTGTCTCCTTTGAAATTCTGCCTGAGGAGACCTTCCCTGGTTTTTACAGATTTTTTTTTTTAATTGAGCAGGTGGATTTTTGTTGTTGTTGTTTTGTTTTTTAAGATGTACATAACTCTAGAACAAGTAATCCTTTGATCTTATTGATGATTGTAGGCTATTTTAGAGGGAGGGAGAGAATGAAAGAAAGGATAGCATCCTTGAGATGATGGGCAAGGAAACAGGGAAGGAGAAAACAGAGCTTCAGATGGAAAGTTGAGCTTTGTCTATAGTAGTTATCCTTCACAATCATCAGGGAATTGGACATTTTAATATATGAAATCTCTAATTGGAAGCCTGTGTGTTGGATCCAGCACATAGACATGAAACATTTAAAAATTCAGCAATTTCTTCAAGACATTTTGGCTTGACTCAACAGCACCAGAATATTCCACAACACTAGCATGTGTGGCAACACTCAACCAGAGCTATGCAGTGTCTGTAGCCTTTAGATGAAGTCAGAGGTCTAGAGATCCCTGCACCTTAATCAGCCTTTAGGCCACCCCATTGCTGTGGTCCCCTGTTAGAAACTGTTCATCATCTTACTTGCTCCGTTGTTATTGAAGTATTGGAAATATCTTTTTTTTTGTACCTATGGGCCTAATCAAAGTGGGACAAAAAAGACAGATGCAAGGTACCACATATTTGAAGGAATGATTTGCTGGTTTCAGGGTGGACATCCACCTTGTGGGCACTTGAGTGTGGCATCCCTAAATTAGCTCAGAAGTCAGAAGCATCATTAGAGCCCTCTGTCAGGCCATATGCCCATATGTTCCCACTTTGACATCACATGCTTTTGGATACTGCAGCAGCCACTTAGCCTTGGTGACCTTTCTTTTCATCACTTGTTGTGATGTACCTTGTTCCTATCAGGAAGATGAAGTGCACTGGCTACGATCGAACTGCAGTGGCAATTGGCACTGGGTGATCCACATTCTCCATCATGCTCTCCCCTGCTTAGTGCCATCAACCTACCAAAGGATGCTGCTTTTGGAATGCAGACTCAGATTTTCCCAGCTGCTCTCTTGGCAGCAGAGAGCTATGAGGGCTTTCTCCATTTCAAATGCCATTATTGCAGACTTTATGTTTACCTCTTCACAGGTTTCTTAGGCTGGTTCAAGCTTTTTATTAAGGATACTTTTGGTGACATCAGTCAGGGAGCTGCTCTTGGAAGAACTTCTTCAGAAGAACATGACCAGGAAGGCATTGACAGCTCATGCCTGAGGGTACTTAGAGGAAAGGTTGTCTTCATTCTAGCCCTGCTAGCTGCCAGCACACAATCTCATTCACATCTTAGAGTGGCTAGTTACTCACCATGAACCTCAGTCTCCTTATGTGCATGCACTTTTTCAGGTTTCTTTTCCCATTTTTCCAGAATTTAACCCACTCTTCCAGGCATTTGGCCGGTCAAGAACTGTACTTATGCTCAGATTTTAAATTAAAGTACCTTGTTATTTAGGTGACTCCTATACCGTTTGTAGAAGATTAAGATAGAAATAATGATTTAAAAAAATCTTCAGTGAGTGCACTTCAAGTGTTCCTAAAAGTATCTGAACCACACAGGGCAGAAATGCTGGAGGTAGTTTTGCCATGAGATACAAAGATATTTTGGGGTTTATTTTTCCCTCTTGTATTTATCTTACATGTCTACTGGGACTTATTTGGGTGTCATAGAAACTCAATAATTTTGGCTTAACCCAATGTTTATGTTTGTCCCTTAGCCAGAAATCAGATATCATGGATAGTCAATGTTCTATATTTCTACCCTTGTGTCTTTAGCACAGAGCTTTTATACTTGAGTGTTTGCCTTATGGTCACAAGAAAGTTGCCTCATCTTTAGCTTCCACTCTGCATTTGAGGCAGGAAGAAAATGTGAGAAGGAAGAAGAAAAGAGAAGTACTTATTTTGATAGAACAGAAGCTCTCCCAGAAACACACAATAAATGTTTGCATACACATCATTGGCCATAACTAAGTCATGTAGCCATCCCTAAGAATAAGGGAAAATGAAAGAATATTTTAATTGAGAGTAACTCTCTCTTCCCCCCCACCCCTCTCTCATGTTCTGTGATTACAAAAGGATTAAGAGGAAATTGATAATGAACAGGAAACTAGCAGTCACTTTCTTATTTATTTCAGGAAAACGTATTGTTATGTTTGGATTTGGAATGTCACCCAAAAGCTCCTGTGTTCAAGACAAAGTAGCAATATGCAGAGTTGGAGTTTTAGAAAATGACTAGATCATGAAGGCTCTAATCTCATCAGGGAATTAATCCATTTAAAATATTAATAATTGAATGAGCTACTGAGTGGTCACTGTAGGCAGGTAGAACACTGTTGGAGGAAATAGGTCACTGGGGGGCATGTCCTTAGAAACTGTATCTAATCCCTGGCTCTCCCTCACCCTTTTCTCTGCTTCCTGACTGCTAAGAGCTATGTAACTTTCCTCCACTACACCCTTCTGCCATAATGTTCTGCCTCATCTCAGGCACAGAGGAATGGAGCCGTAGTCACTTAGCACCCCTTAGCCTGGGTAGTCTTTCTTTCGAATGCCTGTCATGCTGGGCCTTTGTTCTATCAAGAAGACAAAGTGTACTGGCTGTGTTGTCCTGCCTCATCACAGCCCTAGAGGAATGGAATGGTTCCACCATGGACTGGACCCTCTGAGACTGAGAACCACAACCAATCTTTCCTCTCTATGTTGTTCTTGTCAGGTACTTTGGTCACAGTGATGAAAAGCTGACAAATACACAGATAAGCATCTTTGGGAAATTATCTTTCCAATTTTCTTCTCTCTTAATTTTCTACTGTCTCAAGCACCATGTGAAAGACAGAAATGAGATCGCTGTGGAGGTATCTGAAATGAGAGGATTCGGATGCCTATGGCATTGTGGTAGGTCTAATAGCTAAATCTGAAATACTTGGGAATCTGAGCATCCTTGGAACCAAATGGCTCTGTGTCTGCAGATGGACGTAAAGGGAGGCTGTGCAAATTATTTCTTCTGTGCTGATTCTCCCAGACATTTTCTTTTCCTTATCTGTAGATCAGTGAAAGGCTGAATTATATTTTTAATTATTAGTGTTGGACTTTGGGACTATAGCCTGCTGCAATGGGCAAACACATGTAAAGCAAATACATGACAACATGAATAAATTTATTTAAAGTAAACTATCCTCTTATAATTACTTTCTTGGATATTCAGCATAATTTCTTCTCAGGCAGCATGGACAGTTATGGCTATTTGTTATTATCAGTCATATCATTAATATTAACAGTAATAGCATGTGTTGAAGACCTTCAATAAGACATAGCTCTGTAAAGAATGTTGCTGGGACCCTGGTAATGGGCATCTACTCTAAAATAGAGGGCAAAGGCAACTTCAAATAACCAGGAAGAAAATAAAATTTCTTTGTAGAAATTTCAGTCACTGACTGGAATATGTGCAACCAATGGGATGGAGCTCTTTGGGAGTTTCCTGTGAGCTCTTCGATTTTTTTCCAGTGGGTCAGTCATGTTCAATTAAGTGAAATATATAATCAAACTCTGTGGGTGTTGGTCCTTAGGTGATAATTAAGCCATTGACATGACATATGACTAGATAGTTTGGCAAAGCCACATGGCAAATGAAGAGTTAAGGTATGTGGGAAAGTAGATATTTCAGAAGGCAGAGGAAAGAAAAATGAAGTGTGCATTAACCAGCATTTCTTTCAACACTGTATATGGAAGTCTTTTATTTATTGCTGAGGTTTGAAAACTAGTTTCTCAAGCTTGTGGAGCCATTTTTATTAACAATGAGAATGTGAGAAGCTCTTCTACTGAAGGGCTTGTTATTTATCTTCCATGCCTAATACCTAGTCAAAGTAGCAAATGCACAATTAAAGTCTGTTGAATAAATGAATGACTGAAAAGGGAACTAACCTTTTGAATTATATTTGACTTAACTAATGCTATGTCAACACGATTGAAATGGCTATGGAATGGTGAATGAAATGAACACATCTATGATGAATAAAGGAGGGGGGGGGCAATCACAAGGGATGAAGGAGTAGCAGTAAAAAAGTAAGTCACTCTGCATGACTTTAGGCAATTAACTTCATCCTTTTGAGCCTGAAGTAGTCCATACTACATAGAATTACTGTTAAAATAGTAATATATTTAGATTTTATACAATGTCTGGCATTTATAAACTGTCACTGAACCTCAGACATCACTACTATCTTCATTCCTCTGGGGACTGTTGAAGGAATCATGGATCAAGACCAAGTTGGTGGGATTTGTGTTGGTTGTTGTTTCTCAACTATGAGATCTGTCGCAGACCTTTCTCAAAAGAGAAGTGCAAGAAACTTCATCCACAAACCAGGTAGCCTCCAGAACCTCCAAGTACAAGTCTCACGGGATAGATGTTCTTAATTGGGAGATTACAAATGACAACAGGGAGATTGGAGAAGAAAACTTTTATAGAAAGGGAGTGCAGGGGAGAGGAGAGGGAAGGGATTAGAAAATTATCCACAGGATGAAATATGGATTCATGCTGGGAAGAAAGGGGGAGCTTTTTCTTTCAAGACAGGGAAACGTGTTCAGGAATGGCCCTGGCTTCCTCAGTGTAGAGGAGAGAACTTCAGATTAAAGACTGAGGGGGAGATATCAGAAAGGTCCAAACTGCATGACATCTGTGAGAGAACAAAGTGGAATACTCAAGTTCAGAAAGAAAAATCATCCTTCCAGGTACTTAGGGAAGGCTGGGATCATCGGAAGCCCTTCTTCAAACCAGCCAATTGCTCTGTGGCTATCCAATTCACCTGCCCACATCTCAGCTTCAGGGCTTCATTAGTTCTGGAATAGATACTATTTTAATCAGGATTTTAATTTTTTTAACACTGTGATCAAAAGACTTGGCAAGAACAAGAGGAGGAAAAATCTATTTGACGCTCATGGTTTCAGAGGTCTCAGTTCATAGATAATTGACTCCATTGCTCTGGGTCCCAGGTGAGACCGAGTATTGTGGCAGAAATGTGTGGCAGAGGAAAGCAGTTCAGGACATATCAATAAAGAAGCAGAGAGCGAGATAGTCTGCTCACCAGGGCCAAAATATATACCCTAAAGCCACTCCCCCAGTGACCTACCTCCTCTAGTCACATGCTACCTGCTTACAGTCACCACCCAGTTAATCCATTCAAGTGGGGTGAATGCACTGATTAGATTAAGGCTCTCATAACCCAATCATTTTGCCTCTGACCTTTCTTGCATTATCTCATACATGAGCTTCTGAGGGACACCTCATACCTAATCAATAATATGCTTTTTGTTCACTTCATACCACGCCTCTAGTCTCTTTGCTCCCAATCATCCTTCACACAGCAACCAGGGTGTTCTCCAAAACAAAAACCAGAAGATCTTATTTCATAGTTAAAATGCTGACCATTGGCTTTCCAACTAACACATTGCATCCCAGCAACACTGGTGCTTGTGTCTTCTTTCTCTTCTCTCCACCTGTGCCCAGTACACATATAAATAGCTTTCCCTCTGCTCTCCAAACTGCTTAATTCTCTGCATTTTCAGTAATTCCTGCAGACGTTTTTCAAAACCCTTACACCTCCCTCCTTATCCATAGCTGAGTTAGAGGCCTCTCGTCTGCCTACTTAAGCCCGTGTACCCGTCTCTTGTCACCAACCTACCCCCTTCTTGTCTATTTCTGTGTCCTTATCATTCATGAGTGTGAGTGTGCCTAGAGGGTCTTGTTGTTGCTTTTATATAGACTATATCTGGTGCCTGGTACATGGCAGAAAGCTTTCTCTTGAATAAAAAGATAAATGAGTGGATATGACATGGCTTTACCCAGAACACATACCAAGCAAACAGCCTCTGCTTAAGATCATTTTCTGTGATACCCAAGGAGCTTCTTGGGTCTGACCTTCATAGCTTCCCTTGCTGACCTCCTCATAAGTCTCTTTTTCTAATTATTTACAGCAGCCAGCCTTTTCAGTCATTCTTGATTTGATATCCTTAATTTATCCTTCCAAATATCCTTAGGATATTTATTGGGTAGCCAAAAGGGCAAAGGGAGATTTTTATGCAGGTCATGCCTTCACCTGAATAAGAATTCTTGCAGGCAATGAAGTCAGCCTCCTTCTCAAGAGATTAAAAGCCTTACATCTGGAGAGTCATTTAATAAGGTGTGAACATTTGTATGTTGTCTTGCTGACTTTTAAAGGTAATTAAAGCTGTAAGTGGGCTAATGGTGAAGGTTCTTCCTTGATAGGAGGGGCTGTAGTTCAGACCCTTTTCTGGAAACTGACTAGTTGTAGAAGAAACCATCCCAGAATCTCCCAAGCAAGTACCTCTGACATAACTAGGCAGCAAGCTCATAAATCAAACTTATCTCACCCAATCACCCTGCTCAGTGAAGTTTTGAAGGTTAAACATTACAATACTTAATTTGGTTTTATTATTTTAAACCTGATCATATATAAACTTTCTTTTAAGGATTAGCTATATAACCAAGATGAACGCAGCACTTTCATCTGTGGGATAAAAATAAAAATTTTCAGTGTATGAAATTGCTAAGAAGAGATGTTTATTTTTAACCATTGCTACCTATCAATTAACAAACACAAATGATAAGATTTTAAGTTATTGATCCTACCAGATAGCAATAGAAAACTTATTGTTTGGTGCTATTGTGTTTAGAATAATTTATTATATTACTGTCCCCTTCATAGCTAAAGCATCAAATCATAATTTCCAACCTATTTCTAAATTGTAAAGTAATGCTTTTTTGAAATGAAATGTTGTTTATTCCCTTCTTCTTCTCCTTTTGTTCATTCCCCCCAAAAGTTTCCCCTCTTTTAGTCTCTGTGTATTGGTATAACCTAGCATGAATAAATGAACAAATGTTCCCAAATAGTTCATCAGTATTTCTTCCTATTAATTGTGCAAATTTATGATTCCTAGAATTTTTCTCAATATTACCCCTCACTTGTGTACTTCTCACTGCTTACATTAGCAGAAACAGAATATTGAAAGGAGCTTAGCACGTCTGGCTGCCACTTTTCTTGGAATGTAAAAATCTATCATGCCTTTCAAGTATGCTGCATTGGGTATTATTCATTTACTTTTTAATTATTAGCATTTATATCATTTTTTCTATCTTTACATATTACTTAAATGTTCAAAGGAAATATTCCCTCACTGCCGATCTGGAGAGCTTCTTTTTGAAGACACAAGTAGCATGGGGAGTCCCAGCATATGCTGACTTGAGCCAATCTAAATAGTTGGCAGTTGGCTGCTGTCGGAAGCAATTTTGAATCTTACTATATTTGCTTTTCAAAAACAAATAGAACAAGTGTTAGAAGCTTTCTCCAAACAATGCTTATTAGGGTCTGTTAATTTTCCCCTCTGTCCAAATTTTTCATTTGACTTTAAGTGTTTCCTTACCATAGTTGTTGCAACTTTTGTGATGTGCCTTAACTGGAGTCTGAGAGAGATTTCCTCTCAGAAATGGGAAACACACGGACTTGGTGATGACTGCTTTGGAGAGTTCCCATGATCCATTGCCTCAGATTCTGCTAGTTCCCAATGGAGCTGTGTCTTCAAAACTCAGCTCTTTCTATTTTCTAGTTAGTGTTTGTGATTCTCTTCTTAATTCTGAATTTGATAAATTATCATAGTTTCCCTTGATTTTTTTCTTCTTTTAAAATTCTGCGTTAGAATAAAAAAGATGGATAGTTTTACAATCACAGTACAGAATTAGAGGAAATAGTACAGAATTAGAGGAAACCCATAAATCTATATTAATTCAAAGCTGTTGTTTCTCAATAATTTTTCTTTATGCTCAGAACTTAGTTTCTAACAAAGTGTTGGGACACAGTTTTATTTCCCAGTGAACATTGCTAATTTATATGGTTGAAAAATAATATTAAGCACTAGAAAGTTTTATTAGAAGTGAATACAAGTGGATTTTTCCAAGTAAGTTTTGCTTTACATTATACTTAGAGTACCAGGAAATTGATCGTGGAGGTCCATTGCTATTAGACTTTGATTTGTTTTAGAGTGACCAAAGTTGTATCCTTCTAGTATCTAACTAAAGATTAAAAGAGTAGATCATCCCACTGTTTTTTGTTTTTTGTCTTTTCCTTGAGAGACAGTTCAACTAAAAGGCCAGTTTTCTGGTTTATTATTAAGTGATTCAAAATTAAATAAAAGTTTTATTCCTGTGAGGGGTATCAAGTCCATATTCTGAGGTAAAATATGTTTATTTCAAAAATACAATATGTGTCAGTAAAAATGGGTCTAGCAGGTTTGATAAGTACTGGGTAATTCCTTTCCTGGTGATATGTGACAATCACTAACATTCCTCCTGAAATCTTTATGTGTTGATGAATTAGCCAATTTGCACTGGTAAGCCATGTCTGATCCAGTTATTTCAGTCACCTTAATAATCAATGCAGATCACTGCATGATCGATTCAGCAGCAGAGATGGGAATTAATCATAAAGACAGTTCTCCAGACTATGGTCCAACGTAGTGCCCACAAATAAATGTGGTCATATGCCAGGAATTTTTTTTTCCACAGGATTCTTTCTTAAATTTTCCATTTTTGGTCTTCTTTTTGTTGGTCCAACTATAATTTCAGTCTAAGTCTTAAAACATTGTAAGCGACATTATGTTTATGAAATCATGTTTAGATGACACAATTGATTTTTTGAACTTTGGGCTAGACTATAAATATATATATATTTAAATCCAGCATGAATGATAGCTTAGAAATTTAATCTTTAAAATGACTTGACAGATTTTATTTTCCTCTTCTGGTTCTATTAAACTAGTTGAGAATATAAACACTTGCTATGTATGCATCCACACTTCGGCAAACATACTTGACTTGTTTGGTCATTTCTAAGTTCCACATAGTCTGGACAAGCCATACACTTAACATGTGGGATTGATGGTTTTCTAAAGGTATTTTTTCTCAAGTTCGTCGACTTGCTGATGTTAATACTTTTTTTGATATCTCTTCCTGCGAAGCCTGCTCAATACTGCTCCCAGTGAAATGAAAAACATTTATTTTCATCTATGAGAAGTTATCAAATGCCTCCGCTCACCTGCTGATAGTTTTTGCCTCAATCCTGTGTGGCAATGTATGCTTTGCCATGTGACCCTCAAAGTCCATGGATACAATATTCATTAAAAACTGGATTATTCTCCCTATAAAGTTTGAGAGGGTTATCAAGTAGAAAGATACCTATGATTACAATGACCTCTGAGGCTTAAAAATACTCATTCCTCCAAGAACTTTAGTCTTTGAGATACAGTAGTTTAAACCAAATTAATATAATATGTATCTAGTGCTTTTAATGTGCAAGTCACTAAGCCTGGGTATTGTCATTTTTTTCTCTCTCACATTTTCACAAGACAAACTTGGCTTTTGGAGGGCATCTTAGTTTGTTTGTGCTGCTGTAACAAAATAGCTTATATTGAATAATTATAAGAATAAAAATTTATTGCTCACAGTTCTGGAGGCTGGGAGGTCCAAAATCAAGGTGCCAGTGTATCTGGTGTCTTGTGAGGACTTGCCCTGTGCCTCAAAGACATTGCCTTTTTTAACCTCACATGGCAGAAGGAGCAAAGCCTCCTTTATAAGGGCATTAATCCCATTCTTGAAGGTGGAAATCTCTTAATCACTTCCCAAAGTCTTCACCTCTTAATTTCATCACATGGATATTAGGTCCTAAGATATGAATTTTCTAATATTAATATTGAGACCAAATCCATCAATATACAGACCATATAAGATGGCAAAAAGAATTCATTTAATGGTCCCAAGCACCAGCCTGAGGATGATGTATAGTTTAGGACAAAAATCTGAAGATATTTAAACTTAGGAGCTGTCTTCATGATGTTGCATTTAGATTTTGGCCCAAACAACCATTAACTTAGTAAGCAGCAAACCCAAGAAGTAAGAAAATATTCAGACCAGATGTTTTAAATGTGAATAGAGGAAAATTATTATTTTTAATACACATGTCAAATCTCTAGTCATTTATTTAATATGAACATTTTAATTGGTCAAGAGAACTAATGTTATTTTTGGCCATACTGCTAAGTCTAAAACCTTTTTCACTGATATGATGTGATAAGTTCTTTTAAAATGCATGCAAGATTTTTCACAATTTAAACAATAGGGAAGACATGTCTACTATCTGCCATGTTTACTCTCCTTACCAGAACCACATGACCTGCCAACTTTAGGGAATGCATCCATTTTTTTTTCTTTCATTTCATTTATTTTTTTTAACCTTTTTAGGATGTTGATGGAACTTTGTTTTATTCATTTACTTATATGTGATGCTGATAATTGAACCCAGTGCCTCACACATGCTAGGCAAGTGCTCTACCACTGAGCCACATCCCAGCCCTGCTTCCATTTATTTCTTGCACCATTTATGTCTTGCCATCTTTCCTGGTAAATATATCCAGTTTCACTGCATCCAAATGGCACCTTTAATCCAAGTCCTAAAGGATCCCCACAGGTGAAATTCTGCAGATTTTGGTTCACAATGAAGATAAAGCTTCTTGGCTTTATTTCCTCATATACTTTATGTTTTCCATTGTGAGCCACAATCTGCAGAATTTGACCTGTGGAGATCTCTTAGGATTTCGTTTAAAGGTGCCACAAAGGATGACTTGCATGGCTTTGGTGAGGGATCCTGGAATGCTCTCAAACTGAGAACAACTTAAGTTATTCCCTGGCTTGGAAATTCCCAAACTTGTCAGGAAGCACAAATTGCACTCCCAATCCGAAGGTTACAAAGTTCTCAGAGAAGGCTTTCCCTAAAACCTGGGTGTAGAATAAAACAAAGCATTTTCATCTCCATTTGACTGTGGGAAGAATTTTCTTAGTTCAGGTTCAAAGACTGCCTAGCCCTTTCAGGGTCCCAACTATATGTGGGGAATATCAGTCCCCACTTCATGCTGTCTGCAAAGACCTAAGACACTAAGCTATTCCTCTGAGGTTATTAGTATCAGAATCACCAGTGTCTCAAGAGTACCCACTAAGTCACCTTCATTTGCTTCCAGGTTTGAAATCCTCTTTCATTATTGTATTCCAGGAATTTTCTTTAGTTTATCACCATCCCAGCTCTGTATTTAAAATATATTATTTTATTTTACATGGCATTTCTAATTCTTAATCAGGAAGAGTTTCAGGATCTGTGGTCTGCCATGTGCAAGGCATATGGTTCATAGACACTCAGGTTTGCTGACTAAAGCTACTTGGATTGCTTTTCCTAGCCTAAAAGGCTGCAGGATGTAGAATTTCTGCCACACAATTTTGTGTGCAATAGTTGGAGCTCTTATTAATTCTCTTAGGTAGATTAATATTAGTTTTGTGTGCATCAAGGAATTTTCAACTTAAATTACAGTTGTTCCAAGTTTGCAGATTGTATCTTCATTTTCTCCTTAAGTCTCAATGTGCCTAGTCCAGTGACAATACATGACAGCTGTTGAATAAATATCAATTGCTTGATAATAAGCAATAACAAGCTTCTTTCATATGGGTTGAGAAAAGCACTGTAACTGTTTCTTTGCTATCCTTTCTTTTCATTTAAGCTTTTGAATTTTTCCTTCTAGGGGAAGGTATTGAATACTTATGATTTAATAATCCTTCATTCTACCAAGGGTGGTCTTTTACAAGCAATTAGTATGGATACTGAAAACCCAACCTAATCTTTTTACTTCCCTCTCATTATTGGCTGATACAACCCTGGACATTTCAAGGTTCTAAATTTTCGTTATGTTTAGTCCAGAATAGTTAATTTAATAGCTGTGATTTGCCTTTTAAAAAAGGTATTTAAAGAGAAAGGTAAGATATTTGAAGACAAAGATAGCTATTTGTGGAGAGCAGAGATGTACATGTTTTGTTGTTGTTGTTGTTGTTGTTTTAAGAGTACCAGTTCAAAGGCCTTATTTTATGTCTAGTTAACCTACAAGAGCTTGGAAATTCTGAAACACATGTGATGGGCACCATCAAATAGGGGATTTCTGAAATTATAGTTGTATGCTAATTACTCATTTTAGGTTGTGATTTTTTTTTTATTTGAAGCAGTAAATGATCCTAAACTCTCTGTCTCAGTGAAGGGAAAAAAAAAAAAAAAAAAAAAAAACCTTGGAAGTCGGGGACTGTTAGTCACCAATATAGGAATTGCCACTTTTCTAAACCTGAATGGAAATGAATTCAATAAAAAGAGACATAATGACGGATTTATAAAAGTAACGTTCCTTCACATAATGGGTTTCTTATTCTAATGTTTCTTTACTGTAATCCTTTAAAATTATGCAAAAAATTTATTATTTAAGTGGTAGTAAAGAATTCATTAAAAGATTAATAGTTCTGGTTTACCAATTCACTTTACTAGGTCACTTAATTATTTAGTTCATTAATTCTGTAAATGTCAGACTTACCATGAACTCGAGTGATTTGCATAAGTAAGGTTATAGTTCTACTGGTAATCACAGCCTAACAACTTCAAATAGGAATTTGGCATCATTTGTACATTTCAAATGAAATAAAGTCATTTTTTTTCCTTCCAAACCAGCAAGGGAAATCCAACAGCTAAGAAATCCTAACAATGCAATCTAGCTATTCATTCTTCAACCTTGTCCATTAAAGGGGCCATAGTGGGCATCTGTAATGAAAAATAATCTCCAAAGAATAGGACAGAAATAGCTTTCAGATTAAGCAATATGAAGGACTCTACTTTTGAGATACATGCTTTACTTTAAAAAGTATTCCCATCAATGAAAGTCTTCTAAGGATCCATATTTTATTTTATTTATTCAAAATGGTCACTCACTAGGAAAGCTTCAAAAAGAGCAACATCTCATTACCATATAGGTCCTAGGGCAGAGCTGGCAGTTCATATATAATGAATATCACTTATACCATGCTAATGCATTCACATCACTCAGAGGCACTGTTTACATTTAATGCAAGAAAACCTATACAATATAAAATTGGCACAGTATTAGATTTAACAATGAAATTTGTAGAAATAGCCGTCAGCTAATAGGTAAGCTTTACCACGAGTCATTTGTATAATTCATGGAATGAGATATTCTTTATTTTTTTTCTTTTATGTAGTTCAACATTATCTTCACAAGTCAAAATGAAACAGTCTAGCATTTATTAAATAAAATGAAGTGTTTGGAACTCATGGGCTCTATAATGGCACTTACCAAGTATAGGCTCTTCCTCAGGTGACATTCTTTTCCTAAGTCCCCCTGAGAGTGGTGCAAGTAAGTGTCTTTCTTAGGAATGCTTCTCACAATCCGGAGCTCAGTGGTTCTCCCAAGACACCATGTATCTACACTCACAGTTCTCGATTCATTGACATGTGCTAGGAGAATGTTGACAAAACAGAAAGATCTAGATTTAGGAATGGAGAAAGAAAGAAAAATCAGATGCTCTGGTACAAAATTTTATATGCCAGGCTAAGGAAATTGGGAGGGGAGTAGGGAGAGAAAAAGAGAGTGGGGAAGAGAGAGAAGTTCACCAAAGCTATAAAATTTTGTTAAGTTTCTACAAATCCAGGAGAATAGATCAGAGAATCTTAGATGTTATCTATTTATCTATTATCTAACACCTATCTATTATTACTTCTCTATTACGTCTCAATCTTCAACCACAGTTTGACATGTATTTTTCTGAAGGTAGGGAAATCATATAAAATGAAAACTGGCCTTCAGAGTTGTACTTTTCTTTATAATAATAACCCATTTACACCCACATTTGTGTAGTGGTCTATTGATAAAAAATGTATATATGATTTCATTGAAGAAGCAATAAAAACATGTCTGAGTAAAACTTTGTGTGAAAAACTTGGCATTCAGGTCATTCAGTCTGTCAAAAGTTAAGAAATTAATTCAAAAAAATAATGGTTCATGGTGATGGACTCAGGAAATTATCATCTACAAGAAAGAGAAAGCTCAATTTTAAAAATTATCTTAGACACAAAAGAAATGTATTATTCTACCCAATAGTACATCAAGAGAGGATAGTTTTTGAGATTTATCAAGCAGACACTTCCAAATATCATGTGCTCAAGTTTCTATCACCTATCATCAGTTCTGACTTCTTTTTGCAGTGCCTCTACATCATGGATATAAGATTACTGAAGTAGTTCTGGCAACATATTCAGATGTGGTGCTTCCTATAGGATGGAAAAGGCCACTCTTTTCTGTTCTTTTAGAAACAAGAAACCCTTTCTTTAGACTCCACATGTAACTCTAGGACATTGATCACTCTGCCAAATCCAATGACGGGTAAAGTGTATGGGATCTCCTCAATTGATTTAGACTAATCAGAGTTTAATTAGAATCCCCTGATTCAGTCTCCACCCACCCACCCCCACCCCCATTGACTCCAGCTTTACTGGAAAGAAGATGGGAGGAATAGACTTCTCTCATTCTATACCTTGCATGTGGTCATTTGCCATGTGACCTTCATCTGGGAAAAAGTTATACTTGACAAGTTATTATTAAGAGAACACAGTTTCTCAAAACATGGGCAATTCTACCTCTGAAGGGACAAAAGTGATGGAGCTTTCATAACTGCTGACATGGTATTGTGCAAAGCACATTGAGTATGGTGAAAGGACACCTTAGCTGGATTTATAACACCAGCACTTACCACTAGGTTTCTTGACCTGGGCAAGTATCTCTCAGAAGGCCAGGTAATAATAATATCTGCTTTGCAGGGTTGTTGCAAGGACTCAGATAATGTCTGTGGAAGAGTTTTGTAAACTGTACAGCTCAATACTGCATAATTGAAAGGTATGATTATCTAATGAACCAGTCAGTTTTACCTCCGCACATCACACTCTCCAGCCGTTTAGTCTTGTTTTCCTGCTGGCTCACCAAAGTAGCTTCCTGCTGTCTTATTACCACCTCATGTTTAACATGGCAAAGATCAAGAATTTAATTTTTTACTGGAACACATTCTTCTCTTTTCAACTCTGCAGTCCCTGTGGGGAATATTACTCCAGTGCCAATCAAACAGGCCCAAGTCTGAGCCCATTTTAGAATCTGCTCTTTCTATCTCTCCCTTCACAACCACCAATTCATTAAGTCTTGCCACTTCCCACGCAGCATCTCTAATTTCCATCATTTTATTTTTTTTCTCTTAACACACACACACACACACACACACACAAACAAACACACATCTGGTTCCCATTCCTGTCATTTAATGTATAAACTATCTGCAACATTTTCATCAGTTTTACTTCTACTTTATGCAAAATCTCCCTTAAAGTTTGACAAAGCGAGAATTTCTGCAACATGACATCTTTCCTTATCTGCTCAACAACCCCAAACTGGTTGTTTTGCAACAATACAGAATGCTCCTAAATGTAGACACCTGTTGTCTCCTTTGGACACTTGGGAAGCAGGGTCATTCTTTTGAGAACTTCCTTTTACCTTATTTTTTGCATTGTGAAAGGGAGGGCGGAAGAGGATCTGATAAGTGTTTGGAGACTTCCAGGACTTCCAGAGCCAATCAGAACATTTTGCCCATTCTTCTTGCCTCAACCCTCCCAATGCCCTTCGAGGATGGTGCAAAAGCATGAGCCAAGCCTGGGGTCAGACTGGAAAAAAAAAATAAGAGAGACTAGAACAAGAGATCTTGGCAAGAGACTTCTCTTCTAGGATTTCTTCTTCTGAACAATGGAAATCAGTTTTATAAGGTTGTTGTAAGGATTAAATAAGATAATCCACTTAAAGGGCTTACTCCATGATAAATGTTTAGAAAAGACAACACACACTACACAGTGCTCAGAACCACAGAAGCTGAATAAACCCCTGGTGCCACCAGCAGGAGTTGCGGTCAAGGCAGGCTTTATTGATGTTGAGCAAGAACTTCCATAGAGGAAAGCCTGGTTATTGCTGATGCATGTATCACGTTGAACAGGTATACCAAACTCGTGATTTGTGAACTATGAAAATATGAAGTTGCTGAGCCTTCTTTGAAGGATACAACTACTTCATTTAACATTTTCACCTTGTATTTACCATCATTATGCAAAGCTGCTAGTGGCTGACTACCCATTATCCACAAGACTTTATTTACACTGAGTTCAGCTAAAAGATGTCTAGAAAGACTAGACAACTTACTCCCCCTTAGGGACGAAAGGATACTATTAATGCTACCAGGCAAAAAAAATTTTTTCTCAGCCTTTATTGATCCATACATTGGATAATTAACATGATCCTTGCTTATAATGATGGCTCTTGGAAGTTTTTCTTGCTCTCCAGAACAAAAATCAAGTAGAAGTCTTACAACATAAAACTCTTCTTGTTAGTTTTTTCTATGCTCTCCTAAACTTCCTGCATCCCTCAGCATCTCCCCAGTGTGTACTGAATCTTTTATGTTCCACTATAGCATTAACAAAAGAAGTTCACAAGGATTTTATAGCAAAGTTTCTCTTCTATAAAAAGTATATTTCTTAGATATTTATTCTCTTACTCTTACTAGAGAAAAATACACTGCATCAGAAAGAGCAAGAAGATATAAGTCAAGTATTTGTTTCTTTTACTTAATAGCTGGTTACCATGAGCAAGTCCTTTAGTTTTTCTCTGAGCCTCACTTTATTAGGGTATTTTAACTTTGAATCCAGCTGAAGAGACGATGAATCTAAATCTCCTATGGAAAGACAATTAATTTAAGAATCATCCCAGATTATCCTATCTCCAAAGATAATTATTTCTAATTCATTCACTTTTTTGTCAGTTCATTCATTCATTTAGCCAACAAGTAATCAGCCAGAACTCTACCTGGCTGCTGTTTTGTTACTTAGGTAGTATAGATGAGTAACTGGACTAAAATTTGTCATCAAGAAGTTTGACTCTAGGAGAGTGGAGAGAGGACCCAGATTCATAGGATAGGACAATGTGAAGATGTCAAAACAGATGTGCTTAAATCATCATGTGGGTCCCTGGAATATAATAATGAAGTCTGTCAAGGGAAAGGCTTCAAATGATAGAGTAAAGAATGTAGGCACTAAGGGAAAGAACAGAGAAGAAAGACACAGAGAGGAAAAGCTCAGGAATACTCAAGGGATGTCTAGAAGTATGTTGGCAACAGGACAGAGGGTTAGATGGACAGTTTGGAAGTAGATGGTTTCTTTTAGCATTTTAGAGGAGTGCACTGGAATAAATCGCTCTTTGTTCTGGAAAGGCAATTTTTTCTGGAGACTGTATGATGAGGGAAGACAGAGGGCTTGAGGGAGAAATTTAGAAGCAGAGATACTAGTTGAGAAACACTTTCAGCAAAACATGAAAAAAGATCCATGGGGATGGAATGAAGTCAGGGGAAATGGCAACGGAAAAGTGGGGACCTAACTAGAGAGATTACCCACAGGAAAAGACACAAAATTTGGCTTCTGGGGTAAGGGTAAGGGCAGATGTAAAGACAGATGAATTCCAAACTCAGAATCTTGTCCTGAATGTTAGAGTCTGTAAACAAGTCAGGATGGCGCCTGGCAAATGTTAGAGTCTATAAACAAGTCTGGATGGCGCCTGGCATTTTGCCAGGGGGAGTGGTTTGTGAAGTAATGCACCAGCAAGCCATTAAGTGTGGAGATTCCTTATTGGTTGACTGATGTATCTAGTTTATGCTAATTAGATAAGCTGTGTGGAATGTATAAATACTGCTCCTGTCCTGCAATAAACGGCTCCTACTCCTGCTGTATCAATGTACACAAGTCATTCATCACCCCCTGGTTATTTTGCCCAGCCAGCCGGGCTGCGGCACCTGAACACCTGAGTTCTTGGTAGCTGAAGCCACAGAGGCCAGTAAGGTCAATACAAGGTGTGTTGATAAAACTACACCAAGCTGCTACCATATGCTAGGAGAGAAATTTGAACATCATCTAACATTGAATGGAAAACTGAGTGGGCTCATTTTGAGAGATTGAAGTGGCATTTTCAGACAAGATGGAAGACAAAGTATATATGAGCATGCAGACCAGCATGTGTGTGTGTGTGTGTGTGTTTGTGTGTGTGTGTAAAACAGGGAGCACTAAGGTTGCTTTCTATCTACAGAGAGGAAACCAAGACTTAGAGCTTGAAGAAATGACTGTTTGTTTAGGCTACTTGGAAGATAAACACCAAAACTGGGATTCAAACCCAGGTCTTTCTCCTGCTCTAACATTAAGAATGGGAGAGAACAAGGTCCCAGAAGCTTCTTCCTACCCAGGCTCTTGGCTTAAGTTCCATTTTCTTTTTGTTTGTTTTTGTCTAACAAAGATCATTAAAAAAAGAAAGCACATGGATTCAGGTTCAGAAGGCACACTGTTGCTTTCTGAGGATGAAAAATGCAACAGTACCAAGGGGAGCTGCAGATGGGCAGGCTGTGCAAGGCCTGTGGGAAGCGGTCTGCATTCATGGCAATGAGAGGCCATGATGGTCACTTTCCTGTGCCAACTGGCTGGACAACAGTCTCTGTTCTTCAATCACACTCTCATCTAGATGTCCCTGTGAATGTGCCATGTAGCAGCAGTCCGGCTGCAGCAAAATAACCAGGGTGACGAGCAACTTGTGTACATTGATACACCAGGAGTGGAAGCCGTTTATTGTAGGACTGGAGGGGTATTTATACATTCCACACAGCTTATCTTAATTAACATTAAATCGATACAGCAGTCAACCAATAAGGAATCTCCACACTTAATGGCTTGCTGGTGTTACTTCGCAAACCACTCCCCCTGGCAAAATGCCAGGCGCCATCCTGACTTGTTTACAGACTCTAACAAGCAGCAACTAAGGTCTATAATCAGTTGACTTTAACAGAGGGAGGTTATCCTGGGTAATCTAGGTGGACCTGATTGAAGCAGTTGAAAGCCATTAGGAGAGTTAGGAGGTTTCCTGAAGGCAAATTCTCCCTATGGATGGCAGCATCCATTTATGTCTAAGAGCTCCAGCCTGCCCTCCCCAAAGTCTGCTCCACTGATTTCATGCATTGCCCTATGTAAATTTTCCCTGATTACAATCCAAAAAGCAAATTCCTTATGATAAATCCTATAGTATTTAGCATCTACTGGTTTTGTTTATCTGGTTGAGTCCTGACTAATGGAGTCACCATTGGTAACCTTATTTCAAAGAATTTCATTGGGGTTATAGAGCAAAGCTGGATAACCAGAGGCACGGACCACTTCTAATTCACTTTCTTCCAAGCTCTTCTTCTTAGAGAAGGCAGAGGAAGCAATTTCTTGAGTTGATATATTAGTCTGGGTCTGGGAAGCTTTCTTAGGGCTGGAATTGAGCTGGGCCTACCAGCTAGAGACTGAGGATACCCAGCTTAGTGGAAGTTTTCTAAAAGTAATATTGGATTAGAAATTGGCTTTGAAAGGAAAAAAGAATATGCTGTATAGGTGGAGGTCCTATATACTGAGACACGGCAGCGTCATCTACAGGACCCTTCTAAAGAAGGAGAGGAGTGAGACACTGGCTTGTGGTTCTATAAGAAGAAACATATTCAAGTGCTATCTGTCACTCAGTCAATAAAACTACACAGAGCTACTACCATATGCTAGGCACAGAGCCATGACAGGTGTGCAGCTATGGCCTGAGGACAGAGGATGAATGAAATACTTTACAATCTCAGAGGAGTACTTGGCTTAGTGTGGGAAAGTAAACAAAGCAGAAGGGAATACCAGCCTCAATTTGAAGTACTCTAAGGACTTTGATACCCAGAGTATGGCATGGGGATCTGAAGCCTTGGCATACCTGGAGAATTTTATGCTGAATGAAACAAGCCAGGCACAGAAAGAAAATACTGCATGATCTTATATGTGGAATCTGAAAATACAAATAATAAAATAAAATACAAAAAGGTAAAATATAAATGTTATGGTTTGGATGTGAGGTGTCCCCCAAATCTCATGAGTGAGACAATGCAAGAAAATTCAGAGGAGAAATAATTGGTTATGAGAGCCTTAACCCAGTCATTAAATTAATTCCCTGATGGGATTAACTGCATGGTGACTGAAAGCAGGTAGGGTGTAGCTGGAGGAGGGGGCATTGGGGTCGTGCCTTTGGGGCATACATTTTGTATTTGGTGAGTTAAGTCTTTCTCTTTCTGCTTGCTGATCATCACATGATCTGCTTCCCTCTACCACACTCTTCTGCCATGATATGCAGCCTTACCTAGAGTCCTGAGGAATGGCATCTGTGGATGAAGACCTCTGAAACCGTGAGCCTCTGAATAAACTTGTCCTCCTCTATAATTGTTCTTCTTGGGTCTTTTAGTCACAGCAGCAAAAACCTGAGTAAAATAACAAGATACTGTATGATCTTCTATGTGGAATCTAAAAATAATGAATTCACAGAAGCAAAGTACAAAAGTGATTACTGGCATGGGATGGGGTGGGGTGGGGGATTTGGAGATTAAGGAGATGCTGATCAATAGATACAAAATATCAGGCAGGAGGAATAAGTCCAAGAGATCTGTTGTACAGCACAGTGACTATGATTAATCGTGTAAATGTTCTTACTACAGTAAAATGATACATATGTGTGGAAATGGATACATTGGGGAGATTCAGCCAGTCCACAATGTATCCATATATCAAAATATCATTCTGTACACCATACATACATACGATTATTTATCAATTAAAAATCTAAACTCCCACTGGGTTGGGAGGCTGACGCCAGGAGGACTGCAAGTTCAAAGCCAGCCTCAGCAATTGCCCTAAGCAATTGATTGAGACCCTGTCTCTAAATAAAATATAAAAAGGGTTGGGGATGTAGCTCAGGGGTTAAGGGCCCTGCATACCATCCCTGGTACTAAAAACAAAAGCAAAAACAAACAAACAACCAAAAACAAACACAAACAAATAAGAGAAAATGTGAAATACAGGATCCCAGGCTTCTCTCAGACCTACAAGTCAAGACCTGCTTTTATGTATTTATTTGTATTCCATTCTTTCTTCCTCTGTTTCTTCTTACATTTACCTTTTTGTTTGTTTGTTTTAGGTTCACAGCAAAATTGAGTGGAATATACAGAGATTTCCCATATACTTCCTGCCTCTCCCCATTACCAACATCCCACACCAGAGTGGCCCATTTATTACCATCTATGCACCTACATTTACACATCTTTATTACCCAAGTCCATCATTTACACTAAGGTTTGCTCCGGGTATTCAGTCAATGGGTTTGGACAAATAAATAATAATATGTTTACAATCATGATAGTATTATACAGAATAGTCTCACTGCCTTGAAAATCTTCTGTGCTTTGCCTACTTATTCCTTCCTTCCCTGTAATTCCTGGCAACCATTTGTCTTTTTTTCTGTCTCCATAGTTTTGCCTTTTTCAGAATGTCATATAGTTGGAATCATACCATCTGTAACTTTTTCAGATTGGCGTCTTTCACTTAGTAACATGCATTTGAATTTTCTCCATAATTTTTTCAAGGCTTGATATCTCATATCTTATAATACTAAATAATATTCTATGGTTCAGATGTGCCTCACTTTATGTATACACTTACTGAAGAACATCTTGGCAGAACCTACATTTCAACAACATCTCCTGGTGATTCAGGTGCACATTAAGTTTGAGAAGTGCTGTTCTGGGGGTTTTTCAGCTTTGGGCTGAAAAATAGGTAAATCCTATTGCGTTTCGTTTAGTCAGACTCTACTTTTCTCTAAAAGTACCTTGATATTTCCCAAAGGACCACATACATGATTGTATTAAATATTGTTTTTCACTTTGGGAGGCCATTCATTTGCATTATGAGGTTTCCTGGCCACTAGGTAATGATGTTGGTATCAACTGGGCTGGGTAAATAGAAGCTGATCTAGATCTCCTGACTGACTTCTAAACTCTGTTTCCCAGGAATGAATTGAATACTGGGCCATATGCTGAAGATATAAAGATGAATTAGAGGGGCCCTGTCCTCAGAGGGTAATTTTATTCCAAGGGCATGTTTTAAATCATCATTTGGTTGAGACAAGAATGTCTGGTTTCTTCCATAATGAATAAATAATTACAAATTCTATACCACACTTGTAGTATGTGGTTAGGGTGAACCACAGCCTGGTGAGCCCAGGATGCCCAATTCATTCCTATTATCACTGAGTAACAATTAATAGCACCCCCTTTCATACCCCAAAGCATTCCATTTGGTAAAGTTTATGATCAGACTATAGCCAAATGGTGGTCCCTGAAGAACACAATGGTTCCTGTTGGAGTATGCCTTGAAGCTGCCCAAGAGAGGGGAAAGCAGTATGACTCTTCAGCAATCGAACTGTCACCAGCACAAGGTGGGTCAAAGAACAGAACCAAAACAATGCTTAATTCTAAAATTAAGAAGAAATCAAAAGAAAGTAAGCTGTAATTTAATATGTAAAGTCTCATGTGCAGCCTCATGAACAAAGCTACTGATCTCTGTAGACTTTGTATTTATTGGATGGCTACAAACACAGACTGATATATGCATGCTATTGGTGACTGAAAAGACCATGAACTACATTTCTTGATGATGTGAATTTCTGAAAGTATGACTAATTCTTGGTAAAAGTCTCAATAAAACTAAAATTTCTCTTGGAATACACAGTAGTTGTATTCCTAAAATGTGTATGTGTCAAGACTATGAAGATGCAACTCTGCTTTTACAGAGAGCAGTTTTGATCACAACAGATTATTCATAAACATGAATGTCCCTTGGGACATTTGATAGTTGTGCAGTTCATGGGACTAATTGTTGTGTCTAATGAATTGTAAGGTTTTTAGGCAATTTGGCCCTACTTATTGCCACTTGGATCTCCTATAATTGGACAGGCAAAACCATTGCCTTTTTCTCCAACAAACTTACTACTTACTCATCAGTTATATTTTTCAGATAACTTCAACTTCTCAGATCATTGACTATGCCTCTGAATCTGCTACTGTCTATGTCTCTCTTTCTTAATATTTAACAATCAGATTCATGAACAGAAGGAGTTATATTATAATTTTAGCCTACTATTCACCTCTTGTTCTATGACCTTCAGAAATTTTGCTGCCACCTCATATGACTGCTTTGTCAAAGACTCCATTGTATAAGCCCCTGTAACCCTTTTCCCAATCCTTGCTTAACTTCTCTCTGGTGGCACCAGGCACAGTGCACTCTTGGCTCTCTTCAGACCACTCTATCTACTCCATTACAGTCTCCTTTGCCTCTCCTGCCCACTGGATATGCCTTAAAAACTTGCTGTAATTTTCTGTCTTTGTTCACATGCTGATGATTCCTGAAGCTCTATTGCCAGATCAGATTTTTCAATTATGTTCTAGATATGCATATTAAATTGCTTATTAGTTATTGCCATCTGGATCACTCAAAATTACCTAAAAATCAACTTTCCCAGACTCGTGCTCACTACCTTTCTTCTGTTTCTCTCATATTCATTATCTTGATTATTACACACTATCTAGTCAGTCACTCACGGTAGAAGCAAAAGCCACTCACCAACCTTCTACCCTCGTCTGCCTGTCAATAGCACATCCATTCTTTCTTACTTCACTAGCCAGCTCCATTATTAGCACTTTTTATCAGACTTTTTCATCTCTCACTGGAGCTATTACATCATATGCCTTAAAAATGAGTCATCTAAAATCAAGAAAACAAATTTGGAAAGAAATATAATTTAAGGTAGAAGATAAATTAAATGTGATTTTGTTGTTGTTGTTAATCTCACTCTCTCCCAAAGTTTTTTCAGGTTTGATTTTCAAGATATTACTTTGCTATTTCTGTTCACTTCCTTTACCCTTATCTACTTTATTAAGCTTCTGGGCCTTTTCAGAGTTTAACCTGTGGTTCAACACACTCACTGAAGAGTCTCCTATTGCTAAGGGTCCACAATTGCTCTGGGAATTGTAAAAAAGGTCTTAGACTATCTTTTCTGTACCTGTGATTAGTTTTTTGAATCATTTTTTAATTTTATTTTTTGTAATCACAAATACATACTAATGAGAGAATGATTATAAGTGACCATAACTTTCCAGTGGAGATTTCTAATGAATGTCATTCCCTTAATTAGGATTTTCTTTTACTTTTTCTGACCCTTTGTGGCTCATCTTCTTGTTCTTTGAACATTTTCTCTAATGAATACAATGCAAACTTTTCTCATTTGACACAAAATTCTAAAGTACTTTAGAAATTTTTAAAATATAATGCCTGAGAAGGATTGCTCTTCTGTCAAAGAATAATACCCATGTTCAAGAAACAGTATGTCATTATCTATTATTGACTGCATTCAAATCCTGGTCCTAATAGTTACTCATGTTAATTTGGTAATAGGAACAATTAGTTTGATCTTCCTGAGCCTCCATATTTTTTTTTTTCTTACCTGTAAATTTAGGTAATGGTATATTTTAACTTCTAATTAACTTGAGTAAGTATAATGCTTGGTATAAACCAGTTGTGCTAAAATTTACATATGCAATTAAACTGAATAAAACGAAGTTTTCAAATTATAATATAAAATAATTTGTATATTAACCTTGGAATAAGTCCATAAATCCAGCAAGAAGTCTTCATAGTTTCATATTCTCAGTAATGTTGGATTATATTTCTGTTTACCACCTGTTCATTGATTCTTTTCAGATAAAATGTGACTAAACAATTTATCATTTATATATAGCTTTTCCCAGGTGTCCTCTGGCTCTTGGTCTTGGCTTCCCTCAAGTCTCTGCTCCTGGGACACCTTAGCACATCCTTTCTTCCTTTACTCTTCCTGTATACCTTATCATTGTACTGTTGACTAATCCAAAATATAAATATTTAATTTCTTCCATCCACAACTGAAACATTTATTTGACTAGACAGGGTCTCTTAGGTTCACTGGTATGTGAAAATAGTACATGGCATGTAGAAAGTTGGCCCACTCTAGCCATATTGGTAGAGTCTTGACAAAATATGAGGATTCAAATATTTTCCACTAAATATTTGTTAAATTAACTTGATCTAACTTAATCCTAGCAAACTTAGTGAGCTTTAGGATCAAAAATTGTTTCTCCCTTTTTACATAAATGGGTAAGGATTAGTGATTCTGTCCATAAATAAAATTTTGGCAGTCCTTAAACTTGGTGGTGGAAAAATTACATCTCATTTCATAACTCCTAGCTGAAACTTAGCATTTGCTTCTTTAATGAATGTAAGCAGCAAACAGCAAACTTATAATAACTATCTAGTTTGTCATTAGTTAGATATAAATACTTCATATAATATTATAGTTATAGATATCTTGAAATATTATTTACATTCATAACTACTTCAAAATTATGATATTTTTGAGTCTCCCTTTTTGGTTTAATATGAATAAAGAAAAATGTTTATTACTATATCAAAAACTTAATAATAGTATTCTCCCCCATCCTCTGCATTATTTTATTCAATTGAAATCCTCATTCTGAGAAAATACCTATGATTTTTCACTGTGCCCCACCCCCGGACCTAAGAATAATCTTTGGTGTAGAAACTCAGGGAGCTGAAGCAATTCATCCAAATTCATCTGGTGAGTGGCAGTGACAGAATCAGAACTCAAATCAAATCTCCTGGCATAGCTTTGTTGCTCTGCAAGGCCAAGTTTATGGGAGGAGATACATAAGTATCAGAAATGGTGCTCTCTAGTTGTACAGCATGGAAAACTTGACTGAGATATTATATCCCATGGCTAGCATTCCTTTTATGCAGTTGCTTCATAAATCATAAAACGAAAATTTTCCACATGGAAAGAATAGTCAATACTCTGTGGTCTCCTCCATCTAAAGAGGGTGGGCCATGCTGATTAGAGTGAGTCATGACAGAATGTGAGGATTTACATATTGTCAACCTTGGTGAAAGTCTTTTTTGCTGTGAATAAAGTTATAGCTCTTGTTTATCTGTGACACTGGAGATTTTATGACCTGTGCTCTTGTTGATGTCTTACCAACATTCTCCTGAGCATAATTACTTTCTGTTGACCTCTGTTCCTACAGTTGTTTCATTGAAATATAATATTCTTCATTTTGGGTTCTGAATTGTTCTATGGCATTATGTGCACAGTTAGACAGTTGACAAGCTTCAGTGTAGACGCCTATTTTAGTATATTTACTATACTATATTTACTATAACGATTGAGTATTTAATAATTCTGAAGTACACATAGAAAAGAAATAACTAGGGGATAGTTACAAAATATGGAATAAACATGTTTGCACACATACACACATACATTTATTTCTGAGTGGTAAACAATGAAACTAAAACTTGAATCTGTATTATTCCATTTCAAGGTATAATATCTACATTACTCTCTGATACACATATATGCTGATGTAAGCACTGAGCCACAGTTATACATGAATAGTTGTGTGGCAGAGAGGGTTGGTCACACGGTGCTAGGATGGTGACACAGTCTTTGTTTCTCCCATTGTATCTTCTACCTGCCATTTCCTTCAACATGCCATTTCTTTAGCTGGAACTAATGATTATAGGTCATGGCCTATTTGTTCTTCCTTCCTCCTCAGTCTCCTGTCCTGGGGTTTCTTTTAACCAAAGAAACCCTTAACTAGGGTGGGAAATCATTCTCCAGGTGTTTTGATTTCATTCTCACCCATTCCAGCCTTCTCCACCTCCCAGGGAGAGGATTGACGAAGTCATTTCCATCTATCCATCTAGCACATTCTCATAGGGTGTCACCAAATGCAAGGCACGGTGACACCTCAGATCACCATGAAGTCTTTCTCCTCAGGCCACTTAAAATTTAATTAGGTACATATCACTTACATCTGTAAAAAGTTAGCTGGCCAATACCAAAAGATCACATCAGATGGACAAATATGAAAGCAATAGCAAAAACATGAAAGCCACATGAATTCAAGTGATTACTGTAATTTGGAGTTTAATTGGGAAATATTCATAAAGAAATTTAAATTATTTGAAACTAGAAATTCCATGTCTGGATAGGATAGAATAATTTATCCAGTATTAAAAGATATGTAACTACATTTAATAATGACCCAAATATAAAAATGGCTTATAAGTTATGAAAAGATGTCACTAAACTTAAAAAGTATGTGAATACCATCAGCTATTAAAGAAGCTGTTTATTTGGGATGAAGAAAGCTCTGTAGAGAGTCAGACTGATTGTCTCTGAGAAGTCTTTCCTTGGTTGGAACCTGCCACTTCAGAATAACTGCTAGGTAGTTCTATACCTAGGAACTTTGACTGTCTCTTAAAAAATGAAGCAGGTACAGATTAGGAGAAGGTTAAAAATAGAAGGAGAATCAAAATCTGTCTATGCTACAAGTTAGCTTTGCTTTCTTCTTCCTTTTTTTCTTAGAAGGGGATGCAAGGAAATATAGGAAAGGAGGGAAAATGAACTTTTAAAGAGGTGATGGGAGAAAAATCACACCGATAAAAATTGTAAACAACACTGCACAGCCCCTAACAGAGTGAGCTCTCTGAATATCCAGAGAGGCATGTTTACCAGAAGAAGAAAGATGGAGTTGGCTGGCGCCTCTCAAAAGCCAGGACACACATATGCTTTTGTGTGTTTTCTCAGAGGACATTTTTAGACCCCAATCTTTTCCTAATCTCAGTCATCTTTTCAAATGGAGTTTGGTATGGGATTTCTGTAGTGGACATGGATATGTAAAGTTCCATTAGGAAGTTATCTGATATTTAAATGCCCAAAACATGCAATTAAAATCTTACTTCCCTTTTCATGTTGGTTTACTTTATTTGAAGCAGTTGAGAATTAAAAATAACTGAAATCGTTTTTAAAAACCCGAACTGAGAAGTTCATATTTGAATTAAACCCAAACATACAGTCAGTAAGCCAGAAATGGACTATTTTCACAAAGAGTTGAGTGATAGAAAGCAGAAGCTGTCATGGAAAGTGTTATGTGAATACTCTCATTAAAAACAACAACAACAAAAAATCTGGCTGTGGATTGGAAGTAGGCATTACTTTAACTTTTAAAAACTCTGGCAAATTATTTCCCTTTGGAGGAGGACCATTTGAGCTAATTTGCCTGCATTCCAAACATTATGGGTCTTGTGGAAGTATGAATTGTCCTCCCTACCCCCTGCCACATTCCCCATGGTCTGTGGGCAGACTCTGGATGTAACTCAACCCAAAAGTCAAGACTGGTCAAATTCTAAGTGTAGGGACTGTTTGATTGATTTTGATTCGAAAGGATTTTGTACCAGTATATACGCTTCCGTAAAATATCATATTAGGACACATTATAAGATGGGGTATCCACAATCTTACTTTTAAAGTATTCACTTTAAAAAGTGTTGAAAACTGTTAATCAGAAGTTCTTTAAGTGTGGCCACCCAAGCACCAGCTTTAGCATCACCTTGAAATTTGTTAGCAATGCAAATCATCTGTCCTCATTCCTATGTTTACCTAATCAGAAATTTTGGGGGCAGAGCCTAGTAACTTTTGATTCAACAAGGAATCAAGGTGATGTGGATGAGCTAAACTTCAACAACCAAGAATTGCAGGTACAAGGAAATAAAACTAGAAATATTTGCTACTCTGAAAAGGAGCCCAAATATATATATATATATATATATATATATATATATATATATATATACACACACACACACACACACACACACACACACATATACACACACATATATAATATTAAGTATATTATATATTATATATAATTCTGGGGTAAACTGGACTGAACATGACTTCATAATATTCCATTCTATAGTACTACAAATTTAAGCAGCCTTTGTTCATTCATTCAACATAATCTAATAATTAAAAAAAATAAATGCTTATCAACTTGGGTACTTAATACAGAAATGACTCTTGTGTATTATATATTATTAATTTTCCAGATGATAGTTTCTGATGCAATGAGATTCAGAAAAATTTTAGTTCTGTTAAACTAAGCTCTTAAAAGATCTCTGTTAACTTTAGCTTTTAAGCAATATTCTAAAAGTGAGGATTAATGGTAATATCACAATGACTGAAAATTATAGGATTACTCCACTTGAAAACAGTCTTCATTCTGTCTTTCAGAATTCTCTTCACACAACTTAGAAGAAAAGGATCTAAGAAATAACTATCACATAATATCTATATTCTGACTGTAATAAATATATATAAGGCACTCACAATTATTCCTAACAAATGCTATTTTATTGTACTAGAATTTCAATTATCTTGGTAGGTGTTCTTGGATCTCTGTTGCCAAAAAGAGGACAAAAAAAAATAGAATTGTGAAATAGAGATTGTTCTGTTGACTTTCTGGGGCATATAATCTTTCAAGCTGGTTCTGTTACTAATAATGTAGAAATGTAATTAAGGTACTTCATCTCTTTGGGCCTCCATTATTTCGCCTGTAAAATGGAGACATTGGATTAAATTTCCAAAGCGACTTATTAGCTATCATGATATAAAAACCGTCTTAAACATAATGCTTTTGAATAGCAATGATTCATTATTCCTCATAAGTCGGCAAGTGATCTGGGTGGTTCTTCACCTTAGATTGGGCTTGATCAATTTTAGTTGGAAAGATAGCAGGGTGGCTGTGAGTAGGATTGTATTGAATGGTTCAACATTGTCTTTCATCCCCCAAGAGGTGGCCTGGGCTTGTTCTTGTGCCCATGGTAGGATTCCACAGGAAGAAGAAGCCTACAGTCTCTTGAGGCAGAGCCTCTGAATAGGCATAACAACATGGCTGTCATATTCTATTGATCAAAGCAAGTCATAAACCAGGCAAATTCAAAAGGTAGAGAAATAGACTCCATCATTGATGGAAAGCACCACACAGTCATATTGCAATAAGTATGGGTACCAGAAGAGCAAGGTCTGCTTTTGCAATCAATCTACTCTCCTAGTTCTAAAATACTGTGAAATACCAGAAAATATCTTTGATATTCATTCCATACAATGTTCACTGTGGAGCGTTTAAGGTTTACAGAGATATGTAGGAAAATGGAAGATACAGAAAGGATATAACATATTTGTGAAAACTAGAGTAAGCATGTTTTAAGCAAGGCTTCTCTTTAATTATTGTCTGAGTTTCACATAAAGTCTGCTTCATCAACTGGATAAATATTTGACTGCTGTTCAGTAAATTGCATTAGTTTACTTTAACTGTATGCTCAGCCTTATTCAGGCATCCTACATTAGGCAATGTAGTGTGTAATGCATCTCTGCAGGTGACCAGAGCTATTCTCTGTATGAGGTAAATTAAAACTCATATTTTAAAAATTAAACATTCTTGCACTTCATGATTTCAATATTTAATTATAACCTGTGTCAAGGCCTAATCTCTGACTGAGTCAGGCATGAAATTAATCAAAAAAAAAAAAAAGGAGGCAAAAGCTTAGCAATTCTTCTACACTATAAAAATAATGTGGTTTCTTTAGTCACACACAGATGTTCATATCCACTGTTTTTGCGGAAGACTCTGCTATCTACTAAGTTGGTAGGCTCAGTTAGACTATATGGCAACAATGACCTGTTAAAAAAAATCAGTAACCTGAATGATGTTTTTCAGTTTAAACAGGAAACCAGGCCTTCAATAAAGAAAAGAGCTAATGATAATTTATTTGACTTTATTAATGTATTGATATCTATGTAGAGCAAACATAGAACATACTTGATAGCACATTTGTTATTGTCAATTCTTCCAGTTTATATTTTCTATCTGAGCCTGGGTGCTCTGGAACTTCTTGTATTCTGTGGTCCTAAGGCTTCTCCTACTAAGGTTGGTGGCAGTGTTCTCAAGCACCTCTTCTACTTTATAACACAAATATATAAATAAAAACAATAAAGCCTAAAATACATAGACTAAAAAACTAGGATTTGAAACAGATTAGAAGCATAGAGCAATGAGGAGGGCTGAAGTCACAGGCCTGTTGTGCTGGAAGTGGACAGTGGCAAACTGGAGGTACATGGAGCTGTCTCTGTGAGGTAAGGGACTTGGCCAGATTTACTGCTGGCTGGGTGGGCTCCCCTGAATGTGAATGGCTGAGGAAATGGTTGACAACACCCTCATTGGCTCCACCTTGTGGGAGGTTATGCACCTAGGGCTGTCACAGGTGGATCCTGGACTGAGATATTCCTATAGTTTCATGCCCAGGCGAAAAATGGAGTTGCTTCTTGACTTGGTGGCTGGAACTGTTACAGTTGTTACCTCACAACAGGACAAGTCCCAAGTTGCCACTACAAACTCAATTACCAACTGAGGATGAGGTGAAGGGGCCCTGTTAACACAACCTGAATTTCCAGTCATGTTCAGAAAGAGGGCCAAAATTATGATTAACTTGTGGAAAATTTTAGAAAAAAATTAAATATATTTTAGCATTTAAAAAATTATAGATATTCACTTAAAATTTAATAGCCTACTTTTAAGTAAGTACAAGGAAAAAAAACTTATAAACTTAATAAGTTCAACAACAACAAAAACAAGAAGCAGAAGCAAAAACAAAGAAACAAAAAACCCACATACATATAATAACAAAACCAGGATGATTTTTGGAAAACAAAATAAATTGGTAAGTAAAGGTGCCACATATATTAGTGACCATACTGTGTGAAAACAGATTGAGGGATTGACTTTAGCTCTTCTAGAGAATAATACATTTAGCACACAGATCATAGAGACTCATTCAGAACAAAGCAACGGAGAAAAAGAAGAAAAGACATAACAGTCAAATATAAACTGAAAGATAGCAAGTATTAATGCTGGACAAAAGGGAGTTTAAACCAAAAGAATTTATCAAGGAAACTACATGATAACAAAAGGACCATCCACCTAAAAATATAATTCTCAGAAATCTCTATGCATATAACTACATAATCTTAGAAAAGATATAAATTGAAACTATTAACAATCACATGATAAAATCGACATACCCACAGTAATAAAGGAAGATTTAATGTAAGTATATTTTTATGGAAAAAAAAAGAAAAAGAAAACACTGGCTGGGTTGTGGCTCAGTGGGAGTGCTCGCCTAACACGTATGAGGTGCTGGTTATTGTGTCCAACTACAACTAAAAAAATAAAAATAAAAATAAAAATAAGAAAACACTGAGGCTATAGAAGATAACAAAGTTGTAACTTTGAACTAATAATAAAGAGAGATATTTTCTTACAAATGAAATTCCAGTGTGTTTAAAGAAATTAATAACAGATCATATACTTTGATGAAAATACAATTACATTATAAAATCAGAATGGAAAGATATTTAAAAGGAAAAAGAAAACCACCTAATGAGGGCTGGGGATGTGGCTCAGGCGGTAGTGCGCTTGCCTGGCATGCGTGCGGTCCAGGTTCGATCCTCAGCACCACATAAAACAAAGATGTTGTCCGCTGAAAACTAAAAAAATAAAATAAAATTAAAAATTCTCTCTCTCTCTCTTTCACTCTCTCTCTCTCTCAAAAAAAAAAGACTTAAAAAAAAAGAAAACCACCTATTGAAAAACTGAAAAAACATCTCCCTAGTAACTTAAAATGTAGTTAACCTAAATAGTTGAAAAAATGTTTAAAAATTATACATTACTGTAATGTATTTCTCTCCAAATTAATGTATTATTTCCAGTAAAATCCTATAAGATTTTAATGGGATTTGACAAACTGATCATATGGAAAAAAATTCAAAATAATTTTGAAGAAAACAAGAAGAATTACTTTTGAGATATCAAGAGTTTAATTCTATAACAATTATGAAAGAGCAGTATTGGCCTGCAGGTCCTGAAACAGATCCATGGCTACAAAGAGCTCAGAAACAGACTCAATAATATACAGAAATTTTTTCATGAAAGTGATAGCATTTTATACTATTAAAGGGAAACAGATTATTCATAAAAGGCATTCAGATTCACCTTGAAAAAAAAATTGAGAGATCCTTCCCTAATTTATGCATGCAATGTACAGTTCACTGTATTGAAAAATCTACTGAGAAATTCTTAAAGTGAAATAAACTATCACTAAAGTTAGAGAAAGAAAAACATTTCTTATATTACACACAAAATGCAAATCACATAGGAAATTACTGATAAAATTGACACATTACAAAGTGAATATTTTCATATAGAAGACATAAAATAGACTTAAAACATGAAATTGTTATACACATCTAAAAAATGAATATCTACAATACTTGAACTATTTATGAAATGCATAACAAAAGACAACCAAATAAAATAATAAATAAAACTTTCACATTTTAAAGAAATGTAAGTGTCATTATGAAAATACAAATGTAGCAGTTGTATATATATATAATTTCATACTAAATGGGTGGAAATGAACTTAAAATCTGACACTGTAAAATGTTTCAGAACTGTGGAAATAATAATTTAAGTGATTTTTGGAGAGAAATTTGGCAATATTCAGTACATGTGAAGATTTACACATATTATGACCCTATGTGTTTATATTTTGTAGCAGATTATTTCTTGTTAACATTTATTTTAAAAGTGAAAATGTGGAAAGAACCTGAATATGTTCAACAGTATTAATGCTTTATAGTAATAATAATACAACTAATATAAAGTAAATAAATAATAAAATAACATATAATGGTTAACAGAACAAATTAGAACTATATAAATCAACTTGGATAAAATATTGAAAGCCTTTCAGCACATATCGAAACATATTACGAAATGATGCATGTAGTAAGGTCACATTCATAAAGTTAAAAGCATGCAATACTAGAGACTGTTCATGAACTCATCCTTGAATGAAATGTATTAAAATGTTCATTGTGAAAACAAAGGGAGTAAGATTGAAGAGAGACCCATAGAAGGGTTCAAGTACAGCTGTAATTTTTAAGAACATGTCTGATGTGAATATGATTAACTATTAAGTTTTAGTAAAGGTGGGTGTGAATGAAAAGTGTTCATTATTTTATTCTTCATGTATTTCATATTCAAATGAAGAAAAAGATTAGTTCTATTTTTTCAGATTTAATTAGTAGCTCATATTGGTGAATCTTATTGTTCTTTAATGTTTGTAGGTTTCTCCCTCTCTTTTCTCCAAATTAGCATTATATGCAAATCCAATGCAAGTCTCAAAAGAACTCAAATGGTAAACCCCTAGTTCAACGCACAGAGAGTACCTAAGAAAGAAATCTAATATCATACTTCATCTACATCTATAAGTGAGTAGTAATTCTGGCTCTGGCACCATGGTTCTAAATATTCTCCTGAATTTTGAATCCAGAATCTGAATGAATGAAGGGTACATCATTGCATAATATTTTATACCATAAATGAATAAATGAATGATCATCTAATATTTTATCAATATTTATACTATGTAAAAATCAAGATATTTTAATTTAAAACCAGGATTTATTATCTGTTGTATAATGATTACTATTTGAGTACATTAAATCCTTGAGCCAATGATCAGGATGGTTTGTTGAAAATTCTTTTTACATGTTTTGCCACTGATTAGTGACATCTTCACTGGCGTTTCTCTATTTCACAGAAAATATATGTACAATGGGTCCTTTGGGGTCAATAACAACCCCTTGATAAGGTAGTAGATGGTGACTAATTTGCTTACCTCAAAATCAATCTTTTTCATCAGACATAAGAATAATGTCACAAATTTTTATTCTATAATATTGGTGCAAAAATATGACTCAATGCGGAGTATTCTTTATTGTAGTGAATACTTTTTTTCCTATGGAATTGTAAAACTCTGGGGCTGGAGTTGTGGCTCAGTGGTAGAACACTTGCCTGTCATGTGTGAGGCCAGGGTTCAATCCTCAGCACCACATAAAAGTAAATAAAATAAGAGATCTATTTACAACTAAAAAATATTTTAGAGAAAGAATTGTAATACCCTCTGAGTTGTGCATTACCCCTTTTATACAAATGAAAAGAAAAAAAACTGACAGAGAGGTTTAAAAAAATGTCCATGTTTACACAAGCAGTAAATGGAGAGATGGAATTCAAATCCTAGCATCTTGATTAAAAAGTGAGCACACTTACTGCTTTCCAAGGTTCCCCCCAGTGCTATTGCATTAACAACAGTAAATCCCTCTACAATAACAAAAGAGCACTGCCACTCATCACAGGATGTTGGAAAGTCCTTGTGCTGAATCCTAGGACAGAGAGTAGATAAAAAGAAAGTGAACAAAAGCAGATGAGAGAAAAATAATAAAACAAAGGTGTGAACTCTTTATCAATGTAATAATAAATGCACTACTTTTCCCCCACCTTTGCCATTTCCTCTCAAAGAACATGGTGCTTAGATCATATTTTCATAAGCTATCTCTGATATTCAAAATCACACTCAAGAATGTCTGAATACACAGACAAGAATCGGCAGGTGTTTTATTTGTAATTAATAATAAATGTCAAACCTGCAAGTAGTCATAACACATGTTTCTACATAAATTTCCACATCATTCCTACTTATGGGCTGATGAAATTAAAGTGAGAAATAGCCAGATGAGAACATAAAGTTCTGCTATGGTCTACATTGTTGTTTTATCTCTTCTCTTTGGTGATTTACAAACTGTAATTTTTAATTCTTTGTTTATTTCTGACCCAATCCAGGTGTTTTGTTTTTCACAATTTGTGAGAGGATAAAAATACTAATTCCTAGTGACTATGTCAGTTCAGTGCTTCTCAAATTTGAGGATGCAACCAATCCACTGGTAATTTGGAACAAATTAGTACTTGTGAAAACAATCAGTGGATTGCAACTGTCCTTTTGGGAAAAAAAAAAGAAAAGAAAAGAAAATATCTAAAAGTTGAAAAGTCAATGTAGTAGGCGGGTTTACTGGATCTAATTGGATCATTTTATTTGGCTCCCTTTCAATCCAGTGAATCATTGGCACACCCTCAGATAAATAAATTGCTGTTCTTTGAAGATACTTAGTTATTGACTCATGAGAAAGTTAATTAGAAATTTGAAGGAATTTTCATCTGTTAGAATCTCTACTTCCTCACCTACAGCCAAATAGAAATAATTCTTAAATAGCTTTATTGATTGCTGACAGTATAGACATCTTTTCCAGAAACTTAAATTGTCACTATATTTTTCCATTCAATTTGAGTACTCTGAATGGGGAAATACTGGTCAAGTCAAATGTTTGGCATAATAATAAGAAAAAACTATCTGAATAGATGTTTTTCTTTTTTGGTTAATTATTTCAAATACCTTGAAGTCTCATTTGAATATTCGCCATAATCACAAAAATAAAAATCTAAAATGCTGTTAATTTGAAATTTATTTCCTATGTGCCCTAGAATCTATATCATGCCTGATATGGGGCCTGGAATTTGTTATTTTAAAACATTTTAGGTGATTATTACCCTCAGGCAAGTTGTGAGAAAATTGCATTGTCATGTTTTTTCCTCAAAAACTCTTGCCAATTTTATAGGTTAGGAAAACCCAACCTTACAGATACTAAGCTACTTTTCCTCGAGTTACCCAGATATTAAGTGTTGGGAACAGGGATCCACATGTAGGAATCAGTCACCTGAGATTCCAATGGCCACCACCAGTAGCCTTATCCAGGTAACTAAGCCAACCACATTTGAGCAATTGCACTAACTATGCAAATTTCCTTTCCCAGACTACCTTTCTTAACCTCCCAAGTCAGTACTATCCCTGGAGAAGAGTGCTATGCCCTATCAGTCCCTCCTCTTCCCTTTTCCTACAGTTTTTCTTGTGATTGAAGATCTGGTTTGGAAGTGGAGAGTGTCATATATCCTTCTAAATGCCCAAGATGGTTTTGATGCAGGTAGGTGCAGTCTGGAGTGGAGGTTGTCTGAAGCACCTTTGACTTTCAGAGCAAGCATCCTATCTATAGTGAGGCTTCCTGGCTGTAGAGGGCTGCTGTGCTTTGCCTGTTGTTCATAGCTGTTTTTTTTTCCCACCAAGGTGGGAGAAGTTTGGTTCTATTATTAATAAAGCCTCAAGACAGGGAGGGTATGTGACCATCTTTGTTATTACAGCTGAAGAACTGCGGTCCAACATATATCACATGTGAAATGTGATATTTCAAATCTGCATAGTATTGAGTGCATTCACAATGTTGTGCAAACTTCACCTCTATCTACTTCCAAAACATTGTCATCACCCCCAAAGGAGAACTTGTACTCATGAAGTGGTCATGCATCCTCCCCCCACACTATGGCAGTGACTACTGTATTTTTTTTTGTCCCAGTGGATTTGCCTATTCTAGGTATTTCATATAAAAAGAATCATTCAATCTGTGACCTCTGTGTCTTGCGTTTTCACTTGGCATAACGTTTCTAAGTTTCTTCCATGTTGTAGCATGTATCAGAACTTCATTGATTCTTACGGCCGAGTAATATTCCATTGTGGTGTGTAAAAACCATAATTTGGTTATCGTTCATCATTGATGAACATTTAAGTTGTTTCTATTTTTGGTTATTTTGAATAAAACTGCTGTGAATATTTGGGCACAAGTATTTATTTGAATACCTGTTTTTAATTCTATTGGGTATATGCCTAGGTTGAAATTACTAGATCATATGAAAAATTCATATTTAAATTTTTGAGGAGTCATCAAACATTTTTCCATGGTGGCTGCTTCATGTTACATTCCTACCAGCAGTGTTTGAGGGGGTTCTAGCTTTTCCACCTCTCCACCCACACAATATTTTTCTGGCTCCCCACTCCCCCACCATTCCATTTCTTTGATGTCCTGCCACTGTAGTGGGCGTGAAATGCTATCTAATTGTGGATTTGATTTCATTATTTTAATGGCCAGTGATGCTGAGCAATTTCACATGCTTTTTAGTCCACTTGTATATGCTCTGTATAGAAATGCTGATTGAAGTTCGAAGTTTCACTTTTCAAATTTTCTTAGTCACTTTTTGCACTTATTACACATTTTCTTTATCTCCCCCTCAAAAAGTAGTGATGGTGACATTGATGGTAGCTGGCCAAAGCAAAGCATGATGCCAATCATTTTAAATACATCATCTCATTTAATTCTATCAGGGTTACCTCCATTTTAAAGGTAAGAGAACTGAGATACAGAGAAGGATCAGTTGGACATGGATTATTAAAAACAAAAAGGCAATGACTGGTTTTGAAGCCTTTTCTTTCTGATCTGAAAGTCTGTGCCCTTAGCCTCTGTATTGACATTCAGCTGACCAGCTTATATTACTTACAGATACCAGAAAATGATTTTTTAACTGTGTATGATCTTATACATTTTTAGCAACAAGTTTAAGTAGCTGGAAAGAATGGAATTTTCCACATATTACAAACATTATCATTGAAAAATGTAGTTTTTAGATCACTGTTTAAATGTTTCCAAGGGGATGTAAAGACCAGTGTGATATGGAACCCAGAACCATTCATTGTAAAACTCATGAACAATCTCTTCTTAATTTTGCTTAAAATTGAACTTTTATTATATTACCTCCCCAGAATATCATCATAATATAACATTTTTCATGCTTGAAGTTCTTTTATTGATCACCCTCTCATATTTTCTGTTTCAAAAATATGAATATAAATCAAAATTGAATTCTAAGTTATTTCTGGAAACTGAGGGTTAATCATTTCTTCTGATTGAGTTGTTATTATATTATCAGTAATAGTCAATTGATAAAATCAACAAAAATATATTACAGATGCTGAAAAATCACCATTGACTACAAATCACTGTTGACTATAACAAGTAAATTTGCCTTGGAAATGTACTTCTTTAATAGTCAGGCTAGGGGTGTTATGGTTCCTTTATTAAAAGAAAGTCTTGGCACAATTTTCCAACTTATTCCTTTGACAATCCCCGCCAAACAGGGCATTGTGACTCTGAAACAGTGCAACATAAATTTGTGATACATGAAAAGAATGTTTCCATCCCTGGCCTTTTTGGGTCAACTAGAAGGGTTTAATTTGAAGGGGATGGAAGGAGATGGTACCTTGTTGGTGTGCTGCCTTCACCGAACATAGCAGCCTTCTGAAACAGAAGTTTAGAAAAGAGTACATAGAGAAATAATGGATATAAAAACTGATTCTCTTAAAATGATCCTGGTAACCTATTCTTTGCCAGGTGTTTTGTGAATTCCTGAGAGTTTGCATATGACAGTTGAATGATCAGTGTCCTGCATTATACTAAAAAGCAAATGGCCAAGATTCTAGCTCCCTCCCACTACTGGAGTCCAGAAGAAAGAGCTACTCAGTATGTGAATATGGTCTCCTGAGTAACTTTGCACACATGATCCTGCTTAAATTATGGGAACAACTCTGCAAGTAGAATTAGGCTTACTACACAAAAGATGAACTCATGGGCATCACAGGAATTAAGGGACTGAGCAAAATTTTGAGCTCATTCTGTTTTTCCCCCTCTTTATTAGTGCGGAATCAACTAGAAACAATGTAATTCAAGTAATTCTTCTCTGAGTATTACTTTCTTTTCAAATTTCTACAACATTTTTATTTTGTCTTTTGTTTTTAATTTATAAGGATAATAAAGAACTCAATTTAAACAAATCTGCAAGGAACTGTGGGGAGGGGAGTTTTTTGAGGATGAAAGACGTCTTGTACTCATGTCTACCTGTGGCCAAGGACCACTCCCCAAGCAGTAGCAGAATAAGGGTAAGCAAAGTTATACCCCAGTTTTGAAAGAGTTCAGAGCTGGGGATCCCAAGCTCAGGCCTTTCTCAATTGTAAGGTTGTGACTCAGATTTTACAGAAGAGAGTGATTATCTATGGTTGGGGGAGGGGTCACTGCACAATAACATTTTCTTTTTTAAAAGTGAAATCATTGTAAAACCAAATTGCTAAACTGTAGCATAGTTTCATTTCTCACATGGTCAAGAATTCAGATTTTAGAAAATATAAGACAATGTAATTTATTCATGGGTTATAAGGTAATGTTAGGTTTAGCCATCATTCTATAAATAGAGCAATAAAAGCACAGACCAACACCTTTCAGTTACCCTGCAAGCAACTTCATGGTCAGATTTATCTGGTGTATTGAGCAGAAAGCCATTTTCTATCACATAATGAAAATATTTGGAAAACCACTAGAGCAATGAGAGTTATGGAACTCTTAAAACTGTATTTGTCTGACTCCATTATTAAAGTGGAAAGTATTTGGAAATGTTTTAGTTTTTAAGTAAATGGCAAAGTATCCTTTTGAGATTACTAATTGACAGCCCCACCCCTTTTCTTTAAAGAATACATCATGATAAGAAAGAAAGAAGAGACAAAGAAGAAAGCCAAATGAAAAGGGGGAAAGTTTAAAGGGAAAACTTGCTCCTGGCATTTCTTTGGCTGATATGATTATAAATAGAAAGCATGGAAACAGGAGGACAAGGTGTTTACAGTGGAACAATTCTTGAATGTTTCCCCACATTCCTCCCTCCCCCCCCCCCCCC
>NW_026000142.1:10048483-10108994 GCF_001458135.2 Marmota marmota marmota
AAAAAAAAAAAAAAAAAACCAACTTGGATGAACCTGATAAAGATAACAAGCATGTAAACAGAGAATGAGCCTCTGCCTGGTAGGGGAAATTTTAATCAGATAAATCTTGCTTTTTTTCAAAGATTCATGTTTTGGACATTGCTGACCTTGTTTCTTCTGCTTTTTGATTTTTTAGTTAATTTTACTCCTTGTTTGAGGGTTGACTACAACACAAACTTAAAAATAATAAGAAGACAAAGTCAACTTATTATTATTTTTTTTTTAGGCTATACTAGAAACAGGGCTAAGGAAGAAGTAGAGCATGAGGTTTAAGGATTTAGAGTAGAATTTAATATCTGAATTATCTAGATGTTCCCACTTGTGGAAAACACAAATTTTTATGGCATGCTTCAATATTTATCAATAAGTTAAAGGAAAAGCTCAAGGAAAGGAGAGGCATATTCATGAACCAGGAAAACTCAGTTGAATGCACAAAATGAGGAAAAAAAATGAAATAAAATGAGCTCAGCTACAGCTTTTATTTGGGAAAAATCCACTTAGTGGAGTTACCTTGAAAGGAGGATAAACATTGGCAGACAAATTGGTCCATCTTGGGACCAGTGTTACAAGATAAGTGAACGCTTGTTTCTTTGAATCCAGGAACTGTGCAGCAACCTGACAAATCCTAGGCACAGTGTATCAAACGTCCACCACGGGTTCCTTGGAGATCTCACAGAGGACATTTCTTCACACGCAACTTGATAAATTTAATTCCCAATCTCCAACTTTCCCTGTATTGCTTCATATCTAATCTAATTCTTTTTTTCAAGAATTGTTTTATGCCTCTTAATGTATTGTTGGGAATTTGCTTTTAGGCTCTTGGGTAACAGGGGGAAAATGAATTGCAATGTAGTGCAGTCTTGACACTATAACTGCCACATTGAAAATGCTAGAGGCAGCGTGGAAAGTAAAGATGGAGAGAACAATGTTTGACTCTGGCAAATTGTTTCCTTCACAATTTTGCTTTTATAGAATAAATACAGTACATAAATTAGCTGCCTAAGGATAACATGCTGGTTGTTTTACTCAATGAAAAACAAAAGTAAATCACTCAATTTTAGAAGAGCTTGACAACTCTTGGAGTATCATTTGCAGGAAAAGATAATTATTTTTACTTGTGAAACAATCATTTGATGAATTTAATATATCATACTTAAATTATACTTACCAGGCAATACTTATGAAGTGTAGACCTGTCATTAAGAAAAACACACAACGGAACAAAAAATTAATTTTCACCTTTGACGTGACTATTAGGAGTTGTTTTTTTTTTGTTGTTGTTGTTTGTATTGTTTTTGTTTTTGTTTGTTTGTTTGTTTGGTGCCAGGGATTGAATTGAGGGATGCTTACCTACTGAGCCATTGAGGGGTGCTTACCCACTCAGCACATCCTAAGCCCCCTTTTTAATTTTTAATTTTCCTTAGGGCTTCACTGAATGGCTTAGGCTGGCTTCAAACTTGCCATCCTCCTGTCTTGGCCTCCCGAGTTGCTGGAATTACAGATGTGTACCACCATGTCCAGTGACTCTTATTTTAAGCTCTGCTGTGTGCTGTATATCTAGAAAGATGTGTAGCTACGGTTTATTGAAATGAACACAGTCCAATGAACACAGTCCAATGAATATTACAAAATGACTTGAAATTTACCTTGTCTCTGTGGTTCTTACAGTGTGTGAGCCTTGGGTAGGCCTCCTGAAACCCACCTGATTTCTGGTCTACCTCCTTCTCCTTACTTTCTTTGACATTGTATTTGATATTTTCTGGTTTTCTATCCTGGAATATATCCAGAAAGGCAGATAGCAAGTTCTTTCACCATTCACAGCTCCATGCTGAAAGTCTGCTGTAGATTGTAGTTATACTTTGCAGATTTAGTTTTTCCAACTATTAAAAGGAAACAACTATAAAACCTTTAGAGATCTCTCAAAGATTTATCTCTGAATTAACACATAGGCTGTCTCTTTACTGATTTACCAAATGTGGCAAGGTCAAAGAAATAAAATGTGAAGAAGAAAGCAAATCTCACTTTGCCACCTAATCCATTCACAAACATTTTGAACATATGTTTAGCACCATGATTTTAAACTTAACTGCTACTTTTAAATGTTTTTGTTAATTCAGACATTAAAGAAATAACCCATAAATAGTATGTGTATAAAGTAGTAAAAATTCAAGATGAACAAGGAGTTAAATACTGTCATTTGAATAAAATTTTATTAAAAGTGTGTTCAAAATGCATGTTACCTCAAATATCTCATATCTGTTTTAGTATATTGCTATTCTAGTAATAATAATAATGATTTTAAATATTATTGACCATTTACTCTCTGCCAGGTATAGATTCACAAACTTTATAGGTATTATTTTTAAATGGTGAATTAAATAAATAACCATTATTCTAAAATACGGGATCTGAAAGACTTTAAAATAATGTAACACGTGTTTTTTCTGCTGGTCTCTGTGATTAGAACCTGATTACTGGTCCCCAAGGGAAGAAAGGTCAGTTGGGAAACTTCTGGGCTTGTCATTTTTGTTCACAAATTTCTTCAGAGACTGAAATCTGGACAATTAAACCGTGAGGCTAATCTCTAATTCCTCACATTTATCTTTCAAATTCTTGATCATGTTTTTCCAGGATGAAGCAAATGTTTTATTGTAACTGGTTAAGAATCTGTAAGTAAATAATTAACATGCTTATAATTTAGTAATTCCACAGCCTAAAAGGAATGTGGCAAGATCCACCCTGGAATGTATTTTGTCTGTGCTAGTTTTACTAAGTCATTGGACCTGTGCTCCTGGACTGCATCTCCTTTTCCATATGCAGTGATCAAAACACATGCCCCTTCTACGTAAAACAAACACACTGTCCTGGGATCTATGATTTGCTACTTGGTGGCCTTGAAATAACCCTATTTGCTGTATTTTGCAAGGATGGCTGGCATTTCCAGCTACTGGTGTATTCCACATCCAAGTCTTCTTCCCTTAGGTGAACACTTATTTTATTACTTCATTCATTGCATTAATGATTAATGCACAGGAAAAATCTTTGCAGACATTTCCACCCATATCTGGACTCCCCCTCCTCCCCTGCAACCCAAGTCTAACCAGGATGCAGGCCTGTTCTGGGAAATACTTTTATGTTTTAAGAATGGAAGCACTTCGTGGCTCACATCCTGCTTTAGTACCCATCTGTGATGCCTTGTGTATTAATAGTGCTTGGAATATGTTGAAGCTTTTTTAGAAGACACTGGCCTGTGGTTTGATTTGTACCCAAGTTCAGCTACTTAAGCTTAGTTACAGTATTGAATGATTGAACTTGTATTTTCTAAATTTAATTTCAAATAGTCTACTAATTAATTTATGTAGTTAAAATTACTATGATCATTATTTCTCAATTAATAAAGATTAATTAGGCTTAACTTGTTTACTCTTTTATTCTATTTTATATATAGCAAAAGTGAGGTAGTTTCTTTTTAGGTCCTTAGATTTGCCTGCTTGTCAGTTTTATTTTATATTATTTTGTTTCTTTTTGAACCTCTTTTCAGCAAACTTCCTTTGGGATTCTAAGGACCTTCCAGGTTTTTCAGTTTTTTCCCTTTAAAAACCAGTTTTGCAAGAATTTACACAAGGGTACATTATTAATAATGGTTAGAATTATCATATTACATTTCTCCATGCATAGTGTCCTCCCTCCATCTCCAGCTATGACTCTTTAGTGGTAACAATTAAGCTATAAATACCAGAACACTAAGAGAGGATCTTTCAGCGGCTTAAAATATCTTTAAATCACACAATGTAACTTCTACTTTTAACTCCTAATCATACATAACACTGATGAAATGAAATACTCTCCTGCTAAGTGGGTACAAATATTCACAAACATAAATAGGAAAAAAGTCTGACTCTAAATGATTCCAGAGTGCTACAGGAACTAAGGCTACTTTGCTTCTCATTGTGGGTGCTTTATAGGTCACTGAAATCCTTGCTTATCAATTTATTGGTTAATCTTTCTGGGTTAAAAAAATAACTCTGGTGAAAAGTAAAAGCATATATATATATATATATATATATATATGCTTTTACTTATATATATATATATATACTTATACATATATACTTATATATATATATATATATATGCTTTTACATATATATATATGGTTTATGGTTTACTTCTAGGGGAACTTGAAGTTCTGGAGTGAAAATTTAAAGAAAGGAAACAAGAGTTTTGCTTTCCACTTATGTAAAACTAGCTTATGGTACTTGTATACTAGACAGGTTTAATATTTATTAACTTCTTTACTGGAAACTGAGGGTCCCTGGCCACCCAACACTGAGAACACTTGCCCTTAAGTTTGAAGATTCAGCTTTGAATATCTTCATACACAATCTGTTCTGCCATGTGTCATCAGGAATTGATGCATACTTTGGTGCAATTATTGGATCACCAATGAATGTGAAATGAAATCATTAGTTGTCCGGTACACAACTTAAATGAGTTTATCACTAGAGGAGCAGCAAAGAATAAAGGTTAGGTCAAGCCTCTGGAGCCTAACAGCTAAGATTCACATCCCAAATACCCCATTTGCTAGCTGTGAGACCTTGGGATAGTCACCCAGCATCTCTGTGCCTTAGTTTTGTTTACTACAAATGGAGAAGAAGTGTACCTACCTTACAAGAGTTTCCATGAGGATTAAATGAATCAGCCTATATCAAATAGTTACTACGTAGTAAGCACATGTAAAGATTTGTTAACTCCTGATAGTTGATAAAAATAATAATTAACCATGGGGAAAAGGGAGAAAAAATTGAATGTGAATCTGATTATAAAATCAGATTCTTGTTTTTTTAAAAAAGAAGCATGACTATATCAACATCTACTGATGCATATAATGAAACAAGTCTCATTTCCTTGAAGTTTGTGAAAAAGGAAAAAAAATTATATTAGAGACATTTATTCTATAGCTCCAAATGTAATAAAAATGATCATAAAACATCTTAAATTTGTTGATAATTCCCATATTATTATAATCTCTTTTATCTGAATGAGATAATATTCCATTTTACATACCTATTTTGTGCCACTTGGACTACAAATGTCTGGTAAATCCACAGATGTTCATAGCCACTCATGCAGAAATGAAATATTTAACTACAAAAATATCTTATATTTGGGAAGCTATTTGCTGACATCTCTTCCTCTGATATTTGAAGAGCATGCAAAGTGATTTATGCACAGGAACTTGAAGGAAATGCTCCATAGTGACTTTGAGAATATTTTGAGAACTTTGTTAATACATATTTTAAAAGTGCTTTCTACTATGAAGTTTTTCAATTTTTTTTAATCATGCAAAAGCACATTGGGCAAGCTTGTCCTTTGGAGGAATTCCTTAGTTCACCTCATCAAAAACAATAAGAGGATGGGGGTGTCCATTTTTATAATAAAGCAGACAAAATGTGATGTGTATTAATTATGGTTATTAATTTTTGTTAAAGGAAAGATTAATTATAATGCTTTTTTTGGAGGACAGCCCTTCATTACTCTTAACTAACACTAAACACTTGCATAATAGAAAATTATTTTGGTTTAATGAGAGCAGTTATTATAAAAAGTTAAGCATTTGTTTTGTACCTAAAACTAACTAGAGGTGTCCCTTTTTGTAAGAAAACTCAAGAAAATTCAAAGTTGAAAAAGAGATGAACTATAGAATGACAGCTTGTGTTTCAAGTGATTTTTTACTTTTAAAACCATTATTTAAGAGCGGCTCCACAATGAGATGTCAGCATCAGTTGCAGACCAATCTTCTTAATGAAGTTTAGTGGACAAAGAAATTCAAAGTTTAAGTATGAAGAGCCAATGTTAATTAAAGTTCAATTATATCTGTAATTATAATGTAAATTTATGGGAACTTCTGACTTACAAAAATGTAATTTCTATATTGCATGCACAGACCAAAATGAAGAAAAATTGTTTATCTGATTTAAAATCAAATTTAAGGGACAGAATGAATGACAGGATATGCTGAAGAATATAGAATTAATGGCAGTGAAGTGATACAATGGTGGTGTTTGTCTAGACACAATTAATAGTACAGTGTTAGAAAGTTCGATGAAATTCAATGCCCCAGAAATGTGTATTTTTACATGCTTACAAGATGTGTATTTTTTGCATGTTGAAAAAAATTGATACCAAAAATTTGGTGAACAAATTAATAAATGACCTGTTTGATAATTTGCAGGGTACTGATAGAAGTATCAGTTTAAAAAATATTTGGATGAAACATCACATAAGAACATTTTTCTATTTAATACCTATTAGCTAGGTTGGTTCATATAGAAATTCAAGTGTATAAAAAATGAGTTTTATAAAAGCTGTGAAAACTAAAACACAACAACATGAAAAGAATTAACATTATTAATCACAGCTCAACTAAACTATGTAGCTGAGGGGTCAAAGAGTTAAATTTTGCTTTATCAAACAACACATGGTTGTGAAATATTTAATTTTTCTTGGGCTTCATTTCAGATTTAGCATAGAACTCCTCCTTCATGCACAACCATCCCAGTTCTTACATAAATTTTAATTGGCATACTTCAGCAAGGAGAGTGCAATTATACATCTGAGAAAGGATGCTAAGAACCATCAGTATTTTGATTTGTGTAAGTTTTAAAAATAATCTATTCTCTTTTTGGAAATGTAAGCATATGGTCACAATAGTTTTGCAACCTTAAATCATAACGTATGGTCTTAAAATATGATTATCAGAGTGTTTCCGTGCATAATAAAAAATATGAACAATCCAGTTTGGATACTAAAAGTAAAATTTCTGAGTAGATTGTTAACCACAATAATGTTGTTATCATTTTCTCTCAGAGGTGGATACGGTACCTATCAAACCTAAAGGTTATTTTTATAAGATCAACCCCATTTTCTCGTAATGTTGAATTATTAGGAAAGTAATAAATAAACAACTTACATAAAGTGTTATAAGATTTTATATCAATTTTCCCCACTATTGATATTTGGCAATATTTCCAGATACTTTTGAAAACATAGAATGTGCTATGTTTTTATCAACCTATTCTTTTTAGGATTTCACTTGATTAGTTATCATTGGATCAGATTTGTACTGTCTCTAAAGTAGAACAGATATGGTTTGAAAATAGAATAGAGGTACAATAGATGAGTTGGTAGTCATTACATTGTCCAAAGTATTCCAGAGAAACATGAGTGAATATGAGAAATGGTTTGACCATTTGCTGCTCTTCGAAAGCAAGGCCAACGTTTTAAGTAGGTCTATGTGTATTCCAGCCAAAATACTCTTTCAAAATGTAACTGATTATTACATGACTTCTATATGCACATAAGTATTTTTTTTGCAGATTTTAATATTGTTCCTGTCCATTTATATTCCACTTCTCTGCAATATATATTCCCATAATTGCAATGAGACTTGCCATGCCTGTCTACTAGGGTATAAACTATTGTTATATAGTTTGGTCATATTACTTGCTGTGGCCATTAATATTTGAGCAAGTGATGTACACCACATCCAAGTAAACATTTAAGGATTATTGTATGCTACTGTTCTTGTTCCCATTCCCCTTGAATGAAGAAGGTATTTGAGACAGAAACAGAATTGCCACAAACCCATAGAAACAAAACTTTGTAATGATTTGTAATGATTTGTTAATATAGCAAACAAATTCTTAAATAGCTATATTTATATGCATAACTTTCTTTTAAATAGTGTGAAGCCAGCCTCCTGGCTAGACTTCATTGATAATGATTCTGGTCTCCTTGTGTTTGTTTCGTATCTATGTTCTTCCGCATTTAATATGACTGATCTCTGTAATCTATAGGATTTTAAGAAAGGAAAGAACGTGATTTTTAACATTGAGTCATAAAAAAATTTAACATTTCTGTTTTGCTCATTCTGGGATCACTCCTAATGCAAGAAGTTAGCTGCCACTCAAGCACCATCATGTGACAATTGAAAGTATCCTCCTGACAGTACCCATCCCAGCACCTGCTTGGCAGTCACTGGGGTGAGTCATCTTGGAGGTTCATTCTCAAGTCCAAGCCAACATTTGACCACAACTTCATGAGAGACACTGAGCTAGAACCATCTGCTATGTGGCTTCTGACTCACAGAATTCTGAGGCACAGAAACCGTAAGATAAATGCTTATTGGGTTTTCTTAAGTCACTAAGTTTTAAACATAATTTGTTACATGGTAGTAAATAACTAATAAAAATGATGTCTCAGGAGACTTCTCCTTTTGAGTTTATAGTAGTACTTTCCCATAAACCAAGGTTTCAGCCAAGAACAAGGCTAATATAATCCAGAAGACATCTGTTGAAAAGCATTGGAGAGTTGCTAGGGCAACCACAGCAAGAAATACTAAGATCTCAAAGGTGGGATGAGGGGCAAGAGAGTTAATACTGTTTATTCAATTTTTTTTTTTCCTGCAGGAATTTGCTGATCCTGGACATGAAGACATAAACAAGACAAAAAAAAAAAAGAGGCTCTTTTGGTGGTCTTAGTTGTGGAAAGACTTGAAACATCAGCAGGATTCTACTGAGGAAGGGAGAGACTCAGCTTAATGCATTATCAGTTTTCTCTCAAACATTCATCAAATTCTAAAGTTGTGTGGAGCATCAGGCTAAATAAGTAGCTGAACAGAAATTGTCTGCAAAGCTGATTAGAGTTTTTACCAGTTTGTGATGTGGAAGTCACAAAGATTACAGGTCAGGATTTGCAAGGTGAAGGGCCCTGGTAGACTATTAGACCCTAATTTGGAATTCCTGAAGGGGTATTCCAATAAGAGATGATTCAAACCAGAGGTAGAAAGTCCCATAAAAAACTTGAGCATGACCTAACTCTGTTTATCTCCTAAGTGGAAGGAGGTGATAAAGTCTTCATTCTATTTTCCCAGTTAAGGAAGAAAAAACTATCAGGACACTGTGCCAAGTTTTTGAATGTTTGGCATTCAATTAAAAAAATGGTTGTACATTAAAATAAATACAGAAATAAAAGAAAACAATGAAAATAGGAGGTAATGCAGATATTTGAGTTAGACAAAAAAAAAAAAAAGAGGTCACAGAAAAGAGCTCTGGGAAGATATCTGGACTAAAGACTCTGAGAGGATGTTTTTTTTTTCCTTCTTTCTGGAAAATTCTTGTGATGTCACACTATATTTTGTTCATTTTCTTCACCAATAAATTATTTTACTACTCAGCTTGAATTTCTCCAGAGCACTAATGACCATGCAAAACCCTTACATTTAAGAGTTTATTTTGTTTGCACTCACAATTAATATGTGACCCCAATGAAACCATGAAACCTGATTGTCTTGCTCAGTCACATATGCATGAAGACAGAATGACAAAACAAAAGCAGCAACAATGACAACTATAAAATATCTTAGAAGTAAAATGTCCAGTGCTTCCTTCTAATTTATTAATTCTCTCTTTAACAGGGTAAGGCATAAAGTTTATCCTATTAAAGAATATTAAAATATTATTTTGATAATTACAATTTTGTGTGTGTGTGTGTGTGTGCTCAGGATTAAAACCAGGACCTTGCACAAGTTAGGCAGATACTTTACCACTAAGCCACATCTCCAGTTGGAATTTTTTAAAAAAAAAATTATTGCAATTTTATTTTTTTAAGGTGTATACCTGTTGTTGCCTTATGTCCTTCTATCCTTGATTTATATGTGCCCATAGAAGGTGAGCATCCAGATTTCATGTATTTATATTGTATTTGGGGGAGAATGTTGTCAGCTTTTCATCACTATAACCAAAACACCTGACAAAAACAAATTAAGAAAGGGTTTATTTTGGCTCATAGTTTTAGATGTTTCCATCCTTGATAGCCAACTCCATTGCTCAGGGCCTGAGATGAGGCAGAGCATAATGGTGCAAGGACATCATGGAGGAAAGCCATTCAGGTCATGGTAGCCATGAAGCAGAAAAAACACAGAGCCAGGGATAAGATGGAATCCAAGGTCAAGTCCCCAGTAACTTGTTTTCTCTAGCCAACCCCACCTTCCTACTCTTACCACCCAATAAACCATTCAAATTATTATTCGCTCAGATCAATCAAATGGATTAATACACTGATGAAGTTACAGTCCTCATAATCTAATCTTTTCACCTCTGAGCTTTTCAGGGGACATTTGAGATCAATACCAAAACAGGGAGCAAACAAAAAACAAGTAAACAAACTTAAGTGAATATTTCAAGTGATAATTAGTGCTTTGGAAAAAAAATTAAACTGGCTGGTGTGATGATGTACCTGGAGAAAGGGAGGTACTTTATGTAGGTGACAACAAAATCCAGAGACTTAGGGCAGGTCCCTCCTCAGGTCTCTCTTGCCTCCCTCCTCTGGCTTGACTCCTACTGTTAAAAGATTGAGCTTAATTATCTTCGATAGCAGTTTACTGAGGCTTACTTTAGCAAGAGTGTCTTGTCCCTAATCCCCATTTTCTCAATGTTATGAAATGGAAAATAAGCCAACCCTTTCCATAGGAGGATACAATCTCTAGAAAGTCTACCCCCAAGATCGACTAGTTAATGCAAAGGAATTCATCAAGTGGCAGAGGCGATGATACTGGCTGAGTAGGAAGCACTTGCACGATCAAATTGTCATTAAAGAATGGCTTTTACAAGCCTACTCAAAAATAAAAGATGCATTCAAACCCATATCGCTTGAGTAGTATTTCTCCGTGTTTCCCTCATGCATAGGGATCAAGATACTGTGTTAGTTTAAAATGTAGATTTCTAGTCTCCTCTAGAGACCTAATGGTTCTGGGGGTGGAAACTAGGACTCTGTATTTTCAATGTCCATCCAATGTGAATTCTATGCAGATAAAAGTTTAATAACCATCACCAAATGGCATCTCTTTTTAAAATTCAATTTCTATGAACTGTGTTTTACATAGGCTGGATAAAAAGGTTTAAGTGATTAATACAAGATACTCAGAAGTTTAAATTGAGATGAATTGTATAATGTTGCATCACTTAGTTTTCTTATTGAAGCTTTAAAATGTAATGAATTAGACATGGAGGCCACTAGAAAGAAAAATAATGAATTTATTTATATAGTGGTGAATGGAGCATGCTTAATAATTCCTTAATGAGATATTTCCATAACATGTTCAAATTTTATTTTGAGATGATAAAGAAAAGTTAAGTATGAAAAGTGCCTCCTGGTAAATATATTCCCATCAGTAATGGGAAAGATAAGATTCATATATTTTTTTCCCTTTATGGGGAGTTTCTATTTTTTTTTTTTTGCTTCATGCAATTTACTGAGAAATTACTATGTGTAATAAGTATTAGGTACACCTCAACAAATAAAGCCAGACTCATCAGTTCTCTCCAAGTGTTTATGTTCTAATAGGATAGAGTCAATCATCAATAAAATCACAAATAAATATACAGTTACAAATTGACCTCATCAGCAGTGATTTTTTTGAACTGTTTTGTGAACTCCATCTGACAAAATGAACTCAAAACAATCAGGACCTTCATCACAACATCAAATGGGTATAAGGATTGTTAGCTCCATATTTTGTTTTGACTTAGTTCAATATTTATCTCCTAAATGTGTCATGTTTCTCACTCTGTCACATAATTTATCTGTAAGAACATCTGTTGAGTGTATGTGTAACGTCTATGAAAAGATTAATGTGACAAAAGGTTTTAGAGATAGCGATAGCTAAATAAAGCAATGAGCCTATAGGGCATAGTCACCCAGTGATTTGGTTGGACATGATCATATGTGTCTGTCAAGCATCTCAGGAGTTGACCATGTTATCTTGTCAGAGAGAATAGTAGTACTTTTATTTTTGTTCCAGTTATTTCCAAGATTCTATTAATTTTTTTAAATAAGACATTTCCCTAATCAATTTAAACCTTCTTCTGTGAACATGATGTCATCATTTTCTTTTATTGTTTTTGTTTTTTATTGAGTGACAAGGCTGGTTTAGTCAACTTTTTGTCGCTGTGGGGTGGGGGGGGGGGAAGCCTTACAAGAACAATTAGAGAAGGAAAAGTTTATTTTGGAGCTCATGGTTTCAGAAGTGTCAGTCCATGCATAGCTGACTCCATTGCTGTGGGCCCAGGGTGGAGTCAGAACATTAAGACAGCGGGGCATGATGGAGGAAAGCAGATCAGGACATGAAAATCAGGAGGCAGAGAGCTTCTGCTCATCAGGAACAAAACAAATACCCCAAAGTAATTCCCTCAGTGACCCACCTCCAGCAGCCACACCCTTCTTGCCTACAGTTACCACCCAATTAATCCATTCAAGTAGATTAATGCACTGATTGTTAGACAATCATTTCTCCTCTAAACTTTCTTGTATTGTTTGATACATGAGCTTTTGGGGGACACATCATATCTAAAACATAACAAAGACCATTGTTTCTGTCTGAGCAACTGAGAGAAGTTGGTAAAAGAATACTTTACAGCCTTCCAGGAACTTCAGAAACAAGTCTATGGAATTTTAGCTTCAGCAGGCAGGTTAGCTCATTTAAATTTCACAGATGCAATGATTTGTATTTTTAAAGACTGCATCCATTGGTGTACCAAATATGAAAATCAGTAGACTCAGACTTGTTTGTGTCTTAATTTCTTTCCCAAATAACAAGCATAGCAACAGGAGGAAGCAACGAAACCACGAGTGATTAAGAATTAATAAGCACGCTATGCTGATCTGTCTCTGAACCAGTCACCTTGTGACCATCCTGATCCCATTTCACATCCACTCCCAGTGTTCACCATGAGGCACACTCCTCTGCTTCTCCTGCTAAGCACACACAACCCACATGTTAAGTTATGGATATTCAGAAAAAGCTCCAGGAGGGTTTCTGGTATTCCTGTCAGCTGAGATAAAAGCATTTGACACATCCCGTCAGATGGCATTGACTCCGGTATTCTAGGCTGCCTTAAATAATGTGATGTGAAGGCAACAGTAAGAGCTGGGGAGGGCGTGGGGAAGAAGTGGAGTTTTACAAATTCACAATTAAAAAATAATTTAAACCTGTCAAAACACCTTTCAAACTTTCTCATATCCTGCTTCCTAAGTTTTGATCCCAGAGGAAAATCAGCAGGAGAGAAATGTTCTGCTGTCCCTTGTTTGCAGTGGGGCGCAGGTAATCAGGGCCTGGCAATTTGTATCACTCCCTCTATGTACAGCGCAGCATTTGTATAATTTATTTCTTCATACATATTTCATCATTATTAATCATCATAAATAAGTAAGTCGCATCTTTTAATGACATAGGGGTTGAAGAAATAGACTGTCAGTGTGTGACAGTGCTGCATGGTCATCATTAGGGGGATTTATTATTTTTGAAAAAAGCAAGTTAAAAGACTCAGCTCAGTAGTCAAAAGTGCAATTTGGGTTTTATTGTGCAAAAACCTGAAGTGGAAACAGTCCTTCTGAAACTGTTTAACATACATGTAATTCAAACAACCTTCTTTACAAGGCCTTCAGTGCATTCATGCAAGTACAACAAAGTTCTCTGCCCAAGTTATTTCTTTCAAGCTTCATAGTTTAAGCACAACATGAATACCTTGGCCATAGGAACCCACTGAAGCAGCAAACACCGAGCTCAGTATCTTTCCTTCAAATAACAGGATTCTGGGGAAGTCTCCTATTGCTCCCTTCAGAGGCAATTAATGGTTTTGAATACACCTGGAGATTATTAATTCTGGGAGAGACCTCAAAGCTGCAGGTCACATTTCACTTTGGTCTGGTAAGAAACCAAATAAAAGAGGGATTTAAAAATGTAGGCAATTTTTATTTTAATATTTTTGCCTGCAAACTGTTCCTGCTTCCTTTGGCAAAGAAATAAAAATTTCCAGTCTAGGGAGCTTCAATGTATCACATGAATATTACATTTTTTTTTTTACCTCGATTTAACCATTTCAAACAGGAGGGGGAAAAAAAAAAGCTTAAAGAAGAGCCCATGCCAGGCAGGGTGGTTTGGTTCTCTGGAGCTTACCTGGAGAGATGGCCACCGTGGGAAGAGGGTCAGCACATATCAAGGAGCGGACTCTTTGAAAGAATGCTTGTATGATCACTGACTCCTAATCCCACAAGCTCAGCAGGATCTCAGGTGCTTTTGATTTCTGGTTTGGGTCATAATTGAAGAATGGACAGAATATACCATGAGTTTTGTAAGGTGACTTCAAACTCTTTAAAAAAAATGGCTCTCTCGCTTAAAATTTAAATACATAGTTCTTACTGCACAGTATAATAGGGTTTACTCTACATCAGGCCTCCCAAACCCAGTGAACATTAAGATCCCTCAGAGAATTCTAAAACAGTAGGAATGCTCGGTCCCACCCAGTATCAGATTTTAATTGATCAGAGGTGAGGCTCAGAAAAATTTTAAAAGCTTTCTGGATGATTATAATGTGCTTCCAGGGTTGAGAACAACTTCTCCAAATGCTTAGAATAAGTATGGAAATTTTAGTGGTTATATTTCTAAGTATGCTTCATGTTTTAGTTTATGAGACTTAGGAAGGCTATTTGTCACTGATATATTATGACATCTTGAAGCTTAGTTTGAAAAGTTTTAAGATAACCATTAGCTTGTATGTTCCTTTTTTTTTCTTATTCTTTCTTAAGGTTTGTTCTCTTTTTTCTTTATCTTTATCTTTCCAAAACACACATTTATGTGTGCACATGCACACACAGGCACACACAGGCAAACACAAACAATTCTAGTGTCATCATTGTATATTCTTAAAAGTTACTATTACTAGGAATACTTATCTGTGAAAGTACCTTACATTTCTTTCAGGATGACTGAAAAAATAATTCTGTTTTTTTTATTCCTTCCTTCCTTGCATTTTTCCTTCTTTAACCAAGCCAAATATTCATACAGCATCAAGTGATTACTCAAGAGATAGAAAAAAAAATCCCATCACATGACAAAGATTGACACATTTTAAACTCAGTACTACACATAATATCAATATACCCAACAAGAATGGAGAAAGGGATTCAAGGTAGGTATTCAACTAAATTAAAGTCACTGATGATAATTACCATGGGTATTTTGTCACCTGAATTATTTTGATAATTTAATATATTTTTAAGCAAATTAAATGATCAGAAGTAACACATTAACAGCCAAAGCACAAAGAAAGGTGAGAAAACGTGTTGCTCATATTATAGGGAGTGAAAGATATTATAGTTTAGATATGCGGTGTCCCCCAAAAGCTCAGGTGTGAGACAATGCAAGAAAGTTTACAGGTAAGATGATTGGGCTGTGAGAGCCTTAACCTAGTCAGTACTTTAATCTTCTTGAAGGGATTAACTGTCAGCAGGGTGTGGCTGGAGGAGGTGGGTCTCTGGGGGAGTGCCTTCAGGAGGGGTACCTATTTTGGCCCTGGCGTGCAGGATAGTCTCTCTTCTAACTGTACTATTCTGAGCTGCTTTCCTCCTCCAGTCCTTTTTACTGTGATGTTCTGCCTCACTGCCAGCCCAGAGCAATGGAGTTGGCCCTTTATTGATTGAGATCGCTGAGTCTCAAATAAGCCCCAAATAAACTTTTCCTCCTCTAATTGTTCTTGTCAGGTCTTTTGGTCACAGGGATGAAAAAGCTGATTAAACAAATGAACTTTCTAGACTCATAGAGAAGGAAACTCTCCTGGAAATCAAGTCCATTTGCCTTCGTTTAATAAACAAGGTAATTGAATCCAAGAGAATTGTGTTTTTCTCTTGTCATTTGTTTGCTTACATTAAGAGCAAAAGCAAGGGGCTCTGTGACAGACAAAAGTAAAGTTCAAAAGTCAGAGAAGTATTTACAGTTAAGTCATTTCTTTTTATTTTGGGTCCAGATGAAAGGAAGTCCAAGTGGTTTTGTCACTAAATTTAATACCCCTGATGGATTTTTACACTGAATAAGAAAAAAAAAAGTGAATATAGATATTTGAGGATGTTAACATCAACAAAATTAGAAGTATTTGAAAATCTCTTATAACCCATGATGTATGATATGTGTTACCATGTAATTATCCGGAGCTCTGCACTTGAAAGAGAGTGAAGGTAAGTTCCTGTGATTAGAACTCATTATGCATACAAACCTGTTGCAACACATCAGATCTCAAAATGGGTTTATGGTAATAAATACTTTTTATCAAAAATATATACTAAAAGTAAATAGTTGATTTAGAAACTATAATGGTAAAATATATTTAATCACAAAGATGTTAAATAATAAATTCTGTCTTCTAATAAATACAAAAATGAAAACAAGGCATGCCTGATATATGCTAATTTTTCCTTTTCATTAATACTAAATGCTTGAGTATTTGGTACTATATTTCATGCTATAATTGAACATTTTAATGTCCAAATGACAGAAACTTCAAATATATTGTTACCACAGTGAACATTATTAAAATATTTTACATGACAAGCATATCCAAGCATAGGCTTTTATTTAACAGCATGAATAAAAGATATATACCCATATTTGCCAATGAGATTTGGACAAAGAAGATTAAAACTGCTGAGAGATATAGTCTCTCAGTGCTCTAGAATACAGCCAGAAATACTTAAAAGACCTTGTTGTAGAACAGTGAAATGGTATCTTAAAGGGCTAAAAAAAATGTTGAAAAGGCTGGACATATTTCCCATTTCTCTGAGACACAAATACTGAAATTTTGCACTGGTGCATCCTGGATTTATCTGGTTCTGGCACCTACCTGATTATGAACTATTTACATAAAGCCAAGTGAGAACCTAGATGTCCACACAGAACTGGAGGCTTTTTGGAATTCTTTGGATTAAGGTGGAAACGGGGCCAGCATTCTTGGTTCATTCTGGTTTGGAATAGAACTGTGGTCCTGCAGAATATTCCCAGCTGCCCAGGGGCAGGCTGGAATGAGACTGGCTTCCGGAAGGAATCAGCAGAGTCCTCAAGAGACTGGACCTTGGAGTCCTATAGACTGGGATCCTAGTTTGAACTCTAATTTCTTTACTAATAAGCTTTAATGTATTCCCTAAATTATTTGATCTTTCTGAGCCTTAGTTTTATCATCTATTTAAGAGTAATATCTGTTTTAAAAGATTTGTGAAGATAACATGAGGTTCTCTATGGTAAGATAATACCATAGTAATGCAATACCAGCCACATAGTAAATGCAAAATATTTTTACTCATTCAGTAAGTACTGCTATGATTAGTGAGTTGGTCAGCATCATTTTTAAGGTCCAGTGGAAAATAAAAATGCAGACTTTCTTGTTCAAAAAGTATGAAAAAGTGTCATGAAGAAACTAAATTATGGTCTGTTTATATTTCCTCGATGATATTTTAATACATTTTTCTTTCCCTTTTTTCCTTTTCTTTCTTTTTTCAATTTATTGTTTTAAGTAAAAAAAATATTAAGAGTTTAGATTGTTAACATGAATTTTAACATTTATTTTTTATATTGTTCAATTCCAGTATTAAAAGAAAATATAAGAGGATTTAACCTGCATCCAAATTCATCAGAATTATTAGGAAAAAAAAAGTAGAAACAGCCAATAAAAATGACTTACCTGTTTTTAATTTGCTTCTTTATATTTACATTGTACCAACACTATTTTCGTCTTGAGTGAGGAAGGAATGAAAAGAAAGGAAACTATGGGTTGCCTTAGCTTCACTTTCTTGGTACATCATTTTCTACAAGTGTTTGTCTAGGAAAGTAAATTGAAAAAGAAAGACTGCCCTGGGGCTCCTTGGTCACTCTCATTTCTTACAAAAGTATTGTCCTCTGTGCTTCTGAAGCAAGTTCTAGTTTGAATGGGATGCATAGCCTCTTGGGGCTACCTGCATTCCACCTGCTCACTGATGTAACACAATCACCTGGCACATACTTTCAGTCTTGCTGAAGGCCCACAAATGGGGGTGCATCAGAACCCTGTGCCCATAGGACATTGGAAAGGTGATGTGAAAATTGGGCAGCAGAGAGATAACAAGCATGTGGAGTGCATTTTCTCTGCTCATATGCATGCTCCCTTGTTCCACTGGACTTCCCTTTCAAAGCACAAGTTCAAAGATAAAATTATGTATTTCTAAATGAGGAAAGCAGGGCATATACCAAGCAGAGAATCCAGTGCCATTTCATAAGTTATTCAGCCATGAAGCCAGCCCTGTGGAACAGGCATTTGTGCTGGGATGCAGAACTGGACAGTCCGTGCAGTGTCATTGATTCCTGGAGATTGTAAAAAAAAATTAAGAAAGAAAGAAAATTCAAAGGCAGATAAGTGCAATTAAGATTTTTAAAAAATGCAACAATGTTTTGGTTGGGTGATACAAATAAATGATCAGGAGTGTTATTTTAGATATGGTGATTAAGAAAGCCTTTTCCAGGAAGCTGACATTTGAACTGGGCTCTATATGAGAAAAGGTGCTAGACATACAATGATCTGGGGAAAAGTACTTGCAGAAGGAACAACAAGCATCATGATTTCAAGGGGGAATCCAGCTTATGGAGTTGCATTCCTAGTCCAAGATAGCTTAGTGGTGTCTGATATCAGCACTGATCACCTGGAACCTCGCTAAAAAAAGTCCCAGAACCAGTGCCATGGGTATCACCTTGGAGCTTATTACAAATGCAAAAATGTTTTCCCCACATTTTATCTACTGAATAAGAATCTGTATTTTGAGCTCCAAAGTGATTTGATGCACACTGAAATTTGAGACACACTGAGTTAGAAAATCAACGAAGTTGAAGTCCAATGAATCCCTGGAGTGAGATTAGAGAGGAAGATGAAGCCAGATTTTCTGGACTTTATCAACCAAAGAAAGAAGTGTAAATTTTCTTTCCTCTGTGAACAAATCTGCTGGAGAGTTTTAAAAAGGTGTACAGTTAGGAGCAATGAAGAGTCCCAAGATTGAGAACCATTAGAAATTCAAGTAGAGAAATGCAAAATGAGATGTGAGAACAATTTACCACTTTTCAAATTGCTATAAGGTAGCAAAGTCAGATCCCACATACCGCCCGCCCAAGAGTGCTCCTATGATAGACCACCGACATAGCATGTTGTACAACTGTACTGCTATGTGTTTACATTTTTATCTTTTATACTAGCCAATAATCACTCCTAGCATAAACTGCATTTTTATTTTCATTGCATGCTAAGGTTCTTTCCTATTCCCTGGTGCATAATATTTTTGTGTGTATAGTAGATGAGATTCTGTTAGTTGAGAAAGTGAATTAAAGAAAGAGATTCTGACATTATTATAGGATGCTAACCTATCCTCAACTCCTTTTCATTTTGTAATGCTTTGAACACACCAGTTTAAACATAGAGTAATAGGAGAAAATGCTGAAGTGTTTGCACGATTCCTTATGTGAATAACAATATATTAAAAATTTCTTAAAAATTTTAAAATGAGACTTGTATTGGCATCAAGAATTTATCCTCTGAGATGTGTTATAAGAGCCTAGGAATACAGTGTTGCAAAGTGACCCACACAGAAATCACACAAATGGCAGCCACCATCTTTCTCAACACCTTCCTTGGCTCAGAGCTCTTTTAAGAACTCCTTTTCATCTTTCTGAGCTCTTAACTCCTGAACTGAGTGAAGATCCATACTTTTCTAGAAAAATTCAAGAGGCTCCAATCTGCTACTCTCTGCCTCTCTACCTTTCTTTATGGGAAGAAACTTGATCTATCTATGCCTAGAAGAAGGGGTATACATTTGTTTGCTGTTTTCCAATTGTTTTTGCTAATGATTAGAGATAGTTTTCAAAGTCAAAAATCCAGTTTATGCAACAAGAAAAAGGAAAATCATTGCTACTAAATACTGTATGACAGTGTTTATATTTATAATTACTTTACTGACATATTAACTCTTTCTGGAATCCCTGTTTATTATATTTGAACTAAGATTAAGACATTTTCTTGAATTAGTGAATTATGGTTCAATTAGATAGGCTATATCACGTTATATTATAAGCTTTTATGAAATCTTCCTATGCCAGCATAAAAAAGAACAAAGAGTATTTGACCATCAATTTATTTATCAAGTCTCAGTTATGAAAGGGTCCCTGGTTTTTATCAATATAAAGTATACTTACTTTAAAAGCCTAAATCTAAGTTTGACTCACTCTAAAAAAACAGGCTCCCTTTTTATAAGTGAAAGCTTGGTTTGTCGGCATGGATTCGCTCTTGAGCACATAATCATTTTAGTAACCTGTGAGTAAGAGTCAAACATTATGTGCTGGAACATGGTGTCAACTATGACTAGTTTAATAGACGTTTTTTCCTGCTCTAACATCCATCATCTGTAGCTGTAGCTTCGCTAGTGGACTAGGGTTTCCATTGCCGTTGCTAGATACAATAAACATGTTACTCATGGAGATTCTATCAATGTCAGGTTATAAACACAAAATTCTTCAGGCAGAAGACAATTTTTCAGGTGGCGAAGGGTTTTATTTATTTATTTTGCACTTATGTAAATGCAAAGAAGGTTGAAACTTCTTGCTGTTCCAGCTATCCTAGGTGCTTTTGTTTATTGATGCTAAGCTGGCTTCTCAGATTTTATGCATAAGGTTTTTAAAATTAGGGAATTAGAAACTGATCCATGAATAGTAAATACTAAAGGGAAAAAAAAGACATTTGGAAACAGAAAATGAACTAATTTCTAATTTTACCATACTGTGTACAAATCTTGAATGCATGAAGTCATTGTGTCACATTTACTTATATAACAGCCACTCTTGATACTTTTGTTTTAATTTGTGTCTCCATATCTTGTATGACATGGTAAGCAACCAGACTAATTTGTTGTGGTGGGGAAATATTGCTGCTGAGAACATTGAACCTCATACTAGATTATGGCACAATTCTTTTTCCATGGTGGGAAAGATAAATGATTATAAGATCACCTCTGAACCTAGGCTTGCTTAAGTCCTCTGACTTACAACCTGGATTCCAGCCTTCTTGCCTAAATCCTTGTAATGACTGCAATTGCTTTCCAGACTGATTCTCTCTGTGGGACCTACCCTGTGCCCATTGCTGGGTCAGGCCAATGTCAAGATACACATCTGGCCAGCATACCAGTGAAGGCTGCAACTTCCCCTTGAGTTGTTGTGTGCCTGTTAAGATATCTAGTCTTAAACTTGACTTTATCTCCTAGCTAATAATACTCCTATCCTGTCTATTTCTTACACTTCTAGGCTTATCTTTAGTTCCCAGATTTTCACACTAAAAACACTAATCCTTGGTCTTTCCCCCATAATTAGTCTCCCAACCTCTATCTAACTATATGAATCTCATTTGTATAGTTAGACCTTGTTCTGGTATATCTTATTGCTGCCTGTGCTTGAATTATGATGGGGTAGAAGGATTCTAAGAAATCAGGTGTCTGATATGCTCTAATCTTAGACAAAATTATTCATCTTGGAAGACTCATTCCTCTCTGATAGTGAATATGCACATAAACTGGCATGCATTAATAACTGACAAAATTTGTATGAAATCTGAATAATATTTTCTGTTTTGGATACCTACTATGCATCAATTATTTTTTAAGCATTGCATAACTGTTGTGTATAATGTCTTCAGTCTCTCAAGAATCCTCTGAGGCAGGTATTATTCCTCATATAGTATAGATGAGACCCAGAGAGACTCAAACACATACCTGGGGCAGACAGTATGCAGGAGACAATACTTGACCCTCTGTGTGTCTAAGTCCAGGGTGCATGTTCATAATCACTATGTTAGACATGTATTTAAAGAAGATCTATAGTTCAGATTTATCAATGATTTATATGACCTTCTACTTCAATAAGATTATACTAGTATGGTTTTATTGCAGATTATGTGCTTTGGTAATAAAAAAGCACACTAATATCTGATGGTAAAGTAACAAAGCAGGTTAAGGTGATTCCATCTAACAACCTTTTGCTTTCTGTCTGGTCCAAGACAGAAAAGTACAAAATGAGCACTGTTTTTCTTATCAAATACAAAGCACTTCCTCTAAATACCAAAACCAAAAATTACTGCAACAAGTGAACATTTTTTTTAAATGTATTTATTCCCTGCCTAGATACAGAAAACCATTGAGACAGCTTATGACCTTGGAACAATAGTAAAGACAATTAGAAATGAAAATTCAAGAAACAGTTAAGGGTAGCAATCAAGTGTCATATTTTTAGTACTAAAAGCCAAGAGAAAAGGGAAGTCAGTGAAATTATAGAATTATTATTCTCTAAAAACAAAGCATGTAATCTGTATGCCTCTAATTAGACCAACTTTCTTTTCTGATTTTAAGAAGTCATCATGAAGACTCAAGTGGTTTTCTCTTATATTGCTTAAAAGAAAAAGACATCATGTTAAATCCTAAGTGGAGAAAAAAAGATTAATATTTGGTGAGTGCCTATTTGTGCAAAACTGCAAGTGAGGTACTCTGCATTCTTGAACACATCTTCCCAAGAAAAATCTGTATGTATACCTCTAGTGAGCAAGCATATGCTGAAGTATGCTACGTCCCTCTATCACCTGCTGGACTATAAACTTCTTGAGTAGAAATATCTGAACATCTTTTTCTTAAACTTCACAACTCTGTCAAGTGGGATTGGGTCCTTTCTGGATGGAGTCCTACCTCAGTGAAATAGCCATATTCCCACAACATCACCTTTTCATTCATAATTTCCATCATTTATCAGAATTTTATTGCATGAGTTCTGCGTTTCTTTGGTTTTCAGAATATTTTAATAACATACAAGCTATGAGGACAAGAAATCTGTCAGCCTTGTTTAAAGATCCATCCTTTTTCCTTAAGACAGGGCCTAATATAAAGTATATGCTTAAAATAAATATTGAGTCAATAAATGATTGAATATTTTTGTATCTAATACCACCAAAGAATATGCAGTACCTAACTGATATCCTAAGTATGTTTACTGAACCTAATTGAATTTCTAAAATTCTCTTTCTGGTAAGGAAAGTGGGATCACAAAGAGTGACTCATTTTTTCAAGGTCATATATTTAATAGGTAGAGAATCTAGAACATGATTCACGTATACATGTACTCTGGGCTCTGTTCTACACTTCTTTGGGAAGCTATAAGTGTAATGTCTGGGCATGTTGATTTCAGATGCAGCTTATTATAGAGATGAAGCTTAGAAAATGTATGAGATAAATGGGGGATTAATCTCAAATGAACTTGGGCAAGTGTAGAATAGAAATAAATCACGAGTTATTTCTTTGTGTAACTAACTGAAAGGAGATCCATATGCTTTACCAACCAGATATGGATGATGCAGAATTGTTACTCAATTGTAGAAGGTGATGTGAGATATATTTCCTTTCAAAAGGTTAGCTCACTTGTACATGAAAGTGAGTCAAATAGAGGTATGCCTTCTTCAGGTTTTGATGTTCTTTAAATGAATAATAATGTTTACCAAATATATGTGGGGATTATTTGTGCTAAGCTGCTACTTTTTATTGTAATTAGTGGCTACTTCCAGTAGCTTCTGAAAGTCTGCTCCTAATTAGACATAATAAACAAACACATCAGCAGAGAATGGCATGATTTCTAAGTTAATGGAATTAATGTATTCTATAGAGTCAGTTCAACCCAGTTTCAGATATGATTATTCCACCTACTAGAGGAAGAAGATACTGAGGAAGTTATTACACTTCCTACCATAGTTTTAAAAATTAAATGGAGTAATCAATCTCAAATGCTTATCTTTATGAAAATAGAGGTATGTCTTCTATAACTTTGATACAATCTCCAAAATTGTTTGCTTCAGATCTCCCCCAAGCCAAAACATTAGTAGAGAATTTGGATCTTCATTGTTTCTCTTCAAGAACATGAAATGTACCTTAATTCATACTTTGTTCGGTGTTTTCTGAATCCCCCTTTAGATTCCTTCACAATTTTTATGGCTTCACAACTTCTCTGAAGCCTTTCTGGTAGCTGTCTTTATCCTTCAACTAACAATTACAACTAAAAAAGTTATTTTCTACATCTAATTTATGTTACATAATCTGTCTCATTGTGATTGTTCTCTGCTAAATGCTAGGAGCAAGCAGCTAGTTATGTATTTAGAATTTCATTATGGTGACTTCTACAAACTAAAATAGAACTAGAGCACTTAACCTTCAATATGAAGTTGAGATGGCTCTAAAGTTGAAAGAAATTTTACTTGAAGACTGGAGAATCAACTTAAACCAAACTATAGAGACTGGAAAATCCTTTTTACTTGCCAAATTCTTCTTTGTCTCTTGAACCTGAGCTTTATCATTCAAACTTGTTTTTAGTGTATTACCACAGAGAGTAGTGGAAAGATCTCTTTGGGTCACAAAGAAGTCCAAGGTTGATTTATAAATCTTGGTTATAATTTGTTTCTTCTTCAACTTCAAAGAAGAATAAGATTTGTCTTTTAAGTCAGGTTCTACTAAGTGTCAATAAAAGGTTTACAGAGTACACAAATATGGAGCACTCTACCTCCTTATTGATTTGCATCTGTAAATGCTAGTCTCTATCCACTTCACTAAACACCTGTCTTAGATGAAGTCTTCCAAAGAAACTAAGTCACAATGACTTCAGGTAAGAGAATACACCCAAAAGATCTTCATTTAGTCTCACTATTTCTCAACATTCAAGGCACAACACTTTTGCAATAGTTGTATTCCTTCATCTGTCCATGACTGTAAGTCTTTGCTCACATCCTAGGAACAATGCTGCTCAAAACCATTTGATGGCCTCCAACCCCAAGTACCTAGAACTAGCAGATGTTATTAAATGTATATAATATAATTATAAATTTGATAATTAGTTGATATTAGAGCTAATAGGAGTGATAGTTTGTGATCAATTGCCACTGTGTTGTAGAGCATCAAGCTTAGTGCACAATGCATCTGGCCCTTTCAAATTACTTGTTATTATTATATTTTTAGGGAGAATCTTACCAAAGAATCGTTACATAAAATATAGTTTGGAGAAGCTACTCTAGAACTAGTTCAGATGCTGACAGAGTAACTTGATGCTACTCGGCATGGGTTATTTGGATCAGATCTTTTCAACTCTGTCTGCATGTTAGAATTACCTAGGGAACTTCTAAAACTCACAGATGTATAGACCTCACCTGAGTCCAAGTTAAACAAAATCTCTAAGGGCAAGGCCAGATATTAGAATTTAGGAAAAAAGCTCTGAATTATTCTAATATGCTGATGAGGTTGAGAATCATTGTTTAGGAAACGTAAGAAAAATTTTAAATATATTCTAAATTATTGGCTAACATTATTGACTAATATCAGCTAATGTTTATTGTCAATTTTGTATTAAGCATTTTCCCCATGTACTCTTTAACAAAATCTTCATGGTTATTTTGAGTCAACTGGCCTTATTTTGTCCTTAGTTTATTTGTGCTGCTATAACAAAATACCTAAGAGAGGGTAACTAGTAGAAAGTTATTTCTCATAGTTCTGGAGTCTGGAAGTCTGGGGTCATGGTGCTGGTAGATTCAGCATCTATTATGAGCCAGGTGCCTGCATATTCAGTGATGAGAACTCACTGTCTGCTTCATGGATGATGCCTTATTGCTGCGTCCTCATACAGTGGAACAGACAAAAGGGCACAAAGCACTAGGGCATTGCCTTCAATCTCTTTTATAATGTTACTACTCTCCACTCTCTTAACTTAAGCATCTCCTAAAGGACCCAGTTCTTAATGTTATCACATTGGTGATTAAGTTCCAAGGTATGAATTTGGGAAGGACAAACACAACCTACCATCTCCATTAACAAATTATAGACCTGTCTTTATAAAGAGAGAGAAATTTGTGGAAGCACATGATGTTTGTCAGCTTAGGGTTTTGTTGTAAGGACTTTGAAGCTATAGGTAGGACACTTAACCTTTATCCTACCCTGCTCCCTTCAACTCTTCTTTTGGGAAGACCATCTAGGTACTTAAAAACAAAATATTATCAGAAGGCAGAGGCCGAAGAATTGCTAGTTTGAAGCCAACCTTGTCAATGTAGCCAGACCCTGTCTCAAAATAAAATTAAATAAATACAACGGGCTGGGGATGTACCTCAGTGGTAGAGCACCTCTGGGTTCAATCCACAGTTCTACCAAAAAAAAAAATCTAAATTTACTATACTAAAATACTATCAAGAAACCACATTAATTTTAACTCTAAAGTTCTTCTTCCTGAAAAATCAATTACTTTAATAGTTTCACCACTGCAATACACATTTTTGTATTTTTAAAATCTACTCTATCAAAGACTTCATTCAGTTTATACAAAACATAGAAAAATGCAGAAAACATAAATAACATTATCTTCCTTCCCTTTTCCCACTTTTGACTGTGAAATAGGAAATTGAATTAGGACAAATTTTTATGCCAGTAAAAAGACATTAATGTTGATTCAGGTAGTCAGGTAACACCTTGCTTTCTTCTTGGGTGATGAAAACATTTACTGAGTTCACATCAAATTACTAGAAAAATCCTTAATTTGATTATTTTTCCTTATTATAGCAAATATCAATTTAATGGATCCCATATAATGAAACTTTTAAATAATTGGGCAAAATATTCTCTCCCTCCCTCATTGAGAAGCAAAGGAAGAAAAATCCTTTTTGAGGCAGAGGACTTCAAAAGATGCATCACTATTGTTCTTTCTGAGGTTCTATTCTATTGATTTCCTGAATATTTAAATAATTTTAGTTTCCTCTTGGAATCCTTTAGAAATGAACCCAGTGCTGGCTGGTATGACCTCGAATCTAGGAAGACAGCTCATCCTCCATTTGGAATTTAGGACATGCAAACTTGTTATTTATTCTTCTTCCTCTTTTAAATATCCAGACTGTTGCCTCAATTAGATATTAAGTCCCTAGGGTCTGTACATTTTTTTCATTTTGATTCTCAGCTCCTAGCAATAAACAATGGATTTCTCCTAGCAAACAAGGATAGTTGGGTGATGAACGGAGTCGTACAGAACCAATTTTCTTGCAGCTTGCTTTTATAACTGTAACATAAAAACAAACTAGTATTCTTCATACTTTTTAATGTAATGCATTAATAACAATGACTATTATTACTGATAAATGATGATAATGCTATTCTTAATATTTATTGTAAAATATTGGGGATAACAATATATGGTATTGTTCTTCCTTTATATTTACTTTATATTAATGCTATGCACTAAATTGTGCTCATAAGATTTATGTTGGAAAAAAAATTATATGTTGAAGTCTTAATCCTCCCTCTCTCAGAGGGTAATTATATTTAAAGATTAATATTTTTAAAATGTAATTAAGTGGAAATGAGACCTAATTCAAAATGACGTGTGCCCTTATAAGGAGAGATTATTAGAATAGACACACCCAGAGGGAAGACCATGTGAAGGCATAGGGAGAAGATGGCCATCTCCAAGCCAAAGAGGACACCTTATAGAAACCAACCCTGTCATTATCTTCATTAAGGACTTCAGCCCCCAGAATAAACTTTGAAATCTATTCCTATAAATTATAAATAAATCACTGAGAAAATAAATTTCTAGTGCTTAATTTCTGAAAATATAAGTCTGTAATACTATTAGGGTTGGAAATAGGTATCCTCCCAAATCCTTCATGTTAATGCAGAAATAATCAGAGGTGAAATGATTAGATTGTGAGAGCTGTAACCTAATCAGTCTATCCTATTTTAAATGACTGGGTGGTAAAGTTACAACTATCATATATTTGATAAAGGGGCTAAAAGCATGCAATGGAGGAAGGTTAGCATCTTCAACAAATGGTGCTGGGAAAACTGGAAATCCATATGCAACAAAATGAAACTGAATCCCCTTCTCTCGCCATGCACAAAAGTTAACTCAAAATGGATCAAGGAGCTTGATAGCAAATCAGAGACTCTGCGTCTGATAGAAGAAAAAGTTGGCTCCGATCTACATATTGTGGGGTCGGGCTCCAAATTCCTCAATAGGACACCCATAGCAAAAGAGTTAATAACAAGAATCAACAAATGGGACTTATTTAAACTAAAAAGTTTTTTTCTCAGAAAGAGAAACAATAAGAGAGGTAAATAGGGAGCCTACATCCTGGGAACAAATTTTTACTCCTCACACTTCAGATAGAGCCCTAATATCCAGAGTATACAAAGAACTCAAAAAATTAAACAATAAGATAACAAATAACCCAATCAACAAATGGGCCAAGGACCTGAACAGACACTTCTCAGAGGAGGACATACAATCAATCAACAAGTACAAGAAAAAATGCTCACCATCTCTAGCAGTCAGAGAAATGCAAATCAAAACCACTCTAAGATACCATCTCACTTCAGTAAGATTGGCAGCCATTATGAAGTCAAACAACAACAAGTGCTGGCAAGGATGTGGGGAAAAGAGTACACTTGTACATTGCTGGTGGGACTACAATTTGGGGCGGCCAATTTGGAAAGCAGTAAGGAGATTCCTGGGAAAGCTGGGAATGGAACCACCATTTGACCCAGCTATTCCCCTTCTTGGACTATCCCCTAAAGACCTTAAAAGAGTGTACTATAGGGATACTGCTACATCGATGTTCATAGCAGCACAATTCACAATAGCTAGACTGTGGAACCACCCTAGATGCCCTTAAATAGATGAATGGATAAAAAAATGTGTCATTTATACACAATGGAGTACTACTCAGCACTAAAAAATGACAAAATCATGGCATTTGCAGGGAAATGGATGGCACTAGAGCAGATTATGCTAAGTGAAGCTAGCCAATCCCTAAAAAAACAAATGCCAAGTGTCATCTTTGATATAAGGAGAGCAACTAAGAACAGAGCAGGGAGGAAGAGCATGAAAAGAAGATCACCATTAAACAGGGACAAGAGGGTGGAGGGAAAGGGAGAGAGAAGGGAAATTGCATGGTAAAGGAAGGAGACCCTCATTGTTATACAAAATTACATATAAGAGGAAGTGAGGGGAAAAGGGAAAAAAAAACAAGAGAGAGAAATGAATTACAGTAGATGGGGTAGAGAGAGAAGATGGGAGGGGGGAGGGGAGGGGGGTAGTAGAGGATACGAAAGGCAGCAAAATACAACATACACTAGTATGGCAGTATGTAAAAAAGTGGATGTGTAACCGATGTGAATCTGCAATTTGTATACGGGGTAAAAATGGCAGTTCATAATCCGCGTGAATCAAATGTATGAAATATGATATGTCAAGAGCTTTGTAATGTTTTGAACAACTAAAAATAAATAAATGAATGAATGAATGAATGAATGAATGAATGACTGGGTGGTAACTTTAGGCAGTTGGGGCTTGGATGGAGGAAGTAGGTCACTGGGGGTTTGCCTGGAAATATGTATCTTTCTTGCTCCCCATATCTGTGCTTCTCTGATTCCTGACTGCCATAAATGGAATAACTTCTTTCTGCCACTCCCTTCCACCAAGATGTTCTGCCTCATCTTGGGCCCAAAGCCATGGAGAGACAGCACTCTATGGACTGAGACTTTTGAAACTTTGAGCCCCCATTTATTCTTATCACTTTTTAGTCACTGCCACAAAAAGATGACTAAAGCAACTACTTTATTATGACAACCTTAGAAAACCAAAACAATTAATCTGGCCTCTTAATAATCTTATGGGCAAACTTCCTATCCAAAGTAAAATAATAATGCTTTATATCTCTTTAGTGTTTTTTTTTATTATTATTCAGGCTCCTATTTTTTGTCTCTGGATTTTCATAAAATGTTATGATGTTACTGAGATGGGATTAGAAGTGTGAAGTTTTTTGAAAGGGAACAAGACAAAGCTAAGAGAAATGCTCTGTGAAAGGAAAAAGGAAATATTTACATACAGAAATGTCTGTTACACAATAAGATTACACCATTAAAAGTTAGTATTGATACTGGACAGAAAGCAACAATAGGTTTTTATTCCTGCTGGTCTCCTTGTTTGGAACACAATTTTCCCCCAAATGAAAAAAAGCAAATGGTGTCCAGTCTAGAAATGAGTTGTAAATGTGTGTAAAGCTTAATTGAAAAACTGATTCTCTAGTGTGAAAAAGACAGGACTCTTCCCAAAATATATACAGCCAAAGAACAGTCATTAGGGGTTATTCCTGATTTTATTATCACTATCAAATGGTTTAGTTGTTCTTGGAGGGTTCAAGTACAAACTCCCAATAATGCATGGACCTCTCCCTGGTGGATGTGAGAGACAGAAGGGTGCTATGCTGTGAGCTCCTTAAGTTTTGAAGGTTGGAATTATTTAGTCAGCTTTTCATCATTGTGACCAAAAGACCTGACAAAAGCAATACAGAGAAGGAAAAGTAACTTTTGGCTTATGGTTTCAGAGAGTCAGTCCACGGTAGGCCAACTCCATTGCTCTGGGCCCAAAGGGAGGGAGAACATCATGGCAGAGGACATGGTAGAGGAAAGCTGCTCAGGATATGGCCACAGGAAGTAGAGAGAGCTGCATTCACCAGGGACAAAATATAAACTTCAAAGGCTCACCCCCAGTGACCTACTTCCTCCAGCTACATCCTACCTGCCTACACTTACCACCCAGTTATTATTAGTGGATTCATTCACTGTTTAAGTTACAGATCTCATAATTTAACTATTTACATCTGAAAATTCTTGTATCATCTCACACATAAGCTTTTGTAGGACACCTCATATCTAAACCATAAAAGGGATCATCTACAAATTACCTAAAAATGTTCACCAGATACTAAGCATAGTTTGTTTTGTTTCATTTTGTTTTGCTTTGCTTTTTATTGGCCTTTACATGTCTTCTTGTAAAAGAATTCCACACCTGATAGAGAGTATCAAAATTAACTTTTAAGGGCCTAATATTCTTGTGTAACGACATTTTCTGTATTTAAATATTTCCTTTTTCCTTTCATGCAGTGTTTCTCTTAGCTTTGTCTTGTTCCCTTTCAACAAACTTCACATTTCTAATCCCATCTCAGTAACATCATAAATTCACAAGTTATACATTAGTAGACTAAAACTATTTGCTTCATCAGGGTCACTTTAAAGTTACATGAGATAAAACAGTTCAAGTATTTAGCAGCTTTTGATTTTCCCAATCTTGGACTTCACGTAATTTTGCACATAACTAATAATATCAATTGAAAGATACTTCAGTAGATATTTCTATTATAACTATTTGTAAAGTAACATAAAAATTATCATTTGAGAAAGTTAGAAAACAATTTTCAATATATTGGAAATATACCTTCAAAATATATTTTAAAATCTTTCAGGTAATATAAGAAAAGAGTATTTCAGATAAAGTAGAGAAGAGATGTCTGTGTGCTATATTCTCTTAATCTTTACTAAAACATTTTGAATTGATCCTCAGGAAGGTCATCCATGATTTGTTCTAGAAAAATTATCTGTGAGAAGTTAACCGACCTGGATGCAAACTCTGGCTTTCACTCCCATGAAAGTATGTTTCTACGTGGCTATAGTTGATTTCAGAGATTTTTAACTTTTGGCCTGCTTTTTAAGTTGCAAAACAAATTACACCGTAAAATCTTTGCATACCTACTGTTACCTTCTATTTTTCAATAATTAACAAACAGTAGAGATACGCTTGGGGCTCTCAAACTTTACAGGTTCAGAATTGTATTGGTAATTTGAAACTTAATTCTCTCCCATGCCTGAGACTCCTCTTATAATACAGGCGTTATGCCACCTGCTCCTATGAGGGACATCTGCTCAGGAAACTGCTCATGATGCCTCCAATAATGATGTGAACTTATTGTCCATTCCTTCTTAAAGATCATCACCCTCATAGATACTTATAATTAAATTCAATTTCCCCTGATGTTAGAATCTTATAGCACATTTTGGGTTCATCTTTAGCAAATAGACATTGTCTCAAGCATCTTATGTCTTGCCCTTTATTTCTAGATCTTTCTTCCTTTTTTTCTCCTTTTTGTTTTGGTTTCTCTCATTCCTCCTCTAAGTCTGGAGTTAGTTTTATTCTGCTACACTGAACACATCTTTTTAAATACCTAAAACCCTTCTGGAACAAAGCAGCCAAGCAATATTAGGTTTTAGCTATAATCAACCATTGCAATCCTGGTTACCTGACTGTTTCAAAGCAAGAACCCACAGATACCACATTTCTTATTTTTATTTGATTCATGCGGCCAATTTATAGTTAATGTCCTTGGAATCAACAAGAGTTCAGGACTCCTTCTGAGCAGCAAATGAGGCACATAATAATTATTATCCTTGCAGAAAGTGGTAAAAGAGTTTCTCTATGTAAACATTATCAGATCAAAAAAATATTTTGTTGAGGAAAGTGGAAGAAGAAAACATAAAACCTTTCTTATTAATCATTTTTTAAAAGATTAGGAGAGTTATGAAAAATTATAGCTCAGAAAAATGATGCTTTGAAAAAAACTGGGTTGATAAGAAGCCCCAAGACTGAATCTTGAGACTCTACAGCATTCTCTCATTCATAAATTAAATGATTGCATAAAGATTCTGCTTAGAAAAAAAAATATCCATTCCTTTACATAATACTTTAGTCTCTTACAAAACATTTATTTAAAATTTTTCAAATAGTGCCATCCGCCTGCCTTCTCTTTCTGCTGACCTCCTACCCAGCATCTTTAAATTGGGCAGCAGGAGATACTGTACTGAACATATTATCTTAATAATTTCACAGGGCCCCTCAGCTGGAGTTCAGGATCAATTCTCACACTTTAATCCTATCTGCCAAAGAATTTTTTAAACTACATAACTGACAAATAACCTGAACTGTAATTTATGGATCTTTCCTCCACATGAAATAGATAGTAATAGCTCATCTTTAATACAAATCACCTTACAATATCGTAAAAACTGAGTGATGTGATCAAGACCACAGACTCAAGACCACAAACAAAAACAATACACAAAAGCAACATTGAAACAGCTTGCCACATCTCATGTCTTTAGTAAAGTCCCAATTCTAGATTTAGCCCTATTATGTTTTTTATCAGCCTAATATTATTTGCATTTCATTTTAAAAAATAATAATTTTTCTGACCTTCTTCTAATTCATTCTTCAAAATAATTTTTTAGTCACAGTGTAATTTAGCTTCCTGTTTGTAATAGTATTAGATTAGTAAAAGCATGAGATGTAATGTACTGAGACGATAGGATTCATTGGGTTTCATAGGTATACTTAGGAAAGACAATACATTTTAAAAAAATCTCATTCATGTATCCAGCTCCATCATTCCTATTGCAGCTGTCCTATGTATCCACTTGTTTGTTACCCATATCCAGGCTTTTCAGGAGAAGTGTGGTAAGTCTAAACCTGCACATATCATCTTCCCTCCTCATAACCAGTCCTCATTTCATGTTCATATTCCAGTGAATGTCATGACCATCTTGCTTTCTGAGCACCTTCAATCCAATATTTCCTCAGTAGCTCCTAAACCCTCCTTCCTCATTGTTATGTTCACCTCTATGGATGAATACCATGGGTTCCTAACCCTAATTTCCCTCCTAAATTTTTATCTTTTATTGCTTCCCTTCATTCTCCAAATAAAGCCAGGGTGCTCATTACAGAGTGAAGTTGACACCTCTTTAAAAATTTTTTGGTTGTTGTATTTCTTTTTTTATTTTTTTGTTTTGAAACTCCTAAGCGTGACTGAGGTGCATGTCCAGATCTTCTTCCTTCTTTAGCCTCACCCTTCACCTTTGGATGTACACTGCTCTAGCCATGTTAAGCAACTTTTATTTTACAGTGGGTTATATTCTGTTAAGCTCCTTGTTACTCCGTTTATAGACAAGACATCTTGTCCAATGACCCCTTCTTTTGTTGAGATTGATTTAGACGTCTGTGATGCTAGGCGCTTGGATCTTATTTCCCAGTGTACTACTTGCCCACCATATATTTTTTTTTTGTTCTATCTCATGTCTGTATCTCATGAACTAGATTGTCAGAAAACCTGTGTCCTTTTCATCTGCAAACACGAGCACCTAACATGTTATCTGTCTGTCTGTCTATCTATCTATCTATATTCTTTTTCAGTGAAATTTTCTCTCTCAACTCTCTTTTTGTATTCTTTCAATAGCATTTCACTTTATAGACTCATTGTAGAAATAGTCTTTAAAAATACATGCAGATATACCAAGAATTCTATTGCATATGAAAATTTAAAAATACTAAATGATTATTCAATTCTGTCAAAATCTGAGAGTTTTTCTTGCTTGTGCTATTTCTTTCTCTCTTTCACACCCCCTCCTTGGTAGGCTTTTTTTTTTTCTATTGAACTTACAATGAAGCCATTATTAACATGATTTATATGCAGTAAAACCTAAAGCTTTAAAAATAGACTTTAAGAAGTTATTCGTTTCCCCCTTGATAAGTATGCTCTTAAAATTTTCCATAGATAAATCTGTTTAATTTCAGAACAACCTCAGAAGGTAAGTTTCATGGACAGTATGCATGGGCATTAATTATAGGCAATATTTATGTGAAGGCAATGCAGTTCATTCAACCATTTCACTTTGTCAACAGGTAGTATGTTTAACATTGCCAAATACTGCAATGCATTTTATAGGCGACTGCCAAGTAACTTCTTTTAAATACTGAAATATTTATATATACATTCAGATAGCAAAGATAAAATATCAGTCCCATTTTTCCATTTGGGAAACTTTAGTGTTTCTTTGAGCAACATGATAAAAATCTAAGTTTAACAAATAGAGTAAGTTTGCAGTTCATCCTCGGCTCTGTGACCCCTTGCTTGCCTTTTCCTGTTTAGTTTTTAGCTTACGTGGTTACATAACCATTGCTTTTGCTTAAAGGTCAGCCAAGAGTAAAGTTATATCTTGCTGGAGGTGAGATGTAAACAATGTCTGATCTTGCCCTGCCATTTTTCCTAAATCTTGCACAGAGCTGGGTGAAATTGTGCCAGTATTCATAAAAGAAGATTATGTTTTAGAATCTGTATTGTATTATTCAATAAATATTTCAAGGTATCTGCAAACAGGGATTAATGGTATTATATTTCAGGAAACCAGAAAGGTATCAACCCAAAGAATTAAATAAAACACTCATGTTTGATGCTCATATAAACTGTAACTTAAAATAAAATGTGTGTAAATTTCCTTTTCCTTTTGTTTCATTTTCTTGTCATAAAATAATGCAGAATAAAATCAAATGAGATAAAAATGAAAGAAGATAAAAAACGATCTGAAATTGACCTTCACTCTGAAAAGTAATTCCTTTCTTCAATTATCAGCGCCATAGTCAATGATAGTGTCTGTGAGCAATTAAAATATCTGGATTAAAAAAATGCACGTTTCAAATTCTCAGCAGTATTTTTCACTGATGCTGCATTACACACTGGTGCAATTGGAGGTATCTAGACATGAGGAAAGAGTACAATAAAGGATTTCACCAGAAATGTTTGATGTAGTATGTATTCAAATATTTCATCATATTTTAAATTTGAATTCTATAGACAAATTCTTGGTCTTTTAAATACTAATTTTATTCACAACATTATTGGAAAAGATTTTGCACATACCAAGTTGAATCTTCATTCAATACTTGAACTTCAGAGATTCATTAATGACTTTAAGTTTCTTATCTATTGTAAAACAATGAGAGCCCGGCTGAACACTCCATTTGGGTATTCTCTTCTTCTTGACTCAAAATCTCTCTTCCTGCCTCAAAAATCTGTAAACAGGGAAGCCCACTACTGCCTAGATCATTCTACAAAAATTCAAAAGATCTTTTCTCCTCATATTAACCACATTATTTTAGACAACACTCTTTTAGTGGCTGGTAACTAATAAATTAATATATTTCAGCTTTAAATTTAAAAAAAAATTGAAAATTGATCACACCACAACTACGACTATGCTCTAAGTAAAACAGATCAGAGAGATACACCAAAATGTTAATAGTAGAATAGCAACCTGCCCAAACCTCTCCTTTTACTAGAATTACCAATTAAAAATACAATTGTTCAGATTCCACTTTATTTCAACAGAAGTAAAATATTTGTGGGAAGTGCCTATTAATTTATGGTTTTAAATCATGGTTTTACATTTGAAATCTGACAGTTTGAACAGTATAGTATGTATTCATCTCTTAAGAATATCCTGATTTGTAGATTCTTCTTAATGGATCCAAAATTTAACATAACCTTCACTTTTATTGAGAATGGTTATAGGAAGTGACAAAATAAAGCATTTGTGCATACCTTGCAAAATTATCACTAAGGATTGTATCAGTGTACCTAGGCACATTGAAGTGTGTGAATATTCATATGTTCTAGACATTTTCTCTGAGCCTAACTTAAAAGGTAAAGGTCAACGTGAATAAAGATCATCAAGCATAGACTTTTGATATATTTATTTCAAGTAAGTTTTCTGTACCTGCGATGAATTTATTTGCGACATACAAATATTTTAAATATGTTAAAGTTTTGTTATCATGACTTCTCCCCTGATTTTTTTTTTAATATATTGGAGACTAAAACACTGATGTGGCCTATCTATATCTTTTTACTTTGATACTGGCTATCTAAACATCTTTTTTTAATAACTTTATTTTATTTATTTATTTATTTTAATATGGTGCTGAGGATACAACCCAGTGCCTTACATGTGTAGGGCAAGTGCTCTTTCATTGAGCCCAGTCCTAAATACCTTTTCTTTAAAATTTTATGAAAAGAATATCAAGTACTAAAAAGGTTGTCTCTGATTATGAATTGTGAGCCTGGGAGAGAACACAAATAATGCTGATTCAAGTTCAGTGATTGACAAGAAGTGGTCTTTCTCCTTGATTTATAACATTGACTCAGCTAACCAACAGGATGGATCCTCCATGAAATCAGGAAACCATGAGGGTGGATGTATATATCTCCTTTTTGCCCTTTATCTCACAGTACCTGCATTTCAGTGATCAATGAAGTCTTTGGAGAGTGAAGGACGAAAGTCCAGGGCCAGAGACTTCTCTATCTTTTATATAGTAGGGTGCATGGGAGTGTGTGGGTGATTAAGTCATTGACTCTCTCAGTCCTACTTAAGTTGTCACTATGCTATAATTGTGTACTTCTGAGTTCTGCTTGACCTCATCCTGGGCCCAGAACAGTCTATACAAGCTCACAACAGGTGGTCACCCACCTGTCATCATGCTACCCTTTCCTAGGATCTTCAGAACAATTTTTTTTCATTCCATTCCACTTGCACATTCCATAAGGGCAGATTCGTAGTCTTGTTCATTTTTGAACCTCTAGTGAGGTTCAATTCCACAGCCCAGAGTAAATTCTCAGTAATTATTTGTTAGCTTAATAAATGAAGGCAGGAGTTTCTCTTGGCCTTGAAAATTAACTTTTAAAAAGCCTCCTCAAGAAATATGTATATCACATCAACCTATTTTTTTTTAAATATCAAATAATACCAATAAACTAAAGTGGGTTTTTTGTTTTTATTTAATTTTTTCACAATGAACAACCTTCATTCTGTGTAGACTAGTATACTAGACACTTGGGGACATCCAAAAATATATAAAAGATATAGCATATAATGATATTTATGAAATTGTTCACTTATTTGATTTTGCTTATAGAAATTAAACTTTAAAAAATGTTAGAATCTTTATAAAAATTAAATTTCATGTAAGTATGAATCTGCAGATAAATATATAAGGAGATAGTTATGTGACTAAAGATTCACACTGATTAAAAATTGTTACAAATTTATAAATCATAAGACAATACATTCTAAATACATTCTAAATATAAAAAGCAATAGAATGAAAAAAAAATACGGGATAAAACAGCAAAATTTCTTCTTTTCCACAAACTTTTCTAGTCACTTCCCCTGAGATAGCCTCAGAAACACTGTTAATAGTTTTGGTGTGTTTCATCCATTACAATTTTTATGCAGTTTTGCCTATATGTATTATTTACATCTTACTAATTTTACCCAACAATTTGTCCTGGAAATCTTTCAAGGTTACTACAAAATCCCATTCTAATAATGCTAAATCATTTGGCATTAAACATTGTAAAATTTAACCTAGTTTTACATGTTATAGATAGATATGTATGAACAATGTTTTATTTTTTAATTAATTTATTTTTCATAAATTGACAAAATGCTTAGATGACCTCATTTTGAGAGTATTTAGTACTTAAGATACTGGTAGACATAAGTATACTATATAATCCTAAAGTATTGACACTTTTAAACTTCTCATTTTTTTAAGCTGAAAAGTGAATTATGGATTCTGTTTTCCTAATTATATAATATTGCTGTTTCTTCTTTTTTTTTTTTGAAGGTATAATTTTTTTTTATTGGTTGTTCAAAACATTACAAAGCTCTTGACATATCATATTTCATACATTAGATTCAAGTGGGTTATGAACTCCCATTTTTACCCCAAATACAGATTGCAGAATCACATCGGTTACACATTCACATTTTTACATGATGCCATATTAGTAACTGTTACATTCTGCTACCTTTCCTATCCTCTACTATCCCCCCTCCCCTCTCCTCCCATCTTCTCTCTCTACCCCATCTACTGTAATTCATTTCTCTCCTTGTTTATTTTCCCATTCCCCTCACAACCTCTTATATGTAATTTTGTATAACAATGAGGGTCTCCTTCCATTTCCATGCAATTTCCCTTATCAATTATTACTTAAGAATTCTTTTTTAATACCTTGATGAGAAACATTCAATAAGCAGGTAGTACAAGATGCACAGCATAACACCAACATTGTGCATCTTGTACTATCTGCTTATTGAATGTTTCTCATCAAGGTATTAAAAAAGAATTCTTAAGCAATAATTGATAAATTTAGAAAAAAAAAAAAGGTAGAAAGATTCCCAAGAATGACTGCTCCAGGAAAGAATTTGTTGTTGTTTTCTTGATTTCTTTTCTCACTTCATTTAGATGAACGACGATTGATTTAACTAGATGTTCATTTAATAAAAAATTAAGCATTTACCATTAAGACAGTGTATGTCATTAAATATATGTTCCTAGTAACTAGTAATCTTAATTTTTAACAAGAACATATCTATAATTGTGTTCATGTCCAATAAATCAAGTTAAATTTGTAATTTCTTCAAGCATGAAATAGTCTAACAAACAATGAAAAAAATATATTGTCTGGCTTTTGAATGGATTTTTCTATGTTAAAACTTTACAATCTGGGTCTTATTGACCAGGGAATAAATATACACCAAACTAATATTCCAAGGGTCTAGCTCAAGGTTACCACCCACAGAAACAAAAGGGAAGAGCATGATTAACTCCAATTTACAGAATGCAAGCATATTGTGTCTATATTAGATCCAGAATACAAAGTGTTTTATGGGATGAAATTGTTGCATTTGCACATTAGCCTACTTTGAGTCAAAAGTTTCTTTAGGAAAAAAAAATGCCCTAAGAGTAAGGAAGGGATTATTGGTTTGCCCCAGAGAGCTATTCAGTGATTAATTCTGCTACCTACAGCAAAAGAACTCAGAGCAAAAAAGTGGCCTTCTATGTGATAATCCCAACTGAGAAAAATAGTATTTCCAAGCATCCTGTAATATATTCTATTTTTCACAAGATAAAAGATTTCTATCCTTTAAATTACTAAAGCCTGCATTGTTATATGAATTATTTTTCATATTTATGGTACTGTTCCAATCTTAACAAATATCAACCTGAACATTCAACTGAGTATTTAATTCACAATTATTTGGTTTGTTGGAAAGAATAATTTCCAGTAATGTTTTGGGGTTCTTAGAATATACATTTCCATGTCTAAACTTTAAGTACCTTACTTACTTTAGACAGGATGTATAACTTTAGTTCATTAATGAGAGCAGCTTCCTTGTTACTGAACTGAATTTTCCAACTGAACACAAGTTAAATTCCTGATTTAACTCATATTCGCCATCTCCTTTCTTAAGTTTAAGTGAATTGAATTATAATACTGGGAATTTAGCTTATTATTCATGAGTAATTTATTAGAGATTCTATTGAGGGCATCTGTTTGGGGAAGTGAGAATCAAGAAAAATTTTCAAAACGTTTCTCAAGTTTAGGTGTAATAAAAGATTTGAACTAACTTTTATTCTCTGTGATACAGGGAAACTACATTTTCAGAGATTATTGGTAAAGGTTAAAAGTCAAAGGCAATAATTCTACTTCTGTTTTTATATTTCCTTGATTTCACAGAAACATACATGATATGTTTCACACTGATTATGTGTATTAGTCAAAATTTTTGGAAACAAATGACTAAAAGCTGAACTTAAATTTGTTTAGGCAAAAAGAGACTATATTGGCTCACAGAACTGGGAAGAACAGAGATGCTACCTTCTCAGGTAAACCAAACCTAAGATAGTGCCATTCTTATCATCTCCCCCATCTCTCCTGTCAGTCTATTTCTATTTATGGGCCCTCTCTCTCTCTCTTTCTCTCTCTCTCTCTCTATACACACACACACACACACACACACACACACACACACAGTCTTTAAATCTTTAAATCATGGAGGAAGAGATCTTTTCTAGCAATTTTCTATGAACATCTGGGAAGGATTCATTGGGATCAACTTTTATACACCATGATTGCTCAGGGAACAATCATGCCCATTTTGTGACTACTGGCAGTGCACAACAATTGGAACCCCAACAGAAGCATGTTGAATTGGGCATAGGGGCATGAAATCCTAAAGGATGCAGTGTGGGTAAGAAGGGGGAAAGTCTAAGAAAATATCTATTTGTCCCTGTAATGGTCTGGATCTGGAAAGTTCCACAAAGACTCACATGTTGAAGGCTTAGTTCCAGTGCAGTAAAGTTCAGAAGTAGGTCTTCTGTGAAGTGATGGAATCATGAGGGCTCTGACCTCCTAAGTGCATCAGTCCATGGGACAGTTAAATGAATTAGTGGGAGATGATGGAGACTCGGAGTTTGGATGTGGTTGAAGGTAGTGGGTCCTCAGAAGCATGCCCCTGGTGATTATATCTTGTTCGCAAACCCCTTTCCCCTCTCTCACTCTCTCTTTCTCTTCTTTTCTTTCTTCCTCTGTTTCCTGATTGTCATGAGCTGAGAAGTTTTTCTTTGCCATGCCCTTCCACCATAATGCCCTGCCTCACATCAAAATCAAAGCAATGAAACTAGCCAACCACGAGTTAAAACTAATATTTCCTTCTTCAAGTTGCAAAATACTTTGCACTGAGACAATAGGAAAGGTGGCTTGAGGGCAACTCAGGAATCAGTAAGACTACATCCATCATAGGCCCACAGTGTAAAAATGCATACTTTTTAAAAGACTTTTCTTTGAGAAGAGAGTTCCATGGATGACCTACTCCTACTGAAACAAGTAAAAAGTGTTTCCCCAGCATCCATTTCATTGTGCTCAGTTACCCAGGAACTTGAAAGCCTCTGAAACTGTTGTCCAAGGGGGCCTGGCTACTGAGAAGGCCTATTCTTTGTCAGTGAAGTACTGGTTTCATAGCGTGAAGAGCCACAGGGTCATGGAGGCTTCTACCCAGATTTCAACACAAAGTGGCCGGGCAGTCGTGTGACAGAGTCTGAATCCCTGAAGGTATCCTGTGAGGTGATATATGAAGCTGTGAGAGTAAATCCAAAGTTACAGAGGAGGCCCCAGGAAGTTATGATACTATCTGGTGCAGATCAGGAACAGGTTCTTGTTCACCAGAGTGGAGGCATAAACACGCAAGAGACACTGAGGCAAGGGAAGAGAACAAGTTTTATTTAGGAAAAGTGAGAGAGGCAGGCAGATTTCTTTGAAGAGGAGTCCAGTGTAGAGCCACAGGAGTGGGTGCAACTTGCTTTCTTATAGACCCCAGAATCTCTCTCTTTAATCGCTGTCTTCTCTTTCTTACCGTATTCATGACCAAGAGCAGGAGCATGGAGGTTAATTGTTAGCAACTCAGAGTACTGAGGAGCACAATCGCAAAGGGTGACCATTAGCAACCTATTGTTCTCTCCATGATAACCAGTCCTCACTCTCTTGACTCCAATCATTCATTACCTACACTGACTGCCTGATCTTTGCACCTGCCTCAGTTTGCTGAGGAATGTGACATATTCTGTCCAGTTAGGCCAGGCAGGGCTGCGGTCAATTGCTTTTTAGCAAAGAAAGTATGTAGTGGTCAGCACAGTTGGCTCATTTTATAGAATTATGCTCTTAACCTTGTGTTCCCAGGGTTGTCATCTATCTGTCCCCTAGCAGTTAGAGATGCCAGGACTATAGACATCTATGAAGGAAAGCTGCAGGCAGGAAGCAGATCCAACCTGAGAGACACTCTGTGGACTGCAGCAGCAAGGCAGGGCCACTTCCCCCATGTGGAGCTTACATCTTGCCACCACATGCACCAGATGGTGGATGTTTTAGTCAGTTTTTTTTCTCTGCTGTGACTGAAAGACCCAACCAGCACAATTCTAGGGAAGGAAAAGTTTATTTGTGGGCTCACAGTTTCGGAGGTCTTAATTCATAGAAGGCCAGCTCCATTCCTTGGGGTTCAAGGTGAGGCAGAACATCATGGTAGAAGAATGTGGCAGAAGAAAGCAGCTCACATAGTTATTAGAAAGCAGAGAGTGAGGGCTCCATTCTCCAGGCACAAAATATATACCCCATAGTCACATCCCCAATGTCCTACCTCCTCCAGCCACACCCTACTAGCCTTCAGTTACCAGTTAATCCCCACTGGGGGATTAATTCACTGATTGGATTAAGACCCCTACAACCTTATCATTTCTTCTCTGAGCCTTCTTGCATTTTATCACATGTGAGCTTTTGAGGGACACTCCACATTCAAACCATAACAGCAGACATGATCCCTGGATTTGATGTTTGCCCTGCTGGACTTTGGTCTTGCTTTTATCCCATCCCTCCTTTCTATACAGCTATTCTTCCTCTGCCACATTGTGTACTGGAAGTATGTAACTTATTTTATGATTTTCATAATGACTCATTAAGAATTTGCCTTGAGTCTAAGAGAAGACACTGGACTTGGACTTTTGAGCAGTGCTAGAACTCTTAGAGGCTTTGGGGACTTCTGGAGATGAACTGAATGCATTTTGCATTGTGAAACATGAATGGGCTTTTGGGGGCTAGGGGAGGAAAGCTATGATTTGGATCTGGAATGTCTCATAAAAGCTCTTATGATAAAGGCTTGTTCCCCAATGCAGCAGTGTTCACAGGTAGGGTTTGGGGGAAGAGACTACACCATAAAGACTCTGATCTCATCATCAGATTAATCAACTGTGGTTAATAATTTGACATTAGTGTGGGAAGTGGAAGAAGTAGATCACTGAGAACTTGCCCTGCAAGTTATGTCTTGTTTCTGCACCTCCTTCTTAGCTCACATGAAGTGAGTTTCCTTCTATCACAAAACTCCCCTCCATGATGTTCTGCATCCTCACAGGACCAATAAAATGGAATCAGACAACCATGCACAGAAAACTCTGAAGTTGCAAACCAAAATAAACTTTTCTTCCTTTAAGTTGTTTTTCTTCAGGTACTTGTGACAGTGATGCAAAACTGACTAACACGGTTCCTGAATATGCTTTGACATCTCTGGTTTCTTTCTCCCAACTATTGCATTAACTTCTCATCCTCTTCTTACTCCCTGCCTCTCATTTAGGCATTTGTTAATGTTCTACTCTTTTAACAAATTACACACTCTTCCACAAATAGCTCTTTTTAACACACAGTTTCAACTAATGTGTCTATGCAGAAGCATTATAAGTTTATATCTTTAGTCATCAGTACCATCACTCTCTACTTGTCACATAAGAGCCTAAGTATTAGCTATAAATTACCCATCCTCAAGAAGCTTAAACACTAGAGAAATACAAACATGCAAGACCCATCAAATGGTTAACTTTTCACTGATTTCTTAAATCCTTACAGAAAAATAGTTAAGAATTGCTGTACTAATCCTTCCTTGCACTCCTGGGACTTAAATTTGGAATTGACATTCTTACTGACAAGGTTAGTTAGGAAAGGTAATTAATATAAAGCACTGATTTTCACATAGAAACATCAAATACCCATCTTTATGCAAAACACCTTCAAAAGTCATCTTTTGAAAGAGAAAATTCTGAAATTTATTTTACATTATGATACTATTTGTATAGTTTCCTCATGTCCAGCACTTTTCTGAATCCAGTGTCTTGATTCCTTTCCCCATCCACACTAGTCCCCTCTCAGTTCTTTTCTTTATACATGATATAACATATCCTAGAAGCAGTCAGAATATCCCTTTCAGAACACCCCTTTCAGAACACCTCTTTTAATATGTCATGGAAAGCATGATTCTAAATCAACCTAATTGTGCTCAGCTATAGGCATTGCTCATCACTGTGTCTGCTGAACAGTGGACCACAAAAGAGGAAGATTGCATTCATTTTGAGTAAATTGATCAACTTTACATTATCAGTGTCATCTGTTGTACGACACCAACAAACAAGAAGTGACCAGTGTGAAAGAGAGGAAGCAGTTTTTACAAGAGTCAAGAGAAAGGATAGATAATTTTCTGAAGAAGTCAGGTAGGTAGAAAAACAAATTCAGGAAGAAAGTAAGTGCAAAGTGCATGTTTTCAGGTTTAAGTTGGAAAAAACATCCATCCAGAAGATGAAAATTGGAATGTAGGATTCAGGACAGAGTTTTCTACTAGAGGTAGCGATATGGGATTTATCCAATTACACTGAAATCTCTCTGCTGTAACAAAGAAAATAGCTTAATTTCTCAGCATCCTGGTTTTTCTATCTTAAAATGGGTAAAAGAATATATAATGATAAGAATTTTCATGAGATTGTGAAATTATATAGAACATTTTCTGTGTCCAATTCTTATCAACTATTAGGTCATTGTTATCAGTATCCTGTTTGCCTTTATAATGTACTTGGCTCTGGATCTGATCCTTTGGTGGGAGTCAATGAGTTGTCAGGAAAGACAGTCTAATAGAAAGGGACACCATGATAATTGCTGCATCAAGTGACTATATGTCACCTTGTTCTGATTTTCTCTCTCTTTATATTCTAAGACTTTCATTTAGTAACCCATTCCTTCACTTCTTTTATATCTTAAAAATGTCTCTATTGGCCAGTACTGCTGAAATATTTGTCATTTATGTAATTTAATTTTATTACTACATAAAAGTACTCTACGCGGTTTACATTTACTAAGTGTTAACCAATCTGTTCATTCTCCCTATGAGGAGAAAATTGAGCCAGAGTCATAACCAACATCTAACCTATGGTGACATAGCATGAGTGACACACAGAAGTTGAACAAAGACAATCTGAACTAGGATCTCCTAGTGTTTCCCACCATCCCAAGCTTCCTCTTTTTATAAAAGAAGGGAAATTGTGCCATTTGCTTTTTTTTTTTTTTTCAAAATTCTGCTCATGTTATGATACCTGTATCCAGTGCCAAATTTTTAGGAAAGCATTTCCTGAACACAGTGGCCATTGCTTATCTTCTCTAAACCTTGGTGTTCATATATAACATTTTGCCCAGGAATATGATTCAGAAAATGGAAATTTTTATCAGAATTACATTGACTAATGAAAATAGTAGAATACTCAGAGTTTGAAAAGTGGAGGGAAGAAAATATTGTTAACCAAAGGGATGGCATGATCCTGAGCACCCTTCAGGAGAGAGTGTGGAGTGCTGGAGGAAAGGAGACAATACTTCAGGGTTGAAAAGAATCAACATAAAGATGCGTGAGTGGAATTCGGAGACCTGAATGATAGACTGGGGGTTCTGAACTTTATTTTGAATGAAATTGCTAAACAGAAAATAATAGAAAGAAGACTAGTTGTAATTTAGTTTTTCAAAAGACTTAATTCATATTTGGCATTACAAAGGATTAAAAAAAGAAAAATACTGCCATAAAAACTAGTAGATGATTGTAAGTATGGAGTCATGAGTTCTTGGAATGTGGTGGTGGGAGGGGAGAATGAAGAAGAAAGTGTATTGATTCACAAAGCACTTGGAAGAAGAAACTAAGGAGCCTGATGAGTCATAGGTTAAAGTCAAGATGATTGGGAAATACAGTGACTCACACTCACTTATGTTGGTCAAATCTCTATGCTCTTCTGAAGTAAATTCATTTACTGGGAGCCAACACCTTAGGATATTTGTATAAATTTTATATTTATGTCCCCATTAACTTATTTCTTATGCACTGATTTGGATTTTCCCTAGTAAAAGTTTTGTAACTTTCTTCTATTTTTCTAATCTCACCATCCTTGTTGTTTATAGGCACAATATTAGAGGATCACAAGATTACTTCGTTTCTTACCTTTATGTAGCCCTACTGGTGGATGTTCATTGGGAAAAGAAATAGGGGAAAGAGAATCTTGAGGTATTATGGTTTAGACATGAGGTGTCCGCCAAAAGTTTATGTGTGAGACAATGCAAGAAATTTTAAAGGTGAAATGATTGAGTTTTGAGAGCCTTAACCCAATCAGTGGGTTAATCCACTTGGAAGAATTAACTGGGTGGTAACTATAGAGAGATAGGGTGTGGATGAAGGAGGTGGGTCACCCAGGGAATGCCTTTGGGGTATATGCTTTGTCCCTGGTAAGAAGATCTCTCTGCCTCCTGGTGTCATGTCCTAAGCTGCTTTCCTTCACCACAACCTTCTGCCTTGATATTCTCCTTCTCCTTGGGCATAGAGCTATGGAGTTGGTCATCTGTGGACTGAGACATTTGAAACTGTGAGCCCCAAATGAACATTCCCTCCTCTATGTTTTTCTTGTCAGGTGTTTGGTCACAGTGATGAAAAAAGCTGACTAAAACATTGGATTTCATGGATTATATGAGTTCATTTATTTCTAGATGTTTAGCCCTGTAATGTAAAGTCTTTGTGTTCAGACAACCTCTCTAACTTGGGAAGACGTGTAGTACACTTTGATTTGGATCACCTTCCACTCATTCCCAGCAAAAGCAATTGGTTCTCCTTTATTATTTAATCTTGCTATTTCCTTATTATAACTTCTACCATATTTTGTCTTAGTGCACAATTACACTCAGTACAATTAAGTTTTGTGTCCTCAGGAAGAGTATCCACATCTGGAAAACAGATATTTATGGCACTATTTAAAGTCATTTTTAAAGGAGGAGGTAGAGAAAAGGAAGGAGGAGAAAGCATAAAAGGATTTTTATGAAATAATTTATATATATAAATACATATTATACTATATTATATATAATATATATATATATACACATATATATATGTATATGTATATATATATATATATATATATATATATATATATACACACACACACACACACACACACACACACGATCTTCAAAGAGAAAAGGAACATTTTTATTATTGGTTCTCTTCAGTAATAAATGACAGTTCAATCCATTTTGAGATAATTATACAAACATGAAATATATCTTATGTTTATTAGGACCCAGTCTGTGGGTATACATGATGGTGGGATTCCCTGTGGTGTATTCATATATGTACATAGGAAAATTATATCAGATTCATTTCACTGTCTTTTCTTTTCTTATCTCTCCTCCATTTCTTTCCCTTCATTCCTCTTTGCTTAATCTATTGAACTTCTATCTTCCCCCCATTGTTTTGGGTTGGCTTTCACGTATCATTGAAAACATTTGACCTTAGATGTTTTGGGAATTGGCTTATTTCACTTAGCATGCTAGTCTCCAGATCCATCCATTTACTGTTTCATAAAGCAATTGAGAAGAGGCACCCTGAATAATAATCATAAAAATTACACATAGTAGCAGATGTGGAGGCACATGTCTGTCATCCCAGCTACTTCCCATGCTGAAACAGGAGGATTTCAAGTTTGAGGCCAGCTTTGGCAACTTAGTGAAGCTTTGGCTCAAAATAAACAATGAAAAGTACAGAGAATATAGCTTGATGGTCAAACACCCTGGGTTCAATTCCCAGTACCACAAAAAAATAAATACACAGTCAATAATATAGAATACACACACACACACACACACACACACACACATAGAGTTTCCTGGTGGTTCAAAGCCTGAGAAAGGATATATTATTATTTTTATGATACTTTTTTAGTTTGTTCTAATTAGTAACACATGATAGTAGAATGTATTTTGAAATATCATACATAAATGTGGCATAACTTCTCATTCTTCTGGTTGTACATAATGTAGAATCACAGTGGTCATGTAATCATATATGTTAATAGTAATCCTTCCAACATATATGTTCATAATAATCCTTCCAATTCCCATACACTCTCCCCTCCCTTCATTCCTCTCTGCCTTTTAAAAAGTTATATTTCAAGGCCAAGAGAAACTCCTGCCTTCATTTATTAAGTTAACAAATAATTACTGAAAACTTACTCTGGGCTGTGGAATTGAAGTCACTAGAGGTTCAAAAATGAACAAGACTAAGAACTTGCCCTCATGGAATGTGCATGTGGAATGGAATGAAAAACTGTTCTGAAGATCCCAGGAAAGGGTAGCACAATGACAGGCGAATGACCACCTGTTGTGGGCTTGTATAGACTGTTCTGGGCACAGGATAAAGTCAAGCAGAACTCAAAAGTACACAATTATAGCATAGTGACAAATAAAAAAAAAGCCAATGACTGAATCACCCACAGACTCCCATCCTCCCTACAATATAAAATGTAGAAGTCTCTGGCCCTGGACTTTCATCCCTCACTCTCCAAAGGCTTCATTGACCACTGAAATGCAGGTACTGTGAGATAAAGGGCAACAAGGAAATATATACAGCCACCCTCATGGTTTCTTGATCTCATGGAGGATCCATCCTGTTGGTTAGCTGAGTAAATGTTATAACTCAAGGAGAAAGACAACTTCTTGTCAATCCCTACATCCTCCCCAACATTTATTGATGCCTGAATTCTTCGTAATTACCATTCTGTCTGGAGTGAGATGAAATCTTAGAGTAGTTTTGATTTGCATTTCTCTAATGGCTCCAGATGTTGAACATTTTTTCACATATTTGTCGATTGATTGTATTTCCTCTTCTGTGTAGTATCTGGTCATTTCTTTTGCCCATTTATTAAATGGATTGATTATTGTTTTTTTTGTGTTTAGTGTTTCAAGTACTTTACATATCTCAGAAATTAATACTCTATTTGAGGTGCAGGTGGTAAAGATTTTCTCCCAATTTGTAGGGTCTCTCTTTTCACATTATTGTTTCTTTTGCTAAGAAGAAGCTTTTTAGTTTAAATCCATCCCATTTGTTTATTCTTCATTTTAATTCTTGTGCTTTAGGAATCTTGTTAAGGAAGTCAGATCCTAGGCTGACATGATGAAGATTTGGGCCTACTTTTTCTTCTAGTAGGCTCAGAGTCTCTGTTCTAGTGCCTATGTCTTTGATTCACTTTGAATTGAGTTTTGTGCAGGGTGATAGATAGGGGTTTAATTTCATTTTGATACATGTGGTTTTCCATTTTTCCCAGCATTTGTTGAATAGACTGTCTTTTTTCTAGTGAATATTTTTGGCACCTTTGTCAAGTATGAGATAACTGTGTTTGTGTACCATTGATCTATGTGTCTGTTTGGGTGCAAATACCATGTTGCTTTTATTATAATGGCTCTGTTGCATAGTTTAAAGTCTGGTATTGTGATGCTTCCTGCTTCAATTTTCTTGCTAAGAATTGTTCTGGCAATTCTGGGTCTCTTATTTTTTCAAATAAATTTCATCATTGCTTTTTCTATTTCAAGGAAAAATGTCATTGGGGTTTTAATAGGAATTGAATTAAATCTGTATTACGCTTTTGATAGTGTGGCCATTTTGACAATATTAATTCTGCCTATCCAGGAGCGTGGGAGATCTTTCCATCTTCTAAAGTCTTCTTCAATTTCTTTTCTTTTCTTTTTGAGAAGATAATGCTAAGTGAAGTTAGCCAATCCCCCCCAAAAAACAAATGCCAAATTTTTTCTCTGATATAAGGAGGCTGATTTATAGTGGGGTAGGGAGGGGAAGCATGGGAGGATTAGACCAACTCTAGATAGGGCAGAGGGGTTGGAGGGGAAAGGAGGGGGAAGGGGGTTAGAAATGATGGTGGAATGTGATGGACATTATTATCCAAAATATATGTGTGAGACACGAATTGGTGTTAATATACTTTGTATACAACCAGAGATATGAAAAAGTGTGCTTTATATGTTTAATAAGAATTGTAATGCATTCTGCTGTCATATATAAATAAAAAAATATTAATTAAAAAAAGAAAAATGAGAAATTATACCCCATCTATATATGATATATCAAAGTGCATAAATGCATTCTACTATTATGTATAACTAATTAAAACAAACAAATAAATAGGGTTGGGAAGGCTACATTGCTTTATATTTTACTCACTCAATATTGTGGCTCTACCTATTGTCATTGTCTCTCAGGTCAATCATTAGTTTCAAAGGAAAAGATCTGTTCCTTCCTCATCAGCTTCATTCCACATAAAACAACATCATTTTGCTGAAAGAACAATCTCCTTATACTTACAACTGAAACAAATCAAGAAAAAGAGGGCTTCTACTTAAACTTTGTTGACATCATAGATACCCTGAAACACTTTCAAAATACAATATTCTATAAAATGATCTATAATGAATGTTGTATTTTGAAACTGTTTCAAGGTATCTATGATGTTGACAAAATTTAAGTGGAAATCCATCTTTTTGCTGATTGTTTCAATTGTAAAATTTTACCTAAAGTATCTACATTCAATATATTCCTATCAAAAGTTTACCTGTTCCCTGATTTTTAAATTTTCATTGTTTTTAATCATTGTGGCATTAACTGAGTACATTTGCTCCACACTGAGAAAAGTTCTACTAATTTTTTAAAGGAGTGAAAAAAATACAAAAACATGGTGTCTACTCTGAAGAACTAACTTTTATGTCTTATAATGTCAACTGGTTTCAATTTTTATTCATTTCATGGGTTTGTACTTTCAAAGACCATTTGTCTGTATCTAGTTCTTCAGAATTTTCTCATTCCTTATGAAGAGTGGAAACCTGATAATTTTTGTAGGAATTGAAATATTTGCCTCCATCTGTCATTTCTACTTCCATCCTTTACTTCATCTTTCCCTTTCTATTTAAAAGAAAGATGAAATTAAATGATCTTTAAATACTAAGATGACAAGTGTAATGATAAAAATTTAGAAGCAGCAGTGGAGTATGTGATCACTACCTAGTTGAAATATGAATGTCAGATCATTTGTTTTATAGATCTACACCACCAGTAGGCTTCAAAATTGTATAAGAGCTTGAAAAATAATTTATCATCCATTAACAATTAAGAAATATTCCATGACCTTTGAGGATGTACTTCTATATAAGTTTTACTGCTGTAAAGAACTAAAGAGTAAATGGATTATGGCCAGGTAGTTTTATAGACAATGTAATGCTGGCACAAGGCTCAGTGATGACAAACTTGGAAGATAGAAGAATTCTGTACAGAACCCAAAATCATGTCTCTCACATAGTCTGGGGATCTTGTCTTACATTATATTTCTGAAAAATACCATGTAATACATTTTACTATTTTATTTTATATGTCACCTATATCTTTGTTTTCACTGCAGTTCTAACACAATTAGATACATAGAGGTTCATCTACTTGACACTACATGAGGTAACAAAAAAGAACTACATTTTAGGACATTCATTTATTTCATTCATTTGTAAATGTTCAGAATGCCTACTCTAGACCAGGCACCTGCAAGATACAGAAGGTACTCTCAGGTCTAAGATAGACATGGCTTCTGACACTTGAAAGCTAAGTAGCTTTGTACTATTTTTTCAACTGCTTCTTTAAAACTCCCATCACTATGTAAGGACAAAACCAAAACCAGAAGAAGTTTCCATAAACCAATAAGAAGTGTTAAAATAATGCATTCTTTGATATTTATCTGTTTTTCAACTAGTCTTGGGAGTGGCTTCCTTTGAAAAATAAGTTCCAAATGTATTCTGGTCAAAATTTAATAAATTATAGAAAATAGAATAGGCTTTATTTGGGATAAATATGTAACTTGGATACAATTTACCACTGTACATTTATAATATTATGTATCATTTTCTCTAAAACATAAATGTACTATAAATACATTTCTTATTTCTCCTGTTTCTATTTCCAGTACTCATTCCAACAGATATTTTTGATAATTTTAATTATTTTGATACTAACTTGATAATCATATTGAACAAAAAGCAACTTTCCTATAAATGTAAACACTTTGTACTTAGAAGAATGCTTGGGATGATGGGACAGTTTTATTTGCAGTTGATGCAGTCTTATATTTATTTGTGAAATTAGATACTTGCTGCTTGGCATTGTGTGTTAATCACTTGAGTGGGACAAATGACTACAGACTGAAGCAATATTATTTAGATTATGAAGTGACTTTAGAACTCAGTGAGTGATACAGCATGTGCCTAGTACATGTGAGACCCTGGATTGAATCCCTAGCACCGATGGAGAAGATGGCATGCAGTTGGCATTTCCTGACTAGATGTCTTGGATTGCACAATGATATTTATAAAGTTTCCTCACTGCAGAGGTCTATCTCTTTCATTTTGTGTTATTGTAAATTTTTATTTAATTGTGCTAATGAGACATAAATACTCTGCTTTTCCAAATAGCTCTTGAATTTCTTAGTTCCTTAAAGTCATTCAACTTCAGCAGTTGCCCTGTAGCACTACCCATAGTATTTAAGATCACACAAAAACTTGCAGCACTTGTTGCTCTAATTTTCTCAGAAACTATCTAACATTCAAAGGTTTCTAAGGAAACTAAAGGATATGTTGGGTTCATACTGTGACTTTAGGTTATTTGTGGATTCTCAAAGTTGATAAACAACTGTTTAGCCATAATACCATATAATTTGTTAAATAGCTAAAAATTCTGTTCCATTTGTATCTTGTAAAACTTGAGGAGTTTTTCTGAACTTCTGCATCTATTAAAAGACCTTTAAAAATAAGAGCTCTGCAGTGAGCTCAAAATGAAAATATATTCATTACAACCAAATTTGCTTATTCTTTTACCTATATACATTATGTTCTTTTGTTGAGAACATCAGCACGAAGGGACTGTTAAAAATAAAAAACTTTTTTTATTTGATAATGTAGCCCTCTGAAAATCTGAGTTTTCTGCTAATTTCCACTACAAAATTTATAATTAACATTTAATGAATAGTAGAATAGTAAGTAATATGTTTAAGTAAATAGATTTTGAATATTGTAACTATATTTCATAAAGATTTTACTATGCATTTAATATGAAATCATAATATGTAAATATATTCTGCTGTTAATATGCATTCACAATGTATGTGGATAACAGTTCCAAAGGAATTGTTACAAGATATACTCTGAATATGTATGAAGAATAATAGATACATGTTATGGGTTCAACATATAGTAAGAGTACAGAAAGCAGAATACATGATTTTGTTAATACTCATTCACTGAAAATAATGAAGCAATAATAACAACAAAAAGACATATTATGATATGTCTGAATTCATATTAAATATATACTACAGACTTAGAAATCCTTTATACATTATTTGATAAATGCACAGTCATGCAATTGATAGTATTTTCTTATAGAATTTAGTTCATAAGCATAGAAATTATTTAGATTGGATATAATAACTCACGTTTTAACAAAGTGAAATACTTAGCAGATATTTGCACCTGTGTTCTATTGATCAAAGTATAGTGTTGGTGAGGCTGCTTTAGTTATGGAAGAATAAGTTCCTAGGAGATTGAACTTTTCACAGAGTACAGCCATAAATTTTAGACAAAAACAAAAACAAACACCTGAAGATCTGAATAAAGACTATGAGGAAAGGCTGAGAGATTTTCGGAGGGAATCAAATCTTGAATGAAAGAACTGGGAGGATATGAATGCCTAGGTTTTGGATGTTTGGAACCAAAGGCAGAAAACCATGGTCTTTCTGAACTAAGAAATAGTAACACAAAGCTCAAAGTAGATTCTGTCATAAGAAAATAAAGGGTAACCTTGAAAGAGCCAAAGGAAGGGAAAAAAAAAAAAAACTGGGTTCTGAGTATGACTAATTCTGTTCAAACTTCCATACCATTCATAAGGGAAACCATAGGCAATGTTTGGAGTTTGAGAAACAAATCAAGTTAATTGCCTGCTAAAACAAAATTTCTAACACTCTTCAAAAAAAAAAATAGGATATAATCCAGCATATCTACAACATATCATTGTCAATGCACATGATATGATCTAAAATAACATACCAAGAACCAGGAAGTTGACATATTCTAAAAAAAAAAAATCAATAAATGTTGCATTAGTTTTCCAGTCCTACATAACAAATTACCACATATGTAACAGCTAAAACAGCATGCATTTATTATTTCACAGTACCCCTGGGTCAGAAATTTGTACACAATTAAGGTAAGTCCTGTGCTCAGAGTTACAAGGGTATAGTTAAGATCTCAGGTGGGCTAAGCTCTCCTCTGGAAGGTCTACTGGGAATAATCTGTTTCCAAATTCATTAATGTTGTTGGCCACATTCATTTCTTTATGATTGAAGTCTCCAGCTTTTCAATGGTTGTCAACAGTAGGTTTTTAGGTCTTTGAGATTTCTGATAGGTCCTAGAGGCCACCTGCAGTCCCTTTCCCTTTCCACATGGACTTATCCAATGTGGCTTCTTACTTCTTCAAGAATTAATAAAATTAAAAAGGAAAAATAAATAATTCTGTAACCACGTAAGACCTTGATTCGATTTTTATCTACGTATAAGATGCTAAATTAACCACTTATTATTTAATAGATGTGGGATGAAAATACAAGAACCTTGGATCAGATAAAAATGACTTTTTCATAGTAAGCATCATAAGAATTAGCATACTTGCATTAGTTCTTTGCCCCTAAATCCCATAGAAAAAACAAGATGGAACCACATGGGTGGGCAATAGATTGAAGGAGTACTGAGATGGGGGAATCCACTGTTTATATAGCAGGCAGTATGTGAGTATGCTGATTTTGAAGATTTCGTCTCTCCAGCTTATCAGTGGCATTAACAACACAAAAAAAATGGTTGAGGTAAAAGAAGTCTCACTTCTTCATAGTTTAAAACATTTGGCAAAATATGTAGAACCATAAGAAGTCCAAGGACTACCTTATAAGAGATATCTAATACAACTATCTCAGCATTTGATAGAAAAACTAGATCAAATATTAGGAAACACATAGAAGAACTGGCAAATACTGTATAAATTTGAATCAAGTGTTACTAACAGAACACTATATTTAAGTATAGATCTTTTGACTTGTTTATTAAGATAGAGAAAATGTAAGACAATTCAGTAAATCTCAGTATATTCAAGAGAAATGGAATCATGCAGAGTATGCTCTCTGACCAAAACAAAATTATGTTAGAAATTTATAACAATAATATACAAGGAAAGTACAAATATTTGTAAAATAACAACACATTGCTAAATAATTTATTGGTCTTAGAAGAAATTGTAATATAAATTAAAATATTTTTAATTGAATGATACTAAAAAATACATTATATGAAACTTGGTGATAAAGAGCTAAAGCTGTGTTCAGAGGGAGATAGCTCTAAATCCTTCTATGTAAAAAAGAATGTTCTAATATTGATAACTCTCAGAAGTTAGAAAATATAGAGCAAATTAAATCAAATGTACATAAAAAAGAATACAAATTTATGAAACAGTCAAGTAATAAGGATATTTTCAAATGAAAAGTTGATTTTTTGAAAAGTTCAACAAAGTTGATATGCTCTTAGCTAGACAGATTGAGTGTAGATAGATAAAGGTTTTCCTATATCTAGTTTCCTTGGGTGTATTATTGTTATGACTTTCCAACAATTTTGTTTTGATCAGAGAACATATTCTGAATGATTACATTTTTCTTAAATATATTGAGACTTGCTTAATTGTTCTGCATATTCCCCCATGAAGAAGGAGTAATGAATTATCACACAATATCTTATAGGTAGCAAAACAATAACAAAATAATGTTAAGAAAAACTTTGTGCCAAAAGTTTGACTATTTAAAATACAATTCATGAAAAGATTAAGCAGAAAATCTGTGATCTCAGCTTAGGCAACAATTTCTTAGAAAAACAACACAGAAAACACACAGTTACATTTCAATAAAATTATTTAATAGAATAAAGATTTGGGCAATAGATTCTTAGTATTATATTTGTTTTTTAACAATAGGGCTTAAAAGACTTTCAAATACATACATTAGGATACAATAGATAATATCATAAAAATGTTATACTGCTTAAACATACTGTGGTAGGAAGCTTCTGACCTGACTTTGAATGATCTTCATTTCTTAGTAGTAACCCACTTTCTTCAATGTGGGCTAGATCGGAAACCTACTTCTAATCAACAGAAAGTGGCACAGGAAGTGCAACATCATTTTGTGATTAGTTTTGAAAGACTGTCTTCTGTTTTGGTTGCACTCCTTCTGATATGTGTCTGAAAAAGAACTAGAGGTAGTTTACAGAGAGGCCCACATGGCCAGGAATTAAGGCTTCTAGCCAATAGCTCAGGAGAAAGTGGCAGCTCAGCCTACCCACCCACAAGGATCTCAATTCTGACATCAATATTATGAGTGAGCTAAGAAGTGGATCCTTTCCGTTCAGCTTGAGGTGACAAGCATTTTGAGAGACCCAGAGCCAAGACCCCACAATTGGGCCATGCTCAGTTCCCTGACACAGAAACTATTTCTTATAAATGTTAATGTTTTAAAACCACTAAATTTTGGAGAATTTTTTTATGAAGCAATGGAGAACCAATGCACTTTCCAACACACATTAAAAATTGTAATAGTTAGAGGATTAAAAAAAAGAATATAGATTTCCAAATCTGAATACTCAGGAGAATTTATAGAATAAGGAGCTGATAGATGAAGGTTTTTAAAATCACCCCCTGAAAGCACTTTCTTTTTCTTTTTATAAACCACTTTCTTTCATTCTGTACTGCAAAGTGTGACTTGCTTAAAGACATAACAGGCTATGTTTTGATTTGGATTTGTCTACTTAAGTATTCTAAATGGTGATTTTTCTAGTTGTCCCCCCTATATATGTGTGCATTTTTCCCATCCATTTCTTACTAACAAAGGTTCCTAACTGATTATAGCAATGTTGAGGAAAAGAATGCATGTGAAGGTCAAGGTTAACGTCAAGTGAAAACAAGACACAAGCAAATGCAACTTACTATATTAGATGAAAAATCAATGTTATCCATCCCAGGTCAAGCAAGTAGACAAACAACAAGCACAAAAATACTTCAAAAATTTTTTTTTTTTTTTTTTTTTTTTGGTGGTTGAACCCAGGTCTGAGGATTGAACCCAGGGCTTTGTGCATTCGAAGCAAATACAAAGCTATATCTCCAGACCTGATACTTAGATTCTAACAGACAATTTGAAGAGAAATGAGAAACTAGCTCATGAATTCAATTTATATAGTCAGTCAGTCTGGATCATGTCCATGAGCTGGTGCTGATAAACTGTATAGTTCCTGGCATAAAGTAAAATCTCATTATAACTGTTAGAGATCATTACTACTTTGGAAATAAACTACTTTGAGTTTTTAATTTTTATTTATCTCAATACAACAGAAATATATAAATTTATGGATGTATAGGTGATATAAAATCATACATCTTGGGAATACACATACACATGTACAAGGCATCTTTTTCTTTTTCTCTCTTTCTCCTCCTTTCCCTCAGTAACATACCTCCTTGTATGTCCTCCTTCTGGTCTAAAGTAACCCAAAATACTAACCTAGTGCTCATCCTTCTATACTTTTATATACATATGGTCACATTTAAATCTATCTCTATGTCTGTATCTTATATTTACATCTGCATTTACATCCATATCCACAATCATATTATATCAATTTGGCCTCTATATCTATCTGTTTCTGTAAACAAACACACAAAATTATATGGCCAACATATCACACAGCTTCACGTATGTGAATGATACCCTTGAAGTTATACAGCAGAAATTAGGTTAGGTAATGTATATGTACATTAATGCATATTTGTGTCTAAACCTAAGGATTTTTTATTTGTTTGTTTTGGTCTATGTTTAAAAAAAATAGTTTATTTAGAGGTTGGGACTGTGGCTCAGTGGTAGAGTGCTTGCCTGGCATGAGTGAAGCACTGGGTTTGATCCTCACCACCACATAAAAACAAAATAAAGGTATTGTGTCCATCTACAAATAATATATATATATATATATATATATATATATATATATACACATATATATATGTATATATTAAAATAGTATATTAAATACATTTGCTTATATTTTGCTTTTTCATATCAACAATATCCACAGGTAATTTTTTCAGCTGAACTTTAATCCTTTCTATTTAGTAACTACAAAGTATTCTGTGATGTGGACTGTGACATAATACATTTAACTACTCTTAATGATGAGTATTCACATGATTTCCAGTTCTTTTCTCCAAGCATAGTGTTGCCACAAACAACATTGTACATTATGTTCCTATGGGATCAATTCCCAGAAGTTGTCATGAGTAGAAGGATATAGATGTGAATCTTCTAGATTTTCTAACCCAGTGAGAAGTTTCCCCTCACCTAGAGATTATATGTGTAATTGCTTAGATTCATATTGTCGTGGTTTTTACATTTAAAATATTTGCTTACTTCTAACACATTATTATATTGCTTTATTTTTTTACTTTAATTAATTAATTAATTTGTACGGGGTGGGGGTGGGGGAACTGAATTCAGGGGCACTCAACCACGGAGCCACATCCAACCCTATTTTGTATTTTACTTAGAGACAGGATCTCACTGAGTTGCTAAATTCCTCCATAAATTGCTGAGTCTGGCTTTGAACTCAAGCGCCTTCTGCCTCAGCCTCCCGAACTGCTGGGATTACAAGCATTTACCACCATGCATGGCTACATTTATTTATTTTTACATTAAAGTCTTTCTAAATTTTAAATCCACTTGAAATTGTTGATGCCAATGATTTAAAATAAGTGTAAATTTATTATATTCTAGATAATTTGTTATATCAGAATTATTTTATTAAATAAATCAATTTCTTGTTAAATTAAAATACATATGTCATATGTGTCTATCCAGCTATATTAATGCTATGAATAATATTAAATACTAAATAACAACATTTTTTAATATTTTTATTAAATAATGAACTTGGTCCATTATTCAGCTTTTCTTTGCTGTGACCAAAATACCTGACAAGAATAATTTTAAGGAAAAAAAAAATATTTAGGGCTCGTAGTTTCTGAGTTTCAATCATGGTTAACAACTCCATTTCTCTGGGCCTGAGATGAGGCAGAACATCATGGTGGAAGGATGTGGTAGAGGAAAACTGCTTAGCTGGGAAGAGGGAGACAGGGACAGATATAGTCTAAGACAACACTCCCAGTGACCTCCTTCCTCTAGTCATGCTCCACCTGCCTACAGTTATTACCTGATAGTCTATTCAGCTATCCATGGATTGATCCATTGATGTGGTCAGAGCATTAGCAATTGCCTAAAAGTCCTACCTCTGAACTTTGTTGTACTGGGAACCATGTTTCCAACAATGAGATTTCTGGGGGACATTTCAGATCCTAACCAAAACAGCTGTCTTTAGTATTAGCTAGAGTAATATTTGCTCTTGATTTTTATTTAAAAGCCTATTGCATTACAGTTCAGTTTTATAGGTAATGACTATCATTTTTTTTATCAAATGTTTTCTTGGCATTATTTGAGATAACAAAGTAACATTTCTTTTTAAATTATTTGACGTATTTCATTAAGTTGATAGATTTCTAACTAGGAATCAACTTTGCTTTGTTATAGTAAATCCTGTTTTATTATGGATTATTATTCTTTGCAACATGATAGATTCTATTTGGTAGTACTTTATTTTAAACTTTAATGAAGAATCATAAGTAAGATTTATCTGTAATGTTGTATGTTTATGATGCTTATCAGGTTTAGGAGTTAATGCTCTTTTAGCTCTTATAAAATGAACAGGAGCCTGTTTCATTCTGTACTTTAACCTATAATAGTATATTTGGTATTTAACTGTTCTTTGAAGGTTTGATGGATTCAGTGGTGAACCCACCAGTCCTGGTGCCTTTTTTGGTGCTAGATCTTTGTTCACCTTTGCAGGTTCTTCGAAGGTAACACATATGATCAGTTTTCCATTCTAGTGCTAATTTTGGTAGTTTATATTTTGCTGTAAAATTTATCCACTTCCTCCAAATTTCAAAGCTAGATAAAATTTATGCATTGAATTGTTTATCCTAGTGTCTTATAACTCTTTTAATATCTCCTATAAAGCTCATTTTGACCTCTTTCTAACTCTTAATTTCATATATATATATATATATATATATATATTCCTTATATAAGGAATATATATATATATATATATATATATAT